>NC_081393.1:1012263-1357263 GCF_030684315.1 Stegostoma tigrinum | reverse complement strand
CCTCTTAAACTGGTGCCCTCTAGTCCTTGATTACCCAACCCTGGGAAAAAGACAGAGAGCATTCACCCTATCCATATCTCTCATGATTTTAAATACTTATGTGAAATCCCCCCTCAGCTCCTATGCTCTAAAGAAAAATGTCCAAGCTTTGTCCACTGTCTCCCAATAACTCAGTCCCTTAAGTCCTGGCAACATCCGTGTAAATTTCTTCTGGACTCTTTTCAGTTTAATAACATCCTTCCCATTGCAAGATTACCAAAACTGAGCACAGTACTCCAACTGCAGCCTCACCAACGTTTTATACAATGGCAACATAACTTCCCAACTTCTATATTCTATGCCCTGACTGATATTGGCCAGTGTGTCAAAAGCTTTCTTCACTGCGCTGTCGACCCGTGACTCTACTGTCAGAGAACCATGTACCTGAGCTCTAAGGGCCCTCTGTTCCACTACACTCCTTGAGGCCCTACCATTCACCATGAAACTTCTAACTTGATTAGACTTTACAAAATGCAATACCTTACACTTATCTATATTAAACTCAATTTGCCTATTCTCGGCCCACTTCCCTAGCTGTTCAAGATCCTTCTGCAGTTTTTACTCTCTACTTTCTACCATCAAGCCAATTATGTATCCAATTTTCCAGCTTTCCCTGGATTCAATGTGATCAATCTTCCAGAGCAACCTACCTTATGGAACCTTATCAAAGACCTTACCGAAACCCATGTCGAGTAAGTCCACTGCCCTGCTCCGATCAACCTTCCTAGTCACTTCATCAAAGAACTCCAATTAGTTTGTGAGGCAGGACCTTCCACATATGAAGCCATGCTGAATACTCCTGATCAAATCCTGTCTTTCCAAATGCATGTAGATCTTATCCCTCATAATCTTCTCAAGTAACTTACCTTCCACAGATGTTAAGCTTGCTGATCTATAATTCACAGGATTTTATCTGTAGCCCTTCTTGAATAAGGGCACAACATTCGCTACCCTCCAGGTTTCCAGGACCTCACCTGTGTCTAACAACAATGCAAATATATCAGCCAGGGCCCACACAGCTTCTTCTCTAGCCTCTTGCAGAGTTCTTGGATATATCTGAGCAGGACCAGGAGATTTACCCACCTTTATACATTATAATACTTCCAATGCCTCCTCTACTGTGTTATGGACTGTCTCTAAGATATTGCCCCAACCTCCCCAAGACCCCAAGTATTTATGCCTTTCTCTACAATAAATGTAGAGGAGACATATTCATGCGGTTCCACACATACACGTCTGAAGATCACGGGTGATTTTACAAATTGTATTATCAAATTCTGCAGGAACAAAGACTGTTTTAGTAGACGACTGCAGATGAAAAAGACATGTTTCTGTGGTCCTTGAGCAAGGCATCTGAGCTCAATATTCCACAAGGCACCTGAGGTGTTTGTGACCCTGGGTGACAAATGTTAACAAAGGAAAGATATTATTTGAAACAGATAGTGATGTGTGTCTAATCAAGCTTTCTGCTGTTCTCTCTACGGCGTGGTGCTGGTGATGATGGTGACTAGATAATGGATTTGTGAATTCCACTGCTGGAGAAAGACCAATTGTTAACAGATGTCCAGCTACATTTGTTCGCACACAAAGTGACAAATTCTTAAAGCAGAAACTGCTCCGGTCATTATAGCAAACGTTTAATTTTTAAGGTGTGATAATATAGTTGCCTATAACAAAACAGAAATCTTGGTCCTAAATCTGAGGTTCATAAATCTGTTCATCAGGCATTTTCTTTTTCCTTCAATCAGCCTGTTCAGAGATGTCATTGCACATCTCTGGAGCAGGTGGAATAACTTATTCGGTGGCAGGGACACTACCGTTGCACCACAGAGCTCCTACACAAGCGCCCTAATGCTAGTGAATTTGCGTGTTCACAGATATGGCTCATGGGATTGTACTGTGTGCCTGAGCCAGTGTGAATTCTCTTTTCCCAGATTTGAGCACACAATCCAAGCTTAGATGCCAAATGCACTACTAAGGGAGTGTAGTGCTATTGGGATGGCCAGTACTGAGGAGTCACAGCACTGTTAGCATTTTTCTGCCGGGGTGTAATCATGAGGGAATATGACCATATTGCAAAACCAACGCTGTGAAAGTGCCACAATATCGGAGGATCAATACCGAGGCAGTGCTATACTGTTGGTGGGTCAAGACTGGGGAATGCCACATGGCTGATGGGTCAATGCTGAAAGAGTGCCACAGTGTCAGTGAGTGAATTTTGAGGGATTGCTACATTGTTGGAGGGTCAGTACTGAGGAAGTGCCGCACTATCGAGGATCAGTACTGAGGGAGAGCTGCACTGTCGAGGGTCAGTACTGAGAGAGTGCTACACTTCTGGAGGCTTATTACTGAAGGAGTGCAGCACTGTCCACACTGGTTAGTTTCAGAACAGAGAATAAACCAAGTTCCCTTCTATCCTTTCAGGTAGATTACGCAAGTTCCATGGTATTAATTTTAAGGAGGGCAGGGCAATTCTTTCTGGCGTTCTTCCTTATATGTATCCTTCAATTAACATCATAAAACTGTTGGTGACCATTACAATGCTGTTTGTGGATGCCTGCTCTGCATAAATTGGTTGCCAAGCTTCCCTGATTCAAACAGAGATTGCATTTTCATAAGTACTTCCTGGGCTGCAAACCTCTAGGACAACTAAAGGCACTGGAAAGACATAAACATGTGAATCTGGGGCAGGAGTAAGTCTTTCAGCTCCTCAAGATTGCCTTTAAACAAGATCATGGATGATAATAAAATGTGAGGCTGGATGAACACAGCAGGCCAAGCAGCATCTCAGGAGCACAAAAGCTGACGTTTCCGGCCTAGACCCTTCATCAGAGAGGGGGATGGGGAGAGGGAACTGGAATAAATAGGGAGAGAGGGGGAGGCGGACCGAAGATGGGGAGTAAAGAAGATAGGTGGAGAGAGTATAGGTGGGGAGGTAGGGAGGGGATAGGTCAGTCCAGGGAAGACGGACAGGTCAAGGAGGTGGGATGAGGTTAGTAGGTAGCTGGGGGTGCGGCTTGGGGTGGGAGGAAGGGATGGGTGAGAGGTAGAACCGGTTAGGGAGGCAGAGACAGGTTGGACTGGTTTTGGGATGCAGTGGGTGGGGGGGAAGAGCTGGGCTGGTTGTGTGGTGCAGTGGGGGGAGGGGACGAACTAGGCTGGTTTAGGGATGCAGTAGGGGAAGGGGAGATTTTGAAACTAGTGAAGTCCACATTGATACCATATGGCTGCAGGGTTCCCAGGCGGAATATGAGTTGCTGTTCCTGCAACCTTCGGGTGGCATCATTGTGGCAGTGCAGGAGGCCCATGATGGACATGTCATCTAAAGAATGGGAGGGGGAGTGGAAATGGTTTGCCACTGGGAGGTGCAGTTGTTTGTTGCGAACTGAGCGGAGGTGTTCTACAAAGCGGTCCCCAAGCCTCCGCTTGGTTTCCCCAATGTAGAGGAAGCCGCACCGGGTACAGTGGATGTAGTATACCACATTGGCAGATGTGCAGGTGAACCTCTGCTTAATGTGGAATGTCATCTTGGGGCCTGGGATAGGGGTGAGGGAGGAGGTGTGGGGGCAAGTGTAGCATTTCCTGCGGTTGCAGGGGAAGGTGCTGGGTGTGGTGGGGTTGGAGGGCAGTGTGGAGCGAACAAGGGAGTCACGGAGAGATCATGGATGATCTGTTTTTGCTTAGCATTCCACACTCGGGGCTCTGCCTTAAAAATAGTCAAAGCTTTCTGAGAGACAAGGTGACATTTCTCTTTTAAAATCAATGAATTACAGAGCTGTTATGATGCAGAAGGAGGCCATTTGGCCTATTGTGCCTCTACCCTAAAAAGACAACCCCTAATTTTAAGACAGTGACCCCCAGTACTGGACTCACCTGCAAAAGTGAACATTCTTTCCACAGCCACCTTGTCAAGATTGTCAGAATGTTGTGTACTTAATCATTACCCCTCACTTTTCTAAAATCCAACCCAGTTTGTTTAACCTTTCCCCGTAAGACAAGCCACTCATTTCAGATATCAATCTAATAAATGTCCTCTGAACCATCTCCAGTTTATTTTCATTATTCCTGAAATAAGATCAACACTAATATGGTCTTTAAGGTGTGGCCTCACCAATACCCTGTATAACTGAAGCGTAATATCCTTCCTTTTATTCAAGTTCATTCTTTTTAAAACAAAGCTGTTGTGACAAATCTTTAGCACTGACTAAATATCTACTCAAGACAGATAATGATCTGAAAAGGTCAGTGTGAGTCTGTCTTTCACAGGCGTTGAGAGAATTTAAAGGGCAGTGCACATTATCTGAAGTGTAGAGAGACCCTAGCCAGTGTTAATTCCAAGAATAGAGAGCAGTGGGATGAGTTCAACTTGTACCTTCGTACTGTCGGCCAAGTGCAAGAAATTGGTGTGTGAAGCTCATTGCAAAACTGGATATTTCCTTCCTGCTGTGATGCTTCAGGATTTCAGTCTTCAAAGGTGACGCTTGCTGTGGCGTCTGTCATTAATCAAACTGTCTGGTGAGAGCATTAGCTTTGTGAAATGTGGGGGAGTTGTGTATTTGTTGTGTGTTTGTGTATGTGTTTATTTTGGGGGATATCTGCAACCCATGACCATTCAGAGAATCTCATAAACCCACAGACACTGAGATAGTGCTGGCTGTGAGTTGTTTGAAGAGATTTATTTTGTATGTGTGATAATGGGAACTGCAGATGCTGGAGAATCCAAGATAACAAAGTGTGGAGCTGGATGAACACAGCAGGCCAAGCAGCATCTCAGGAGCACAAAAGCTGACGTTTCGGGCCTAGACCCTTCATCAGAGGGCTCTCTCTGATGAAGGGTCTAGGCCCGAAACATCAGCTTTTGTGCTCCTGAGATGCTGCTTGGCCTGCTGTGTTCATCCAGCTCCACACTTTGTTATCTTTTATTTTGTATGTGCTCACTTTTCCACGGCTCCTTAGGTTGTGATTCAGTTTCTGTACTGCTCGCCGCAGGCATGCGGTGAGGTCTGGTATAGTCATTCATGAGCGCTGTTTAGTGCTTTGATTACCACTTCATGATTGGACTGCACATGGTACACACTGGCTCCTTATCCAATACTCCCCCACCTATTTCCACTTCCCACTTCCCAATTGCCACCGTAGGCTTTCCCAACATGGCACATTGAGCTTTCTATTATTCATTCACAGGATGAAGGCGTGACTGGCGACGGCAGCATTTATTATCCATCCCTGATTGCCCAGAAGGCACTTAAGAATCAATCACATTGATGTGCGTCTGGAGTATTCATTGGAGCTTTAGGATGTCCTGAGATGGTAAATGGCTCACCAGAGAGGCACTTTGGTCTTTTGGTTTATTTATAGTCACCAGTTATTTTGTTTCAGCAAATTGTTTTCGTAGTTTCTGCATCCACCTCACAGGATCTGATTCTGGTTCTGGCGAGTGGAGAGAGACCCTCAAGTCCTGTGGGTTAGTTCCATCCTCAAGTTCTCTTGTAGAACCAGAAGGTTTCTGCTTCCATTCCTTCAAGCACATCTCACTAAGTCAGTCAGCAAGAGGGATGTCTTCAACTTGCTGAGACTCTGAGTGAACCCAATAAGAAAGCAGCTCATTTTATTTATAATATGACAAATTCGTTAGAAAAGAAATGTTTTCCTCCATGTGCCCAGCCTTAAAGAAGGTAGCTGTCTGTTGATAATAAAATCATATTTGTGGTCAATATTGAATCTTCAATCTCAAGCTTCAAGACGAAATGAAACATTTCGACCACATCACTTAGAATGGCAACTATGCAAAGTCGAAGGGAAGTCAGGGACATTAGAGAGGCCTGAAGTTCGTGTTGCTCAGAGTGCCAAATGAGTCCAATATGAACAGCAGGCGTCACTAGGAAGCTGTGGATAAGGGTAGGGTCTAACCAGGGTGTGGGAAGCGGCGGATGCAAGATGATAGTCAGAACCTTGAGGTGGAAACGTTATGGTGTGACGGTGTGGCAGGGTTTTCAGTCCTGGAAAAATGCAGACTGTGCCAGTTTTGGGATTCATTTCATTGATCAAGCAAGATCCCAGAGTTGCCATTAGATTAGTGTTAAATGGGCCTGTGGAAAAGATCTAAGGTCAGAGTGCAGAGACCCTGGCTGGGAGAGGACTGCAGTTGTTTTTCATGTCTTCAATCTCTTGATATGATAAATAGAGTGCCAAAGTATAACTTCAGTTGTGATTAACATGAAGTTTCTCTACCATTGATCTTTTTTTGGCAGGTTATGTATCATGCACAAGTACTTAGATTTGCATTGCATCCAGTCTCTAAATCAGTGTTCTATAAAACTGATTATAATGTCACTTTCTCAGGATGAATGAATTGGTCTAATCAAAAATCAGGTTTTTTTTTAAAAAGGTATTACTCCGTGTTTTAGCACCAAAGACTTTTCATTTCCTTTTCAATTCATCTCCTCCCTGCCTTATTTGCTCTCTTTTTCCATTTGCCACTCTTGTTTATGTGAAATGTGTGTGCGGCCCTCATCAGTCATCCTGTCAGTGTGGAGGATATGAGGCCTTGCCAGCAGTCTAGCAGCCTTTAACTCTCATTCATCTACCTGTCAAATATCCAAAGAACATTTCCCAGCTCATACAACAAAAAGAACAGATTCAAGAATTTCCTTTGCTTGCATTTGTCTGAGACTGACTTTCGATTAAGTCTCATTACCCTGCTGTGAGTAACTGATGACTGCTCCCGGCAACATGGCTGACCCTTCAGTGTAAACCTCTTGGTTCTGTTGCCTGGGCTACTGTAATCTCAGTGATAAAGTAGTTGCTTGAGTATTCTATTTGAGTATTGTAAGCAGTGAGGATTCTCGGAAATTTTGGAAAAAAATTCTCACCAGGATAGCTTGGAACAAATGATTCTTGACACCTGCATTGCAGTTTAGGTGGGTATAGGAATTCCCTAACTTCAGATATGATCAATGTGAAGTTCCTCTGCTATTTTTTTTTAGCAGGTTATGTATCAAACATCCTGATGAACATAGAACATAGAAAAGCACAGCACAGTACAGGCCCTTCGGCCCACAATGTTGTGCCGTGGAACAATCCTAATCCAAAAATAAAATAACCTAACCTACATTCCCCTCAATTCACTGCTGTCCATGTGCATGTCCAGCAGTCGCTTAAATGTCACTAATGACTCCGCTTCCACGACTACCACTGGCAAACTATTCCATGCGCTCACAACTCTCTGGGTGAAGAACCTCCCTCTGACGTCTCCTCTATACCTTCCTCCTAACACCTTAAAACTATGACCCCTCGTGGCAGTCACTCCTGCCCTGGGGAAAAGTCTCTGGCTATGAATAAAACTTCTAAACAGAGGCAGCAAATTGTCAGTTCCAAGAGTGAAGTAGTGTGGATTAGGGTTGAAGATTATGGTGCCTGTAGTGTTGGTAATGAGGTCAGCCAGGTGGGCCTCATGGAATGGTAGTTCCTTGATTGGGGCTATTAATCTGATCCAGTCAGGGAGAGCTGGGTTCTCAAGGATCTGGTTCAACGTCAAAGGTTCTTCTCATGTAAATAAAAGGTGACTTGGTGACGGGATACCTGGCCTTTATGGAGCTATTTCAGTACCAAATAGAAAATTCTTCCAGCTGCGTTCCTTCTTTTGCTGCTCATCTGCATTGCCCTGATTTAATTGATTGGGCTTTAGAGAGCTATTTGAGCTAGGCAGACCTGAGGCCTTCAATAGGACCACAACTAACTGGACATTTTTGGGTTAATAGCCAATATGTATGACAAATTCCTGATCCTCCCAAATTTCCACAGCCTTATCTCTTCTCACCTCTGGTAGGTGCCTCCCAGCTTCCCCCAAAATCCCCTTCAAATGCCCAGATCGTCAACCAGACATCATTCTGTTTCATTCTCAACTCTCTACCAAACTTGATTGTCACTTAGAAGGTTGCCGTGTTCCAAAGTGGGAAAATCTCTGTCCTAGTTTATAAAACTCAGTGTTCTGGTTTTCATTAAGTTTTATGGTGACAGACTATGTGTGAAATCTCTCCTTAATTTGAGAGAATGGTTTATAAAACTAAATTTGACACTGTGTAACACAGGGAGATATTAGGACAAGTGTCCAAATGCCTGATCAAAGAAATAGGTTTTAAGGAGCATCTTAAAGGAGAAGCGAGAGGTGTAATTAATGGAATTTACATTGAAGCATACAAGATGATGGAGCTGAAGGCAGCAAAGGATATGTGTAGCAAATAAGCAGGAAATTGAGTCTCTGCAATAAGTTCCATGGGCTCCGGGTAGCATTTCATTTGGAGATAGACTCTAGCCAAACTATAAAGTCAACAGAGCGTATGCCAAGACCTTCCTGTTTTTGGACTACCCAAAAACAGAAGAGTTTCCAATACGTGAAAAATCCTGTTGGACCTTCCAGCAAGCAGGCAGCTGATTGGTTGCTGACACTTTTCCGATGGAATCAGCCACAGGCCAGGAAAAGTCCTGTCCGTCTGTAGCTGTCATCCAATCAGAAGCAACAGCTCCAGAACTCAACAGCACTGCGATAAACAGATAAATGCCTCTTGGACACCCATGATCAGGGACTACCAACATGGTGGAGGGAGGGAGCAGTGATCTGGGGTTGGGGGCTATTCCTTTCTCCCTTTACAATGGTTTTGGACCTACAGAAATTACAAGAAGAAAATGCACAAGACACAGATTTTGGCTCAGCCTCACATCCATTAGATTATTGAGCTCACAAGATTCTCTCCCAGTACAAATTGTCGTACATAATATTCAAAACTATACACAGAGGCTGCAACATGGAGCCCTGTACAAGGTTCACAGAAACTTACGTGAATGACAACAGTTAAGATCCCTCCACAATTTAACTGCAACTTACAATCCCCCAGACAGCTTGTCTTTATCCCTGTTGGGTATAGTCTTGGATCCTCTCGACTGCACTACCCACACAGTGCTGTAGTCCTCATTAGTGATGTTTCATATCACAATGTCACCAAATTCTATTGCCATTTGAAATACTGTATACACTACTCGTCCCCATATTTAATGTGCTAGAAGCCGTTTAGAGAGCCTTTAGTAGACTAATATCTAGAATGAGCAAATTGCCTTCTAAGGAGAGGCTGGTCAGGCTAGGCCCGTACCCTCTGGAGTTTAGAAGAATCAGGTGATTTGATTGAAATGTACAAGATTCTGAGTATACTTAATTGGGTGGATTTCAAAAGGATGTTTTCTCTTGTAGTCAAGTCAAGAACTAGGGCTCCTAATTTAAAGTTAAGTATTTGCACTTTTAAAAGTTGAGAATTTTCCTCAGAGGGTTATTACTTTTTGAAGTTCCCTTCATCAAAAGACAATGAATGCAGAATAGATAGATTTTTGATCACTGAAGGGATGAAAGATTACCAGGGATATGCAGTGTTGTAGAGTTGAGGTTAAAATCAGTCTGGCCATAATCTTGTTCAATGGTGGAGCAGGTTCGAAGGGCCAAGTGGCCTACTGTTGTTCCATGTTTGTGTGTTCATATAAAAGAGTTAGACCATCTCTGCCTAGGCCAGTAGCAGAGGTCTAGTCCTTGGTGGCAGGAACATTCCTAAGTCAGGGCTGGAGAGACGAGTGCAGATTTGGCCAGGATTCTTGACCTGAGACATACAGGGACAGATGGTACTGTTCCAGTAAAACATTCCGTAAATAGGTAACTGAAATGAGAAATGCACTCAGTATTTTCAGAGTTAATTATGCAGAATAAAATCCATTCAAGCCATCAACTGTTTGGAGGTATCCCTTGCTTTTAAATGATCCCGTGCAGATTTAGCAGACTGTTCAACAACTTCTTCAGCAACTTAAATGAGATCTAATTTAAATTGGAGCAAAGAATCCAGTGCAGGCAAGTGAAATACCCCCATTGCAGTATAACTCTTGGAGTCGAGTTATGACTACAGTAAAATTACTTTGCCCTTCCTCGAAGGCCAATATATTCTTCTAAGGTTTGTGTTAGAACTGCCCTCAGTTTTCCAGGTTTGATCTAAGCAGGACATTGTATTGCCGAAATTAGGTTTTTACTCGATATAAAGGCCAGCATTTCATTCACCTTTTTGATTATTTTCTGTACGCATTCATGGCATTTTAATAGTCTGTACCTGGAACTTGAGTGTATTTGGGTGTCCTGTGTTTAGAAGTGTTTATGATTTGAAAAATATCCTGTTGTATCATTGTTGAGGTCCTTTTTGCCTTTCCTTGTGGCATTGACAAATTTGCAAAGATGGCTGTCCACTGTTAGCATCGTTCCATGCACCTAAGATGATTAATATGCAGAAAATCTGTTGGGATTGGGGTACTTTCATAAGGTGCAATTTTGCTAATGGCTGAAGAGACCAATCATGAGAGGCAGAATTGGCCACCAGTATCGTGTATGAGGTGGTTATCAGTTGAAGTTCCAAATTGTTGTTTTCAGGGCTGGTGCCTGATGCAGAAATGCTGATTGTAGCCGCTGATCGTCATTGTAACACATGCTAGTGTTTTCCCTGTGTGAAAGTTAGCGTGAAGGGCCTTCAGCTCACACTTGCCAGCATCCTTCAAGCAGAGCTTCATCTGTCTCCAGCTAATTCGCCATGCAGAAAACCAGCAATTGCCTTGTATCCTGAAAATGTTTATGAACCCTCAAAGTCAGCTGTTTGATGACTGCCGGTATACTCGAAAGATTGGCCTTTGAGAAAACTGCTGCATTCATTGTTGTGCCCCTCTCTGAGCTGACATAGATTGTGTGACAAATATGAAAGTGAAAGTTGTTGATCTTCTTTTCTTGACTTGCATCCATGTTTCTCACACAGTGCAGACAGGTCTCAGAAACACCAGACTTGGTCCAATGGCTCTGTTGCATTTCGTAAGTTGGCCGAAGATAAGTAGCTGCTTCCTGTGTGTGTATAGCAGGTTATGCATCAAAGACAAATGTCATTGTGGACCCAAGGCTGTGGAATATCACTGAAGTCTTATCTGTTGTGATCATTGACAGAGATGTGGCACCCTGTTCCATAACCATGGTTTTCTTGGTGCTTATAGTCAGGAAGAATATGTTACAGGCATCAGAGGGACAATCCATGAGTCTCTGTACGTGGGTTTCCGTTAGAGTGACTGACGCAGCTTAATCAACATGGAGGAGTTCTCTGGTCAAGTCATGCTGTTGTTTTCTCTTCATTTTCAGTCTGGGTAGATTGTAGAGCCTGCTGTTTGACCTAGTATGCAGTAAGGAACCTCCCATATCTGCAAGAAAGGTCAAGGAGCATAGAGAAGAAAATATCAAACACAATGGGTCAGAGGACACCCAACCCTGTCACACATTGTTCTTCGCCCTGAAAATACCAGAACTAATGCTGTCAATAGGTAATAGACAATAGGTGCTGGAGTAGGCCATTCGGCCCTTAGAGCCAGCACCACCATTCATTATAATCATGGCTGATCATCCACAATCAGTGTCCTGTTCCTGCCTTATCCCCATAACCCTTGATTCCACTATCTTTAAGAGCTCTATCTATCTCTTTCTTGAAACTATCCAGAGACTTGGCCTCCACTGCCTTCTGGGACAGAGCATTCCATATATCTACCACTCTCTGGGTGAAGAAGTTTTTCCTCAACTCTGTTCTAAATGGCCTACCCCTTATTTTTAAACTGTGTCCTCTGGTTCTGGACTCACCCATCAACGGAAACATGCTTCCTGCCTCCAGAGTGTCCAATCCCTTAATAATCTTATATGCCTTAATCAGATCCCCTCTCATCCTTCTAAACTCAAGTGTATACAAGCCCAGTCGCTCCAATCTTTCAACATATGACAGTCCCGCCATTCCGGGAATTGACCTCGTGAACTTATGCTGCACTCCCTCAATAGCAAGAATGTCCTTCCTTAAATCTGGAGACCAAAACTGCACACAATACTCCAGGTGCGGTCTCACCAGGGCCCTGTACAGCTGCAGAAGGACCTCTTTGCTCCTATACTCAATTCCTCTTGTTATGAAGGCCAGCATGCTATTAGCTTTCTTCACTGCCTGCTGTACCTGCGTGCTTGCTTTAATTGACTGATGTACAAGAACACCTAGATCTCGTTGTACTTCCCCTTTACCTAACTTGACTCCATTGAGATAGTAATCTGCCTTCCTGTTCTTGCCACCAAAGTGTATAACCGCACATTTATCCACATTAAACTGCATCTGCCATGCATCCGTCCACTCACCTAGCCTGTCCAAGTCACCCTGTGTTCTCATAACATCCTCCTCACATTTCACACTGCCACCCAACTTTGTGTCATCGGCAAATCTGTTAATATTACTTTTAATGCCTTCGTCTATATCATTAATATATATCGTGAACAGCTGCGGTCCCAGCACCGAACCTTGTGGTACCCCACTGGTCACTGCCTGCCATTCCGAAAGGGACCCGTTTATCACTACTATTTGCTTCCTGTCAGCCAGCCAATTTTCAATCCAACTCAGTATTTTGCCCCCAATACCATCTGCAGATGGTGAAATACTCATCGACAGATGCCTGCTGGGTTGAAAAATACTGTAGAATGGGCCAAATATGAAGAAGGGTCATTGGGCCAGAAATGTTAACTCTGGTTTCTCTCCAAAGATGCTGCCAGACCCGCAGAGGTTTTCCAGCAATTTCTTTCTTGTTGTTGAACATTACTGTGAGCTGTTCTATTGTGGGATGAACATCTCCAAGTCTGAGTTTGACATTTATTTGCTGTTTTCTTTCATGGTTGAGTCAGACTAAAACCCTTATTCCTTGAACCTGAAAATGTCATCATTAAATAGCAAGCAGAAAGCCACTAGTCCACGCCAGCCAAGTTCCCCAATTAAACTAGTCCTACCTACCTGCTTTTGGCCCATATCCCTCCAAACCTTTTCTATTCATAGACTTATCCAAATGCCTTTTAAATATTGTAACCATCCTTGTATCCACCACTTCCTCTGGCAGCTCATTCTACAAACTAACCACTCTGTGTAAAAAAAAGTTGTCCCTCATGTCCTTTCAAAGTCTTGCTCTTCTCACCTTGAAAATATACCCCCTAATTTTGAGCTCCCTGACCCCAGGGAAAAGGCCTTAGCTACTTGCTTTATTTATTCTGCCCATGATTTTTCAATAATCTCTATAAGGCCACCCTTCAACCTCCAATGCTCCAGTGAAAAATGTCCCAGCTAATCCAGCCTATTTTTATAAAGTAAACCCTGTATTCCTGGCAACACCTTAGTAAATCTTTTCTGAACCCTCTCCAGTTTAATAATATCCTTTCTACACTAGGGCAATCAGAACTGCACACAGCACTCCAGAAGAGGCCTCAGCAACGTTCTGTACAACCTCAGTGTGATGCCCCAACTCTTATACTCAAAAGGTCTGAGCAGTGAAGGCAAGCATTGCAAATTCCTTCTTCATCACCCTGTCTACCTGTGATACACATTTCAAAGAATTATGGACCTGAACCCCTTGGTCTCTGTGTTCTACCAAACTACCTTTGGCACTACCCTAACTTGCATAAGTCCTGCCCTTGTCTGTTCTACCAAAATGAAATATCCAATGTTTATCCAAATTAAATTCCATCTGCCGCTCCTTAGTTCATTGACCCAGTTGGCCAAATCTGTTCGTAATCTTAGATAACCTTCTTCACTGTGCACAATACCATCAATTTTGGTGTAATTCCCTAACTTACTAACCATCCAAATCATTTGTATAAATGACAAAGTGGACCCAGTACTGATCCCTGTGGAGCATTGCTGGTCACAGGTCTCTAGTCTGAGAATCAATCCTCCAGTGCCACCCTCTGTCTCCTACCTTCAAGCCAATTTTGTATTCAATTGGCAAGCTCACCCTGAATCCCATGTGACCTAACCTTATTGATTAGTGTATCATACAGAACCTTATTAAAGACTTTACTAAAGTCGAAGTAAACAACGTCCACTGCTGTGCCCTCATCTTTTTGGTTACTTCCTTAAAAAACTCAGCCAAGTTTATAAGATGCAATTTTCCTCACAGAAAACCATGTGGGCTATCCTTAATCATTCATTGCCTCTCCAAATGCATGTAAGTCCGACCTTTCAGAATCATCTCCGCCAACTTACCAATCACTGATGTCAGACTCACAGGCCTGTAGTTCCCAGGCTTCTCTTTACAGCCTTTCCTAAATAAAGGCACAACATTAGCATCCCTTCAGTTCTCTGGCACCTCACCCATGGTTATAGATACAAATATTTCTTTTAGGGACCTCGCAATTTCCTCCATAACTTCCTGCAATATCTTGGGATACACTTGATCAGATCCTGGAGATTTACCCGCCTTTAAGTTTTCTAGGACCTCCAGCACTTCCTATTCTGTAATGTGAACTGTTTTCAAAACATCAGTATTTCCCCGAGTTCTTTAGTGTCCATTTCTTTCTCTACAGTAAAAACTAGCACAAAATGTTCATTTAATATCTCTCTGACTTGCTGAGATTCAACACAGCGACGATTTTCTTGATCTTTATGCAGCTGTACTCTCTCTGCAGTTAATCTTTTGTTCAGCCACACTGTGATCCAGATCACTCCTTTGCCTTTAGTTCTATGAGCTTCAACAGTTACTAACAATCTCTGACATGGGAATAAATCATCAGTCTTCTGGAAGTCCATATCTGTGACATTCATTGATATTCCGCTGTCTCCTCCTTTAGTCACTTCTTAAAAACATTCCATCCATTTCAACAGGAATTAACTTTCCTTTTCCAAATCCATGCTTACTGTCGCTGATCAGCTGAACATTTTCATGCTGTTCAGTCACCCGCTTCCTTAATTACTGATGAGTAATTTCCCACTGACGGAGCTAGCTGGCTTATAACTTGCTGATTTTCTTCTGCAACCTTCCTGAAACAGTGGAATGTCATGAGCAATTTTCTGATCTAAAGGAACAGTTCTGAAATAGGGAGAATTAGGAAGGTGAATTTACTAGTTACCTCCCCATTTACTGCTGCCTTTCCACTTTCCCAATTGTATTGGAACGGGTGGAGGTCAGTCGGTCTCTCAAGCCAATTCAGTCATTCGGTGAGATCATGACTGATCTGTGACCTAATTCCACAAACCAGCCCTTTTCCTAAATCCATTAAACCCTTTCTTGAACACCAATAGTTCAATTTGAGTTTTCAAAAGAACAATTTGATCCCATACCAGTATCTGTCTGAGCTGTGTTGTTGGTCCTTAGGTTTGTCAGAAAAATTCATTCCAACTTCACCAATGTCATAAAGAGAGGCCATTTTTCCAACTTTTGACAACAAAAACTACTATGCTGGACCCCTTTGGGTGCCCTGAAATGCTGTAGCATGTTCCATCTACGTAACTTATTTTTGTGTTTGCTAGTGTGGCCAGAATTATTTGTGAAAGTGTAACTCTGCCCACAAAGTAAATGGGATGAAACAGCCAAAGACTTGCTCATCTGTACACAGACTGTCCAGAATGTTATTGTTCCTCTGTCCATTTAATCTTGGTACTCTCATTACAGCTGATTGCATTCCATCAGAGATTCATTTTTAGCTTGCCATTTGTACATCAAATACGCTTCAGGATTGCAGTTGTAAATCGGAGCGGGATAATGACAGGGTTGTTTGATTACTTGAGTGGGTGCAATATCTAATGTTGTGCAATGATCAGCCATCTTTTTTGATTGTGTTAATGACCACAAGAAAGCTTTCTATTTCCTCCCTCATCACTATTGAATTAAAGTTGGTTTTATTTTGTCCATAATAGGAGCAGGATCCAGATGCGGTGAGCCGCATCCAATCTCGCCACATTGAAGATGCAGCGTGAATACTCGATAAGTGTACAGCACTCGGAGTTAGGTGACAATTGAACGTGATAGAGCAGAGGATTTTAAACTTGAAACTCACTCTTTGTCAGGAAAAACAAAGGCGAGCCAAGTGGTTGAACCTCAGTGGAGGAAAGAAGGGAATCAAGCAAAAGGATGGGGGAAGAGAAGGTAAAAAGTTTGTATAGATGGAGGGAACAGGAACAGGAAGAGAGAGGAGACGGAGGGAGCGGAGGGAAGGAAGGAACATGAGTGGAGGGGTAGCAGAACTGGAGACCAAATAGATGAGAGAAAAGGAAAGAGAGGGATAAAGGTAAGTTGTTCTTGTTGCATAACAAGTCCTACAGTTGTTTTCTTCCCTCCACAGTGTAGGGCCAGTGAGTCCATGATCACCATGTAAAGCACTGTGATGGATTCAATTAGATCCGGGCCTATGAGAGGCTGCTGGAGTACTCAACAGGCAGTTCTGTGTTTTCTTTTCACAGCCTGTGCCTGTGTGAGGGGCTTGAATTTAGGGTTTTGTGTCTTAATGAAAGCCTGGCTGATCTTGGCCTGTCTGAGAGAAAGCGAAACTCTGTATTGTTTCTGGCACTTAAGAGTCCTTCGCCTCTGACATCTGCCACTTTGTGATGGGAATACATTCCAAACTCATTATCCCTGAAAGCAGAATGCCACAATGACAACACATTAATCAGAACCACATCAGAAACAGGCGCTATAAAGCATTGAGTCCTTTACATGACACTCAGTAATCAATCTTTCTGAGTGGCGCCTGTGAAAGTTCACATTATTTATGCATCGTATAATGAAAGGACATCCCTTTACTCTGTGTGTCACTCTGCCAAGTACTCTGTTTTGTGAAAAGAAACAAGAAGAGATTTAATGTAGGAAAGGGAAGGTGCACTGGGCTTGTGTCAGTTTGTGCTGAGGCAGAGAGATGTTTATATTGTTGAGTAACTGAATCTGAGGCTCGGATCCTAGCCAGTCTATGCTGGGATCTCTGACAATATTCAGTTTTTTGTGAGCCAAGTGCTTTTTTTCCCACTCCACTAGCTGACCTCCTGTGGTGAAGAGTCAGGTCCAAGTGCAGTCAAAGAGACAGGTGGAGACTATGTGACACCTTCAGGCAGGGGAGTGTCTTTTTACTGTTTATTTGTTCACAGGATGTGGTTGTCATTGGCTGGGGGAGCATTTACTGCCCATCCGTAATTCCCCTTGAGAAGGTGATAGTGAGCTCCCTTCTTGAATTGCTGATGTCCACACACCTACAGTGTTGATAGGGAAAGGGTCCCAGGATTTTGACAAAATGAAGGATGATGAAACATATCCAAGTTAGATACTCCTGTGTGATTTGGAGGAGAATTTGCAGATGGTGGTGATCCTATGGATCTGATGCTCTAGTCCTACTAGAGGTCACAGTTGTAGGTGTTGTTGCCTGTTCTGCCATTCAGTTATATTGTGTTTGATCTTCATTTCTTCATCTTTTCCCCATATCCCTGAAAACGCTGGCTAACAATCCACCTGCGTTCTGGAGATTTAGAATTCATCGCAGCAGCCTCAATCTCTGGATGAAGTGAAGTTTCCAATTCAAAAGAGGAGTCTTCAAAATCTGATCTGAAAAACTGATTCACAAGTCTTCCTTCCTCTAGATCCTAATCCTTCATTGATAATGCCTGTTAATATGGAAAATTGATCAGTAGAAGTGAGTTACTCACCACCCAATTTCTCACCTTTGACCTCGCAGTACATCATATTATTTGTTTCACTGTTTCAGCTAAGATGTTGATCAACGCCCAATCCCTGGATGTTGATAGTGGTGCATTCAGTGATGCTAATCACAACCGAAAGGACTTCAGGAGGTAAAGCAAGAGTGAGAACATGGCGTACCTACCAGAGGGACTTTGGCGAGTGACGATGTGAGAAATTGTGAAATTCAAAGTGGGTGGAATTTGGGAGGTAAACATCAGAGTGATGGCTGGTGTCACAGGGAGATAGTAGACAAGTGATTGGCCAGTGAGCATTTTGCACGCTTATCTGTTGAATCCCACAAAATTTCACCCAAAAGTAAATGTAAGGCAAGGTAGGGCAGCTCGGCCACATGGGATGTCTACAGTTAAAGTTTTGGAGAAGATTTGTAGCTCAGATTGCGGATGAGATTGCAGACTTGCTCACTGAGCTGGTGTGTTTGATTGCATATGTTTCTTCACCTTGCTAGGCAACGTTGTCAGTGTGCTTCCAAAGAAGCATTGGTGTTCTGTCCTGCTTGTTATTTATGTATCAGTTTGCTGAGGTGGTTGGTATTACTTCTGATTCTGTTTTTCAGTGGTTTGTACATCAGGTCCAGTTCAGTGTGTTTGTTGACAGACCCTGTGTCATGTCGATAGTCATAAACTTGGCATGTGTCTTGAATGAATGTGTACAAGTGTCACAAAGTGTAGAAATATGAGCTGTGGGGTTTGGAAGTCCAGCAGGAGGAATATATAGATAGTGCATTGAAAGAGTTGGTTACTGCATGGGTTAGGAGAATGCAGCCAGAAAGGGAATGGGTAATTCCAAGATCGTTTTGAAGTACCAAGCAGCTGATGTAGGAGTCTCCTTTGTCTACTTGTGTCAGTAACCGTCTTTAAATTTTGCATACTTGTGAGGACAATGATTCCTCAAAGGAATGCAGTAACAGCTGAGTTTGTGGCCCACAGTTAGTGGCTCAGCTGAACAAGTCTAGTTAAGGGGGAAGAAAAGCAGATTAGTGGTAGGAGATTCGATAAGGAAGCAGATGGAGTCACAGTCGTTGCCTGTGTGATAGCAGAGTCAAGGACATTCCCTTTCTGCTGTATCTATTGCCAGCACACTGGAACAGAGAACTGAGGAAATCATTCGGCACCCGTCCGCCTGTCGGCACATTTGGCATCATTGGTCTCTGCCTGTTGAACACCCTCCAACCACTTGCTCAAAACACCCACTCTACAATCCATTTGCTACCTCTCTGACTTCCCCATTCTGTCTCTGATTCTCATGTGGCAATTTAGCTACATCTTAAATGTGTCTGCCATAAACACCCCTTTGAGAGTAAATATCACATCTTACCATTCTGTGAAAAGATGTTTTTTTCTGACTTCCTCATTGGATGTATAGGGATTTTGGAGTAGATCTGTAGTTGGGTTGTGGGTGTTGAGGTTGGTTGGCTTGCTAGCTGGTTTGTTGTTCCGCAGACATTTTGTTACCGTGCTTGGTAACATCCTCAGTGCAGCCTCTGATGAAGTGTCGGTGTGTTTTCCCACCAGTTTTTTAAACACTGGAGTCCGTTGCGATGGATTGCCTCACTTCCGGGTTTCCCCCGTAGTGGAATGTATATGGGGTCAAGTTCAATGTGTTTATTAATAGCATGCTTCGTGGAGTGCCATGCTTCCAGGAATTCTCATGCCTGTCTCTGCCAAGCCTGCCCCAGGATCTTGGTGTTGTCCCAGTTGAAGTCGTGGTTCTCCTTGTCCATGTGGATAGAGATGAGTGAGTATTGGTCGCGTCTTTTTGTAGCCAGTTGCTGTTCATGTACCCTTGTCAGTTTCCTTCCTGTTTGTCCGATGTAGTGTTTCTCGCAGTCTCTGCAGGGGATCTTGTAGATGACATTGGTCCTACCTGGTGGGGAGTGGGTCTTTAATTTGGGTGAGCACTTGTCGTAGGGTTGATGTGGGTTTGTGTGCCACTGTGATGCCTGGAGGTGGTAGAAGTCTTGTAGTGAGTTCTGATGTGTTCCTGATGTAGGGTAGAGTGATGAGTGTGTCAGAGTGAGTAGAATCTTTCTGCTGCTGTTCCCGTAGGCATCTTCTGACCCAGTTCTTTGGATAGCCATTATCCTTGAACACTTGGAAGAGGTATTCTTCTTCCTCTTGATGTAGTTCCGTGTTGTTGCCCTTTTTTTGTATAGGATGTACAGGGACTTATTTTTCTTCATAGCCTATATCAATGGACTCAAATGCAATTAGAAAATCCATCTCCCTATACACTATCCAACCTATTGTAGTTTCACATTCACGGAGCAAAAAGCCACCTTCTCCAGCATCTGCAGTTCCCATTATCATGGCTGTACAGCCTTTCCCTCTGAGAGGTTACAAGCTTGTTATTATACATGATAATGAGGTGTGAAGCTGGATAAACACTGCCCACCCCAACTTACCTACGCACCTTTACTAGCTCCAACCCCGCCTCCTTGACCTGTCCACCTTCTCTACACCTATCTGCTCCACTATCCACCTTCTAACACCAGCCTCTCCATCTCTCTATTTATTTCAGAGCCCCCTTTCCCTCCCCCGTTTCTGAAGAAGGGTCCAGACCCGAAATGTCAGCTTTCCTGCTCCAATGATGCTACCTGGCCTGCTTGTTATCTCAGACTCCAGCATCAGCAGTTCCTACTATCCCTTATTGTTAGTGAACATCATTGAATTCAGTCACGTTTCAAACAGCGAATGATTTTAAGTGTGCTACGTGCCCACAAAATAATTACTCTTGTTTAAATATTAGCAATATTAACCCTCATGCCTCCTGGAAATAGTCAACACTCTCAAAATACAGTGAAGTCCGTATGGATACAGGTCAAGTGTGTAAACTTAATTCACGGCTGGCCACTGTCCTCGATAGTGACAGTGTTCTGTCACTAACGGTTGCTCCAGGCTCCATCTGTCGCAGCTCCCAGCTTCACTCTGTTAGAGGCTTCAAACTGCTCAGATTGACGCTACAAAGATAATGCTTGACAGTTGCTCCCAGCAACTGGATTAAAAGCTCCAAAATTACTCAGTAAACCTTCTCCGACTCAGATGACAAACTTCACCCCCCTTCTGACAGCCTGTTGAGATGCCAGTAGATTTATCAGCTTTTGCTCCCAGGCCCAGAATGGCACAGACGACTTGCAATAACTGTGACAGAGGTTTCAGAGCTCAGGTACAGTGGTCGCTACCTCTGAATGGACAGATCCCAAGATGATTTTTGAGCCATGACTGTATCAAACAGCAGTGTAGACTCATTGGGCTGAATTGCCTACTCCTGCTCCTCGTTCTTATGTTCTCAAGACCTCCTGTCTCCAGCCTTATTAACATGTCCATTTGTGCGGGATTCCGCATCCCAAAAGACAGCAAAGAAAATAGATTTTTGTTATTCATTCATGAGATGAAGTCATCGCTGGCTAGGTCAGTACTTATTGCCCTTCCTAATTGCCCAGAAGTCTGGAGTCACAGGTAGTCTAAACCAGGTAAGGAGAGCACTTTCCTTCCTTAAAAAGACATTGGTGAGCCAGATGGATTTTTCCAATAATTGACAATGGCTTTGTGCTAGTCTCATAATTCAAGATTTTTACAGAATTCAAATTCCACCATCTGCTGGGATTTGAACCTGGTTTTCTGGAACATTACCCAAGTCTCTGGATTAGCAGTCCAGTGATAATATCTCAAGGCCAGTGCCTCCCCGTATTCTTATTGTGTACAAAATCCTGCAATCCCTGCACTTCATCCTTTGCAATGGTATGAGCTGCTGAATTAGAGTCAGAGAGTTACACAGCAGGGAAAGAGGCCCTTTGTTACAACTCATCTATGCCAGATACCCTAAATTAATCTAGCCCCATTTGCCAACATTAGGTCCATTTCCCTCTAAATCTTTCCTATTCACATACCCATCCAGATGCCTTTTAAGTGTTGTAATTGTACCAGTCTCCACCACTTCCTCTGGCAGCTCATTCCATGCACGCATCACCCTCTGCACAAAACGTTTGCCCTTTAGAGCCTTTTTAAACCTTTCCCCTCTCACTTTAAACCTCTGCCCTGTAGTTTTGAGCTCCCTCACCCTGGGAAAAAGGCCTTGTCTGTTCGCTCTATTCATGCCCCTCACGATTTCATAAACTTCTATAAGGTCACCCCTCAGTCTCTGACATGCCAGGGAAAATAGCACAGCCTATTCAGCCTCTCCCAATGGCTCCAAACTCCCCCCCCCCGCAACATCCTTTCAAGTTTCACAACATCCTTGCAGGAAGCCCAGAATTGCCTGAAGCATTCAAAAATGGCCTAACCAATGTCCTGTGCAGCTGCCACATGACCTTCCAACTCCTTTAGTCAATGCAAGATAACAAAGTGTGGAGCTGGATGAACACAGCAGGCCAAGCAGCATCTCAGGAGCACAAAAGCTGACGTTTCGGGCCTAGGCCCTTCACCAAAGGATGAAGGGTCTAGGCCCGAAACATCAGCTTTTGTGATCCAGAGATGCTGCTTGGCCTGCTGTGTTCATCCAGCTCCACATTTTGTTATCTTGGATTCTCCAGCATCTGCAGTTTCCATTACCTCCTATAGTCAATGCACTGACCAGTAAAGGCAAGAATACCAAATGCCTTCTTCATAATCCTGCCTACCTACGACTCCACTTTCAAGGAACTATGAACCTGCACTCCAAGGTCTCTTTGTTCAGCAACATTCCCAAGGACCTTACCATTAAGTGTATAAGCCCTGCCCTGATTTGCCTTTCCAAAATGCAGCACCTCATATTTATCTAAATTAAACTTGAACTGCCACTCCTGAACTCATTGGTTCATCCAATCTAGGTCTTGTTGTACTGTGAGGTAAGCTTCTTCGCTGTGCATGACACCTTCAATTTTGGTGTCATCTGCAAACTTACTAGCCATATCTCCTATGTTCACATCCAGATCGTTTATATAAATGTCAGAAAGCAATAAACCCGGCACCGATCCTTATGGTACGCCGCTGGTTACAGGCTGCTGGTCTGAAAAGCAATCCTCCACCACCACCCTTTGTGTTCTACCTTTGAGCCTAAGCAATTTGAAGCTCGTTTTTCATCATTACTGTCTTAAGCTGAGGTGACCCAGCCTGTGTTTCCTGGCACCTTATTCGAACAGAGGGAGGAGCCATGCAATGTAAATTGCAACAGTAAACATTTGTAAGCAGTAAACCTCTATAGTGAACATCAGCCAAACTGTCTATGATGATGCAGGACCTCCTCCGGACTTAGGAGGTGAGCAGCTCACTGCTGTCGGTGAATGGACTACAGCAAAACCTGGTTTGGCGACTCCAGTTAGGCACTGTCTTCACATCTTAACACTTTTGAAGGAAATTGACACAGTGATTTTTGTATGCTCTTGGGTATACAAAGAGCATACCTTTGTACCAGTCTCCACCACTTTGGGAAGTTGGGAAAGATTTGCTCTCTGCTGTTTCTCTTGGTCAGTCTCTCTGATTAGAGGATGACATCTGTTTTGCTGAGATGGCTGATGAGATCACTGTATAATGTGCAGAATCTGCCAGCAGAGGCCAGGTCATTCTTGAAAGAGGTAGATTAGTTGTTTGAAGGTTTGTTCGGTCTTGTCTTTGAATGCCCTTTACAAAGTCTCTTGTGTGTTTGTTGCTTTTTGAATGAATCTTCTCATGTTAGACAGTCACAGGTAGGGAATTTTGGTATATATTTTCACAAATAACACGGTCAAATAATGTCAGTGCATTGCCAGTCATTTCACACCCTCACCCAAATGCAAACGTTGCCCAAAGTGTAGGATTAAAGCTTTTCGCAATAACTTTGTGACATTCATTAGCATCTGTCTGCTATTTAGCTTTCCCCTTCACTTTCTATCTTGGATATGATTTTACAAACAGTATTACTAATCACCAAACTTCTGCTTCCCATTCAGTACAGCCTCTCCAGTCATATACCTTTTCTCAATACTGACAGTGCAGCATTCTGTCAGTTCCGCACTTGAAGCATTCTTGGTTATGTGGTGTTGTGCAGTGCGCAGACAGTTGGGGAGGATCTTATTTTGAGTTGCTTTGGAAGTAGCTTTGTGGAACATGTACGAACTTGGACATCTCGCTAGCTGCATTTCAATAAGGACTGGCTAAGAAAGCAAGCCAGCCCTTTCACAGGTCCTGGTGCACGTGTTCCTTGGGTTGGCCTATCCCCTCCTGGGAGTTCAAATTCACCCAATAGCGTGTTGATAAAGCAGCCTTCTTCTTAACAAAGTTTGCAGTTTGTACCTGACCTCCCACACATTGCTGTGGTAGCCGACGTGATTTATGGCATTCCTTGCTGTAATCTACATTTTTATCAGACAGTGTAGGTATTGAAGCAGGAAAAGAAGCCAAAGGCAGACTCACCAATCTCTCACAAACTGCCTGACTTACAAATAACCCTGAGCATCTGCTCATGGCTTGCCTCAAATGGGAATTTGAAGAGCTTCAGCTACCAGGATATTTTGTGTAATAACAATATTTGCATTTTTGTAGTAGCTTTAATACGCTAAACTATCTAATAGTGCTTTACAAATGCAATTAAGAAGGGAATTTGACTGAATCTAAGAAGGAAACTTAAGGGAAAGTAAATCAAAAGTCAGTGGGTAATCTGTGAGCTGCTAAATGAGAAGATTTTGATTTTTAAATGAATTGAGGTGGTAATCTAAGGCAACACTGTTCATGCTGAGTTGAAGGAGTACTGCACTGTCAGAAATTCCATCTTCCAGATGTGCCATTCAACCAAATTCACTATCGGGTGAATGTAAGAAGTTCTGTGAATCAATGGAGGAGGAACAGGGGTCTCCTTCCCAGTGCTATGGCTAATATTTATCCCTCAATTACCAATCAGACAGCAACTTACTTGGTTATTTAGCTCCTTCACTATTTGTGGGAGATTCTGGTGCTTACACAGTTAGTGATTGCAGTTTCATCTTGGTTATTGAGCACTTTGGAATGCCCTGAGGCTGAGAAAGATGCTGTAGAAATGCAACTTTCCTTTTGGTTGATCTGCTCCAAATGTATTGCAAACACTTTATTGTCACCTGTGAGAGCACAATGTGATACCTATACAGGAATGACCTTAGTTAAAGTTGGGGCTGCTTTTCTGAAAGTTGAAACCTCAAGTGAAAAATGCTTAAGGAAAGTATTAATTCCCATTGGAATCACTGTTAAAACTTTTGTTAGGTTCTGAAGGGCCCTCCTGAACAGAAGAAAAATTAAAACATTATGCCTATACGCCCTAGGTTGAGATACAGTGCCCCACCTTTACTTGGAGCGGATAAATTCCTGCATTGGTAAATGATATTTTCGTTTATTTCTGACATACATTTTCCAAATATATATTACTGAACACGGTGGCTCAGTGGTTTGCACTGCTGCCTCACAGCACTTCTCCGGGTGCTCCAGTTTCCTCCCACAGTCCAAAGATATGGAGGTGGATTAGCTGTGCTAAATTGCCCATAGGGATGTATAGATTTGGTGGGTTATAGGGGTATGAGTCTGGGTGGGATGCTCTGAGTTTCGGTATGGACTTAGAACATAGAACAATACAGCGCAGAACTGGCCCTTCGGCCCTCGATGTTGCGCCGACCAGTGAACTAATCTAAGCCCCTCCCCCTACACTAACCCATCATTATCCATATGCTTATCCAAGGGCTGTTTAAATGCCCCTAATGTGGCTGAGTTAACTACATTGGCATGCAGGGCATTCCACGCCCTTACCACTCTCTGAGTAAAGAACCTGCCTCTGACATCTGTCTTAAATCTATACTTGTAGGGCCAAAGGGCCTGTTTCGACACTGTAGGGATTCTATTGACTCTGGATCTTGGTATACAGGGAACAATTCAAAGTTTGTAGATTATATTAAACTTGGATGAATTGTAAGCTGTGAGGAGGACAGTGAGACATGGACATTTTGTTGGAGTGGGCAGGTAGCTGGCATATCAAGCTCAATACAGGGAAGTATGAGACTGGAAGAACTTGGAAAGACAATATAAAATCAGGGGTAAAATTCTGAAGGGGGTGCAGTAACAAAGGCATCTGAGTGAACGTGTGCACACATCATTGAAGGTGGCAGGACAGGTTGAGAGACCAATAATAAAGCATACAGTGTTTTTGACTTTATTAATAGAGGCACATAGTACAAGACCAGGGAAGATATGCTGAACTTGCATAAGATATTTGTTAAACCTCAGCTGGAATATCGTGTACAGTTCTGGGTGCCACGTTATAGGAAGAATGCTAATGCATTGAGGAGAGTACAAATGTGATTTGCAAGAATGGTTCCAGGGATGAGGATCAATTGAAAAAGGACTATCGTCCTTAGAGAGAGGGCTGAGAGGCAATCTCATAGAGATTTTCAAAATCAGGAGGGGATAGATAGAGTAGATAGGATAAAACATTTCAAGTTCATAAAGGAATCAAAAACAAAAGACCAGAGATTTGAAGTGATTTGTGAAAGGAGAAAGTGGGAAGTGCGAAAAAGTTTTTTCACATTGTGAATAGTTAGGCTATAGAATGAGAGAGATATTAGGAACTGCAGATGCTGGAGAATCTGAGATATACAAGGTGTAGAGCTGGATGAACACAGCAAGCCAAGCAGCGTCAGAGGAGCAGGGAGGCTGATTTTTTCGGGCCTAGACCCTTCTTCAGAATTGGGGGAGGGGAAGGGGGTTCTGAAATAAATAGGGAGAGAGGGGGAGGTGGATAGAAGATGGATAGAGGAGAAGATAGGTGGAGAGGAGACAGGCAGGTCAAAGAGGCGGGGATGGAGCCAGTAAAGTTGAGTGTAGGTGGGGAGTTAGGGAGGAGATAGGTCAGTCCAGGGAGAACAGACAGGTCAAGGGGGCGGGGTGAGGTTAGTAGGTAGGAGAGGGGGGTGGAGCTTGAGGTGGGAGGAAGTACAAGTCAGGGAGGCAGGGATGAGCTGGGCTGGATTTGGGATGCGGTCAGGGGAGAGGAGATTTTGAAACTGGTGAAGTCCACATTGATACCATTGGGCTGCGGGGTTCCCAAGCGGAATGAGTTGCTGTTCCTGCAACCTTTGGGTAGCATGGTTGTGGCACTGCAGGAGCTCAGGATGGACAAGTCGTCTAAGGAATGAGAGGGGATAGTTGAAATGGTTTGAGACTGGGAGGTGCAGTTGTTTAGTGCTGCTTCAAAGTGCGGTGGAGTTGGGTTCAGTTGAGGCATTTGTGATTACACAACAATTTGCATGCACTACACCATTCCAAACAAAAATGTGATTATGTCCAGATCACCAGTCTTTGAGTGACACAGAGAAAAGTGCCATGGATGTTGAAAATCTGAATTAAAATCAGAAAATGCTGAAACTACACAGCAAGTCTTACAGCATCTCCAGAGAGAGAAACAGAATTAACATTTCAGGTCAATGACTTCTAGTTTGATAGCATTCTGGTTTTGTCACTGAATAAATGCAGTTTATTTCTTTCGGTTGGTAGCCTTAATGATCTCCATTCACATCCAATGAAATTGATCCTTTGACTGATTGAATTTGATTATTTAATGGCCTCAACCACATGCTTGGTTCCAGTTAGAGTTTTGATCAAGATTAGACACTCTGTCAAACTCCACCAAAATAAAAACATAACACTCTGGATGCTGGAGAACTGAAGTAAAATCTGAAAATGCTGGAGGAACTCAGCAGGCGAAACTCTGGAGAAAGAAACACAGTTAGCGCTTCGAGTTCAATGACTTTTTCAGAACTCTTCCCCCATTCTGAAGAAATCATGTTGGACTGGAAACACTGCCAGATCTAGTGTATGTCTCCAGCACTTTTTAAAAATTCTGTAAAATTCCAACTCCAAAAGCAGTTTTAATTCTTACCATTCCCATCTATTCTTCTCCAAAATCCTAACCTAACACAACAATGTTCTCAATCCATGTCAACTCAATTCATTCCAGTCCCATCCACACTGCTTCTATCACCCATTGAGCCAGCCAGAGTTGGCAAAGGGAAGGATTATAATTTTCTGATCAATTTCTGGGGTCAGGAACTGGTCAGGACAAAGTTTTTTTTGAAAAAAAAAGCAACATTTTGGCGCGTGTTTGAGGAAGTAAAAAGTGACTGTTTTAATTGAACTTGTTTGGTGATTGATGCGTGGTGCCGCTTTCATCGATCAGAATGCAGAGCTTTTGTTATGAGGCTTATCAACTGTTGCAGCAGACTTGCAGACTCCGGCACGCAGATATCAGGGCAGCGATCATCTTCAAAGTCTGTGACCTCGTTTTAGAAAGACACCTCAGGGCTCTGACTGACTTGATAGGCATTGTTTGTACCTCCACACGTCTCACACTGACTGTTTGATAGGACAGCCTCCATGTAGCAGATCAACAGGTAATTGTAGCATGGCAGATTATTGACCACATTCCATGCAACTCAGTGCCAGAGAGTAGATTGATAAAGACAAGACCTTCTGTTCTCTTCAGTCTTGTTTTTCTCATGCCTTAGCGAATTTAGCCAGTGACTATATTCCTGCAGGCTGCTAAGTCACTCAGATAGGCTGAGATCGCCTCACCAAATAATGATGGTGGTTCCACATTGATAAAGGCTGCATTATGATCACCCACCTCAAAGTGGCCCTCACTTGGCCAAATAGCTGTCTTCATCATTTTTCTCATTGCTAAATGAAGGTGTCAAACAACTGAGAAAAAGAATACTTTCTCCTCATTTTTATGCCTTGATGCTGACGGCAGATTAATCCTTAATGCCTTGAGACACCAGGACAATCTCAGAATGTTGGTGACCCTCAGCAGAAACCCTACACACAGAGATGTATTTATTCTCAAGTGAACGACTGCTATTATGTGTTGTTTTGTCGCTAAATGCAATCAACTCAAGTGTACACCTCAATTGTACAGATGTCAAAAGCATAGACATCTGTCAGCACTCTGCCTTGCAAAAGCTTAAGAAGCTTAATTGACAGAAGGGTGAGTGTTATTTAGCAGACATAACACAACAAAGTGAAGCTGTAAATGCTTAATGATGGTCTTTGAAACCTTCTGAAGCAGTTCTGTCAGCACCTCTTGTTGCAGCAAAGTGAAATTTCTCTTTTATTATGTACACAGTACATCAAACATCCTGTTGTACCAAGCAAATTGGCAGAAAAATAAACTTGCACCAAAAAGGACACATGCTTTTTGAAGGAATTTCCCTCCACCACATCGGCATCACAAGTGACTTTTGAATTTGAATTAAGACAAGGACAGGTTGCTCTGGGTTCTAGCAACTTGGGAACAGGAATAAGTTGCATTTCTATGGCACCTCAGAACATCCTAAGGACTTTATGACCGATGAAGTCCTTTTTTGGAGTATGATCGCTATTGCAGCAGAAGAAATGCAGCGCCATATTTGTGGATAGCATGATGCCATAAACAGCAGGTGATCATGACACCCACACTGTTAGTTTAGTGACGTTGGTTGAAGGATGAACATTGAACAGGAAATTGGGGTGAACATTACTACTATTGTTCTGACAGTTTCCTTGATTCTTTTACAACTGCTTTGTTTAAAATTACTTATCAGCGTCTGTTTCTGATCATCTCACTGCCCTCCAGAAACAGGGGCACATAGATTACAGTCCATATGAGTATCCTACCAGGAATCTGACAGGAAGGCTATAGAGCTGTACTAGTGCAAAGGCTTTGCCTGGACCCAAGCAGGATATTTAGAGTCTTAATCTTTGTTCAGTTTATAGAAGCCGTGCATTATTGTCAACTTAATGTAACAAATTTTCCTCTGAATCAGAGTAAAACAGATGGTGTTTTTTGTGGAAGTTTGCTGAGCATGCATGGACTGGTGATAGTAGAGCAGCAACTACATTTCAAAGTATTTTATTAGCTAGAAAGCACTTTCTGATCATAAGAGGTGCTACATAAATGCAAGTCTTTCTTTCAGAGCACAACTACAATAAGAAGTGTTGCCCCTTCTCTCTGCTCAACAGCACCACCTCCAGACTTGAAAAGGAATTTTCAAGCCTCTTGGTTAGCTTGCCCATTTTCCCTACTGAGTATCACAAGGGGAACTTGCCTTCAGCAAGCACAATGGCTACCTCACCATGCTGCTTTTCTGGAGACAGCTTCTATCATCAGCCCCTGCCGATCGACAAAGCTGCGGCTGTGGGTTAGTTGACAGCTTTTAAGAGGCCTGGGCAAGTGCAAGCATGTGAGGGAGGTTGTTTACTGTGGTCTTGTGAGATGAATGCAGATGTGAAAACTCTGTGAGGAGCCTCTTTCACAACAGTACGTGTAGGCTGCTCATTATAATCCTGGCTGCTTATTGCACAGGTGATGTTGGAAATCCTGGGAGTTACTTTGTGTTTGTCTGTCATTTCTACATCTCAGTAAGTAAGGAACAAATAAAGATTACACTTTAATCCTATAAAGGCAATAAACTATTACAAGTCAATCACATTACAAAAGCTTTTGGATTTCATTCAACTAAAGTTCACGAAGAAAGCAGCCTTTCTGATTAGACTGACAAGGTTTTGAAATCTCCTGTCTCATAAATTTTCGAAACAAAGACTTGTATTGATGTAGAGTCTAAGGAACATGCCAGAGTGCCTCACAAGCAAAGAATTAATAGCGTTGAACTGCTACAAGGGCAAATGAATGGCTGATGCAAGATGCAAAAAGGCAGTGCTGAATGTGGTTGAGATTAAGGGATACGTATTGGCCAGGGCACAGGGAAGAACCACCCTTTTTTTCCAATCATGTTGTTGGATCCTTATATCCACTCGAAAGAGCAATGATTTAACTTTTCGAGCAACATATGGCTCCTGCTTTTGTGCACCACTTTTCATAATTGCCTCTCTTCTGTAGTGTAATGCTTCCTCAATATTGCAAGCCCTTACCAATAATTGCATCTGTCCCTCAATATTGCCCCTTTCCTTTGGTGCAGTGAATTGAATGTATGATTTCGTGATTCTGGGGCCGATGCTTGCACTGAGCCATAGATAATGACATGCAATTCTTCTGTATATGAGTCATTAGCTTGTGTTAATTATTTGGCTACAGAGTGGATCAGATACGACACCGCACAAAAAAACACATCTCAATCAATCATTAAAGTTCTTTCTGTTCTTGTTAACGAGCTAATAGAGAGCAAGAGAAAAAAACAAGACTGGAACACCTCAAGCACTTTTTAATTCATCTTATTTGTAATGATAAATGATTGGCTGCAAGGGAATTTTGTTTTGGATTTACAAACTCAAAATCTCACTTTTTTCCTTAACAAATGACTAACTCGTGAATTCATCAGCATAATTGCTCTAAGATACTGGAGGGGATTAGTTTCCAAAGGAGATGGCTATTTTTGAACGGTAGAATAGGGGTCTGCTTGGAAAGTTCCAAGTAGAACTACCTCTTTCAGTAGTAATAAGGCCAAGTTTTAGGGAAGAGTTTCTCTCACTGCTTACAACTTCCTAGCGTCCACCCCTTCTAAACAATCTTGTAAGTTTCTATTAGATCTCCCCTCAACCTTCTAAACTCTAATGAGTACAATCCCAGGATCCTTAGCCGTTCATCATACATTAAACCTACCATTCCAGGGATCATCCGTGTGAATCTCCACTGAACACGCTCCAGGGCTAGTATGTTCTTCCTGAGGTGTGGGGCCCAAAATTGGACACAGTATTCTAAATGGGGCCTAACTAAAGCTTATGGGTCCTAGTCTCCCTGCCTAACGGAAACAACTTGCCAGCGTCCACCCCTTCTAAGCCACATATTATCTTGTAAGTTTCTGTTAGATTCCATTAGATCTCCCGCTCAATCTTCTAAACTCTAATGAATACAATCCCAGGATCCTTAGCCATTCATTGTACGTTAAACCTACCATTCCAGGGATCATCCGTGTGAATCTCCGCTGGACACGCTCCAGCGCCATTATGTCCTTCCTGAGGTGTGGGGCCCAAAATTGGACACAGTATTCTAAATGGGGCCTAACTTGAGCTTTATAAAGTCTCAGAAGCACATCACTGCATTTATATTCCAACCCTCTTGAGATAAATGACAACATTACATTCGCTTTCTTAATCACGGACTCTACCTGCAAGTTAACTTTTAGAGAATCCTGGACCAACACTCCCAGATCCCTTTGTACTTCTACTTTACGAATTTTCTCACTGTTTAGAAAATAGTCCATGCCTGTATTCTTTTTCCCAAAGTACAAAACTTCACATTTACTCACATTGAATTTCATCAGCTATTTCATGGACCACTCTGCTAAACTGTCTAAATCTTTCTGCAGCTTCCCCACCTCCTCAGTACTACCTGCCTGTCCACCTTTCTTCATATCATCGGCAAACTTCGACAGAATGTCCCCAGTCCCTTCATCCAGATCATTAATATATGAAGTGAACAGCTGCGGCCCCAACACTGAACCCTGCGGGACACAACTCGTCACCGGTTGACATTCCGAAGAAGAGGCTTTTATCCCAACTCTCTGCCTTCTGTCAGACAGCCAATCCTCAATCCAAGCCAGTAGCTCACCTCGAACACCATGGTCCCTCACCTGGCTCAGCAGCCTCCCGTGAGACACCTTATCAAAGACCTTTTGAAAGTCTAGATAGATAACATCTACTGGGTTCCCCTGGTCTAACATACTTGTTACCTCTTCAAAGAATTCTAACAGGTTTGTCTGGCACGGCCTCCCCTTACTAAATCCATGCTGACTTGTTCTAATCTGACTCTGCACTTCCAGGAATTTAGAAATCTCATCCTTGACAATGGATTCTAGAATTTTGCCAACAACCGAGGTTAGGCTAATCGGCCTATAATTTTCCATCTTTCGCCTTGATCCTTTCTTAAACAAGGGGGTTACAACAGCAATTTTCCAATCATCTGGGACTTCCCCAGACTCCAGTGACTTTTGAAAGATCACGACCAAAGCCTCTGCTATTTCCTCAGCCACCTCCCTCAGATCTCTCAGATGTAGCCCGTTGGGGCCAGGAGACTTATCAATTTTTAGACCTTTTAGCTTTTCTAGCACTTTCTCTTTTGCTTACCATACTCAACTCTGCTCCCTGACCCTCCCTAATTGTTGGCATACTACTCATGTCTTCCACTGTGAAGACTGACGCAAAGTACTTAAGTTCTTCAGCTATTTCGTTATCTTCATCACTAGCCTTCCAGCATCAATTTGGAGCGGCCCAATATCTACTTTTGCCTCTTGTTTGTTTCTTATGTATTGAAAGAAGCTTTTACTATCATTTCTAATATTACTAGCTAGCCTACCTTCATATTTGATCCTCTCCTTCCTAATTGCTCTCTTTGTTATCCTCTGTTTGTTTTTGTAGCCTTCCCAATCTTCTGATTTCTTCCTTTGTCAGCCGTGGCTGTCTAATCCCTCCCCAGATAATCTTACTTTTCTTTGGGATGAACCTCTGTACTGTGTCCTCAATTACACCCAGAAACTCCTGCCATTGTTGCTCTACTGTCTTCCCCGCTAGGATCTGCTTCCAGTTGATTTTCGTCAATTCCTCTCTCATGCCCCTGTAATTACCTTTATTTAACTGTAACACCATTACATCCGATTTTGCTTTCTCTCTTTCAAACTGCAGACTGAACTCTACCATATTATGATCACTCCCTCCTAAGTGTTCCCTTACTTTAAGATCTTTTATAAAGTCAGGCTCATTACCTTGCACTAAGTCCAGAATAGCCTGCTCCCTTGTGAGCTCCATCACAAGCTGCTCCAAAAAGTCATCCTGCAAACATTCCATGAGTTCCCTTTCTTTGGATCCACCAGCAACATTATTCATCCAATCCACCTGCACGTTGAAGTCCCCCATGATCACCGTGACCTTGCCTTTCTGACATGCCCTATCTATTTCTCGGTGCATCTTGCGCCCCTGGGCCTGATCACTGTTAGGAGGCCTATACATAATTCCCATTTTTTGCCTTTGTGGTTCCTCAAATCCACCCACACAGACTCCACATCCTCTGACCCTATGTCATTGAGTGCCGTAGATTTAATTTCATTCTTAACTAACAAGGCAACCCCACCCCCTCTGCCCACCTCCCTGTCTTTTCGATACGTTGTGAATCCTTGGATACTTAACTGCCAGTCCTGAACTCCCTGCAACCGTGTCTCTGTGATGCCTACCACATCATAATCATTCAAGATGACTTGTGCTGTTAATTCATCTACTTTGTTGCGAATACTACGAGTATTTAGGTAAAGTGCCTTAATGCTAACTTTATTATCATTATTAGAGATATTGGAAATTCTAAGATGTCTTAAACTATCCTTCCTTTTTCTGTATTCCTAGACTGCCTTGAGCTTAAATCCACCTGTACACATGCTATCCTGTTGCTTATCTTTCCATTTAACTCCACACTCCCTGTCTCTTTCACTTTCCCTTCCCCCGGACTCAGAAGTTTAAAGTGTTACTGACCACCATATTTATCCTTTTCGCTAGAACACTGGTTCCAGCTCGGTTCAGGTGGAGACCATCCCAACAGTACAGATCCCCCCCAGTTCCAAAACTGATGCCAATGCCCCATGAAATGGAATCCCTCTTTCCCACACCAATCCCTTAGCCACGTGTTTACTTCCATAACTTTCTTTTCCCTGTGCCAGTTAGCATGTGGCTCAGGCAGTAATCCGGAGATTATGACCCTTGAGGACCTGAACTTCAATTTCTTTCCTAGTGCTTGATAATCCCTGAACAGGTCCTCTACCCTCGCTTTGCCAATGTTGTTAGTCCCAACGTGACCACAACAACTGGATCCTCCCCCTCCTGCTCCAATATCCTTTCAACCCGGTCGGAGATGTCCCGCACCCTGGCACCGGGCAGGCAACACACCATGCGGGACTCCCGATCCAGCTTGCATAGGATACTATCTGTCCCCCTAATTATAGAATCCCCTATAATAACTACCTGTCTTTTTGCTTCCCCCTCTTGAATGGCCTTCTGCACCACGGTGCCGTGGTCAGCTGGCTCATCCGGTCCACAGTCCTTTTCCTCATCCGTACAGGGAGCAAGACTCTCATACCTGTTGGTCAAGGTCAAGGGCTGGGGCTCCTGCACTCCTGAACTCGGAATCCTCCTACCTGCCTCACTTACAGTCACACCTTGTCCCTGAACACTTTCTGAATTTGAGTTGTTTAATCTACCGGGTGTGACTGCCTCCTGAAACAAAGTGTCCAGGTAACTCTCCCCCTCCCGGATATGCCGCAGAGTTTGAAGCTCAGATTCCAGATCATTAATTCTGAGCCGGAGTTCTTCCAGCAACCAACACTTGCTGCAGATGTGGTCGCTGCCGTTCACAATGGGATCAGCCGGCTCCCACATCATACAGCTCCAGCACATCACCTGTCCAGCCATTACTATTTATTTAGTTAACTTTTACAATTTATGTATTAAGTGCTTTCTAGTACTTCTCTGCTACACTCTTTTTCAATTAAGCAATTAAACTTTTAATCAATTACACAACACACAAGGATATAAACTGAAAAGCCTTACCTTAACACACATAAGAGTCCTTCTTGGTTAGAGCTCCCGCTCTTTCTGCTGCTGGAACAGGAATGGAGAGCTCGGTCAGTCAAGGTAGATATTTTCTAATCTTTAAAGCAGAGACTCACCCACCTGTAGGCCTCTGATCGATGCTCCCCTCTTCCTGCTGCGAGTCTGTGGACTTTTAATTAGGTTAGAGGAGGAGGGAGGGAGGGAGGCCTTAGTGTGTAGGACCTGGGGCTTCGAGGTAAGTGCTCAAATAACAATCACTTACCTTCCCAGCCGCCTCTCTGCTCCGGTTTCACTTCCGCCCAGCTCCCGCCGCTCTCTGCTGAAGAAAAGCATCTGCAGCTCTTAACTATCTCTGAGAAGCTGAGATGTTGCTTTGAACCCTGGATGCAATGTCAAGGGAGGGTATCAGCCATACCTAAACTATGATGTTTGTTATGTAGAAACAGGGACCAGAGAACATGAGGTATTGGCGGGGTGGAGCTGTGCTTGAAGTTTGATCTCATGATGGTACCAGAAACTTTTCCAAAGCTGACTGTATAAGTTTACTGATAGTCCTGCTATTGTCTTCTGTTCTCACTTATTACTGATTATTCTGTCACAATGTCATTTTTCCATGATAATGGATGAGGGAATCAAACTTATTCCTGTTACTTTGTTTTAAGGGTCAGAATTTGAATCCCCAGGTAGTTTGCCTGTAGATTTCTAATCCTTTCTAAATTGCTCCATCCAGCTTCACACACTTCACCAGTCCTTCAGCCACATGGCTCAGTTGTTCAAGGGAATGTGGGGTTTTTCTACTGGAGAGGAACCAGAGTTTTGTACATCCAATTCAGACTTGAGGGTATGAATTTTTGTTGTGCGTAGAACAGTACAGCACAGTACAGGCCCTTTGGCCCACAGTGTTGTGCCGACATATTATCCCACTGGAAGATCAAACTACCCCACATATCCTACATTTTACTACCATCCATGTGCCTATCCCAGAGCCGCTTAAATGACCCTAATGTATCTGACTCCACTACCACTGCTGGCAGCACATTCCACGCGCCCACCACTCTATGTAAAGAACCTACCTCTGACAAGTCTCCTATACTTGCCTTCAGTCATTTTAAAATTATACCCCCTTGTAATCGTCATTTACGCCCTGGTAAAAGTCTCTGGATGCTCATTCTATCTATGTCTCTCATCATCTTGTACACCTCTATCAAGTCACCTCTCATCTTTCTTTGCTCCAATGAGAAAAGCTGAGCTCCCTCAACCTTTCCTCAAATGACCAGCCCTCCAGTCCAGGCAGCATTCTGGTAAATCTCCTCTGCACCCTTTCTAAAGCTTCCACACCCTTCCTATAATGAGGTGTCCAGAACCGAACACAATATACCAAGTGTGGTCTAACCAGTATTTTATAGAGCTGCAACATAGCCTCACGGCTCTTAAATTCAATTCCCCTGCCAATGAAGGCCAATACACCATGCACCTTCTTAACAACCCTGTCAACTTGGGTGGCAACTTTGAAAGATCTATGGACATGAACCCCAAGATCCCTCTGTTCCTCCACACTGTCTAGAATCCTGCCATTAACCCTGTATCTGCAGTCAAATTCAACCTTTCAAAATGAATCACTTCGCACTTTTCTGGGTTGAATTGTATCTGCCACTTCTTTGCCCAGCTCTTTATCCTGTCAATGTCCCTTTGCAACCTACAAACATCCCTCCACACTGTCCACAGGTCCACCAACCTTCGTATCATAGGCAGACTTCCTAACCCACCCTTACACTTCTTCTTCAAAGTCATGTATAAAGCTCACAAAGAGCAAAGGCCCCAGAGCAGATTCCTGCAGAACACCACAGGTCTCCGAGCTCCAGGCTGTTGTGTTTTGTATTATTTCTTGAGATAATGAATTTTGCCAGCAAGACTGGTATTTGTTTCACATCCTTATTGTCCTTGCAGAGAAGATACAGCTACATATGTTGATGCTTGAGTCAAAGCTTTAATGAGCTTATAAATTTGCCTTCTAAGTTCAGAGTATTTGGTATAACTTCAACACATCTGAGGGCTGCCAAAGGAGACTTCAACCATGCATTCATTGCTGAGAGGCCCTCAGTGCCCCATAGTATACCACCAGATTTCTGATCAAAAGCAATATAAGAGCCAAGATATATTGCACCTTAAATCATCAAATAGAATTGTACAGTTCAAGTGGCTCATTCAAGTCATTTGTGGGAGTTATCCCAGATATCCCACTCTCCTTATCTGTGCTTATTTTTACTTTTCAAGTAATATTCGATTTTTGAAAGTTACCATTGAAACTGTTTCTACCATCCTTTCAGACCGTGAAATCCAGTCCTTAGTAACTTACTTCATCAGCATGTTTCCTCACCTTCTCAATTTACAGAGGCTGATAATTTATGACAGAGGAATGGCTCTTTACTGAAGAGAAGGATATTAGAGATTCAGTGGACCTTGATCACACTGAGAATATAGTGTCTGGAATTGTCGCCAGTGAAGACAAAATCTTGGCATAGTTCACTGAGGCTGCCGGTGAACAAAGTGCTAGTAACCCACATTATATATCCTGAAATCCTGGGCAGGGATTTGCCAACAATGTTCACATTTGGCTGCCCTATTCTCAACTTGTGCATGTTTTACCCACCTCCACCAGTTTTCATGCATGATGTGGAGGAACCAGTGTCGGACTGGAGTCAACGAAGTCAGAAATCAAAGCCAAATGAAGTCACCTGATGAAGGAGCAGTGGTCTGAAAGCTTGTGATTTCAAATAAACCTGTTGGACTATAACCTGGTGTCATGTGACTTCTGCGTTTTCAGGCCGTCATTTAAGCTGGATACCCAGTGCTCTCATCCCGAAAAAAACCCCTGTTTTCGGCAAAGTTGCTTAGGATAATATGCTGTATGAACTGCAAATTAACTTCAGGACACTCTATGAAAGATGTCTAGAGAAGATAACAGGGTAAGAAATTGTCTCCGGGCAAGGGCAGCACAGTAAATGGTTAGAAAGAAGAAATGGATAGCAGAAGTTTCACGGGGTGGTGAATGGTAAGCCAAGGCTCTCTTTTGGAACTGTTCTGTTCGTCAATGAGAGCAGTAAGGTGAAGGCGCTGGTGTTGGACTGGAATGGAAAAGGTCAGAAATCACACACCAGGTTATAACCCACCAGGGTTTATTTAATAAAACAAGCTTTCGGAGTTTCGCTTCTTCTTCACGTGTTAGTGAGAGCGGTATATCAGATGCAGAATTTGTAAGTGAAAGATCAAAGGTCCACAGCACTGATCAGGATGTATTAAACAAACCTGAGATGCTGTTAAATCTTTAATCAGTTACAAGGTTTTAATTGATTAATATGTGTATGTAAATCCTCAAATTCCTTTCAGGACACAAGCTGTTGTGGCGATGCCATCGTCATGGGGAATGCTGGTGTTGAGTGCCAAAACGTCCATTGTGACAAGGAATGGTTTGACTGGTTCATGGATGCTGAGTTTCTGTGGGAAATCTGTAGTGTCATAACAGTAGCTGGGGGTTTTCTGTACAATGGGTTTATAAATTCCTACTTTAGAAATAAAAAGGCCTGACTCCGAACTCAAACACAGCTTCTAAATAAGGTCTCATACCTAACGTGCATTGTCAGACCAAAAATGTCACTTCTTCTTTGCACCTATAAAACCTTTAGTTTTCTCAGGACAGTGACTTGAAAGGAATTTGAGGATTTACAAATACTTATTAATCCATTAAAACCTTCTAACTGAAAAAGATTTAACAGCATAATAAAATGTGAGGCTGGATGAACACAGCAGGCCAAGCAGCATCTCAGGAGCACAAGCTTTTGTGCTCCTGAGATGCTGCTTGGCCTGCTGTGTTCATCCAGCCTCACATTTTATTATCTTGGAATCTCCAGCATCTGCAGTTCCCATTATCTCTGATAAGATTTAACAGCATCTCAGGTTTATTTAATACATCCTGATCAGTGCTGTGACCCTTTGATCTTTAACTTATAAATTCTGTCTGATACTACCGCTCTCACTGACACTGTGAGGACGAGCGAGGCTCTGAAATCTTGCGTTTTCAAATAAACCTGTTGGACCGTAGCCTGGTGTGGTGTGATTTCTGACCTCATCAATGAGAGAGTAGTGTGCCAACTTATGGATGGTGGCTATAAGACATATGAGTAGGAGTGCACCGTTCGGCCCATCAAGCCTGCACTGCTATTCAGAAAGATCATGTCTGATAAACCTCAACTCCACCTTCCTGCCGTTTCCCCATAACCCTTCATTTCTTTTCTGATACACAATCTGTCTATCTCAGATTTAACATACTTAATGAGTCAACCTCAACAGCCTTTTGCAGGAAAGAATTTGCCAAATTCACTCTCCTCTGAGAGAAAAAAAATTCAACCTATAAAATTTTTTAAAAGTAGTGCCAAAATGGAATTCATCCTTTTGAAACCAGAAGGACACTGCCAAGAGACATGAAGATCCCAGTGTTAGTGCGATGAGGAAGTACGTGAAGTGAAAGTTGAAAAACTCTCTTGTTGTGTACGACTAACCTGTCTATCTGAGGGAAAAGACTGTGTTTGAAATGTTCATGTTTTGGCATGTCACTGTTAGTTGGCCCCCAAATCTTTCCATGATTTCACAGTGGTCTTCAAGGAGATTTAACAACAACGATACTGCCACCATGTCACTCTGTCAGACTGTTAATCTCCCAGAGAAGGTGTTACGATTCCTAGGAGAGAGTGCCAGTGCAGTGTTGGCTCCAGACTATAGGAAGGGCGGTGTGAGTAGGAATTAACTGCATTGTTTTGTGAAAGAACTGATGTGGACTTGCTGGATTGAATGGGCTGTTTCGGTGTTATTCTGAGGTGATGTGGAGGTGCCAATGTTGGACTGGGGTGGACAAAATCAGAAGTCACACAACACCAGGTTATATTATTCTGAGTTGTAAGGGTATTGAACTGAATATTCTTTTATCAAAGGAAGTGCAAATTAAAGGAAACACTTGAAAATTACGGCATTTTCCAGAGAATTTCCCAGTTTAGGGATGATATGATAGAAATATTTAAAATGATGAAAGAGTGGGACTTCTCAACTGCCATGCTATTTAGTTACATCTGGCTGATCTACCTAATGTGCATTTAAGCACCTTGCCCCTTAGTAACGTCATGTGATAAATAAATGGTCACACTTTGAGAACTCCGAGTGCACCCAGCATCCACAGCCTTTTTATTCTCGAGAGAAATTCTGTTTAATTCTAGACCATTCCAAAGAAAGCAGCTTGTATTTATATAATGGCTTTAACAGACTAAGCATGTCTTCAGAGGATATACTCAAAACAAAATTTGGCACTGATCTATAAAGGAGATATTAGGAAAAGTTTCCAAAAGCTTAATTAAAGGACTAATATTTTTGGAATGTCTTCATTTATTCATTCATTTTGTGGGATGTGGGCAGGGCTGGCTGGGCCACTGTTTATTACCTGACCCTAGTTGCCCTTGAAAAAGTGGTGGTGAGCTGCCTTTTTGAACCATTACTGTCCCCCCTGCTGTGGGTTAACCCTCAATGCCATTAGGAAGGGAATTCCAGGATTTTGACTCGGCGACCATGAAAGAATGGTGATACATTTCCAAGTCAGGCTTAGAGGAGAACATGAGGGCGGTGGCGTTCCCATATATCTGCTGCCCTTGTCCTTCTAGATGGGAGTGGTTGTGAGTTTGGACGGTGCTGCCAGAAGATCTTTGGTGAATTTCTGCAGTGGTAGATAGGACACACTGCTGCTACTGAGCATTGGTGGTGGAGGGAATGGATGCTTGTGGATGTAGTGCCAGTCAGGTGGGCTGCTTTGTCCTGGATGGTGTCAAGTTTCTTGAGTGTTGTTGGGGTTGACTCATTCAAACCAGTGGGGAGCATTTCAGTAGACTAATGTCATGTGCCTTGTGGATGGTGGACATTCTTTCAGGAGTCTGGAGGTGAGTTACTAAAGTCGTAAAGAAGGAAAGACAAGTGAAAAAGTTTAGTTAGTGATATACAGAACTTTAGGCCCCGTCAGTCGAGATCACAGCCACCAATGGTGGAGATATTAAAATGGTGATGCACAAAAAGGCCAGAAATGAGAGTGTAAGACTCGGGGTTACAGAGATATGGATGGGAAAGGCCATTGAGTTGTTTTAGCATGAGAATTTGATTTGATAAACACGGCATTGCTAGACTAAAACCCATTGATAGTCATTCTGGTGATTGAGGGAATGAGGATAAAAGTGTCATGGATGGAAGATTAAACGTTCTCAAGAATTTATCAGGTGTTTAAGCTCCTCAGAGCAAGATTTGAACTTAATGTGCTTTGTTGCTTGCTTGCAGTCATCACACTCGTGCACAGTATTGTTGCGATTGTGGTTAATATGGACTGGCAAATTGTAACTTCTGTCATCTGATATTAATACCTGAGACATTTCATCAATAAAAATTTTTATTTCAGAAGAAATAAACTTTGACATAAACTGCCTGTATTGGAGACCCATTTGGAATAAACAAATCTGTCTGTGCTGAAATTTCCATTTTCATCAAAATGCATAAATCACACAACTCCTTCTGCCTCAAGATATTCCCCTTTCCTGTTTTAATTCACACTTGTATGATAATTTAAATGCTGGGAAATGAACAGCTGAATTGCCTAATGGCCAAATGGAAAAGACAATGGTGTTAGATTCAGAAATATGCAAGCAACTATAGCTATCTCTGAGCAGCAGGGCAGAGAGGAAGAAAAATGGATTTGTAAGCAGGAGCTGGAAGATTCTCACTGTCTCTCACCCTTCCTGTCTCTCTTCTCTCTCTCTCTCTCTCTCTCTCTCTCTCGCTCTCTCTCTCAATCTCTCACTCTCTCTCTCTCTCTCTCTCTCGCGCTCTCTCTCAATCTCTCACTCTCTCAATCTCTCTTTCTGTCTCTCTCTGTCTCACTTCCCCTCCTTTCCCAAGGGAAATTGTAAGCTTCATCAAAAGGAAAAAGGAAGCATACAGTACGTCTGGGCAGCCACAAACTGACAAAACCCTTGAGTAATATAGAGCAATTAGGAAAGAACTTAAACACAGAATTAGGAAGGCTAAAAGGGGCCATGAAATATCTTGAGCCAAAAGGGGCAAGGAGAATCCCAAGGCCTTTGATACATCTATTAGGAGAAAGAGGGTAGCAAGGGAAAGAGTAGGCCCACTCAAGGACAAAGGAGGGAAATTATGCGTGGAACCACAGGAAGTGGGAGATATCCTTAATGAGTACTTCGTATCAGTATTCACCAAGAAGTACGTGAGGTCAGGGACGAATGTGTGAATACTCTTGAGAATGTCAGTAAAGTGAAGGAGGAAGTTTTGGGTATCCTAAGTTGTGTTATGGTAGACAAGTCCCCAGGGCTAGCTGGGATCAGGTTGTATGCAGGTTACTGTGAGAGGCAAGGGAATTGCTGGGGTATTGGCAGATATCTTCACATCCTCTTTGACCACAGGCAAGATTCCTGAGGACTGGAGATTGGCCAATGTAGTTCCCTCATTTAAGAAAGGAAGCAGGGATAATCCAGAAAATTATAGGCCGTTGAGTCTGAAATCTGTGGTGAGGAAGCTCTTGGAGAAGATACTGAGGGGCAAGATATATATACATTTGGAAGAAAAGAACTTGTTAGTGACAGGCAGCGATAATGAGAACTGCAGATGCTGGAGAGTCCAAGATAACAAAGTGTGAAGCTGGATGAACACAGCAGGCCAAGCAGCATCTCAGGAGCACAAAAGCTGAAGTTTTGGGCCTAGACCGTTCATCACAGCACCATGGTTTTGTACGGGGAAGGTCATGTCTCATGATCCAGATTGAATTTTTTAAAGAGGTGACAAAGATAATTGATGAGAGAAGTTTATATGTTTGTAGTTCAAATAGACTTTAGTAAGGCATTTGATAAAGTCCCACATGGCAGATTGGAACAAAAACTAAAATCACATGGGATTCAGAGTGGGCTGGCTCTATGGATACAATACTGGCTTGGTCGTAGAAGACAGAGTGTGGGGGTGGAAGGACATTTTTCAGAATGGAAACCTGCAATTAGTGGTGTTCCACAGAGGTCAGTCTTTGGTCCTCTATTGGTTGTGTATATATATAAATGATTTGGAGGGAAATGTATGTGGTCTGATGAGTATGTTTGCAGATGACAGGAAGATGGGTTGCTGATAGTGCCAGCAATTGTGAAAGGATACAACAGGACACAAATAGATTGGTAACTTGAGCACAGAGGTAGCTGGTGGAGTTTAATCTAGACAAATGCGAGGTGATGCATTTCATTATACAGTTCGCTAAACTGTGGACCTGCATGCCCTGCGCCGTATGTATGTTAATCTTCTTAAGGGTTCTGCCATTTGCTGTATAATTCACACTTAAAATTGATCCTCCAAAATGCATCACCTCACATTTATCTAGATTAAACTCTATCTGCCATTTTTGTGCTCCAGTTGCAAATCAATCAATATCCTGTTGTATCCTTTCACAATCACTATCAGCAACTCCACCAATCTTAGTTGTCTGCAAACTTACTAAAAGTGGCAATACAGGTGGCCAAGGTGATTAAGAAGGTATATGGCATGCTTGCCTTCATCGGCCAGGGAATGGAGTACAACAGTTGGCAAACCATGTTGCAGCTATATAAACATCTTGTTAGGCCGCTTTTGGAGTATTGTGTGCAGTTTTGGCCACCACATTACTGGAAGAACTTGAAAGCTTTGCAGTGAAGGTTCACCAGGATGTTACCTGGTCTTGAGTGCATTGCCTCTGAGGAAAGGTTAAAAGATGTCTACAAAATTATGAGAGCCATAGGTAGGTTGGATAATCAGAGGCCTTTTCCCAGGGTTGAGATTTCAATTACAAGGGGCACAGGTTCAAGTTGAGAGGGCGAAAGTTTAAGGGATATGCGTGAGGAGAGTATTTCACACAGAGCATGGTAGGAGCCAGAGGAGGTGGCGGAAGCAGGCAGGTTGGCGACATTTATGTGGCATCTGGATGGTTACATGAATTGGGAAGGAATAGAGTGGTACAGACTGTATAAGGGCAGAAGGTTTGATTTTTAGTTTAGTTAGGGCATGATAATCGGCACAGGCTTGGAGGGCTAAAGGGCTTGCCTGTTCCTGTGCAGTGCTTCTCTTTTGTTTTTTTTTCTCGCTTCATCTCAAAAAACAGCACCTATTTTAAAAAGCAAACTGGTAAATAACCATTCTCTGAGAATTCAAAGTTATTTTCAAACTTAGGTAACAAGGTGCAGAGCTGGGTGAACACAGCAGGCCAAGGAGCAGAAGAGCAGGAAGGCTGACATTTCGGGGCCTATGCCCGAAACGTAAGCCTTCCTACTCCTCTGATGCTGCTTGGCCTGCTGTGTTCATCCAGCTCTACACCTTGTTATCTCAGATTCTCCAGCATCTTCAGTTTCTACGACCCCTTATCTTCAAACTTCTTCACTACTGAGAATACCAATCAACAACTAAACAACTGTGGTCTTTGCTTTAACACCTCGCAGACTCTGATCTGTGTACCATACCCTTTTAGACTTATAACCTGTGTTTATGCACATGCTTGAAGTCACATTTTTAATACTGTCCCTTGGGATTAGGAACGTATGCAATTTCCCCTCCTTCGACTAAACAAGCAATTATTAATTGGCCCCTTCATTTTCTAGTGATGTATGATTTAATTGTAGTGTGATTGCAGTGCACTACAATGAAATGAAAATATTTGTTGCAACCTAAAAAAGGGGTTTAAGAAAGAGGGGATCCAATTCATCCTTTTCATTTGATTGTAACAGTATGCCTGTAACAGTATGGCCCATCACTAGCTGCAATGGATCAGGTTTACTTGACTTCGAGCAAGTGCCTGACGACTATTATATCCAGATGTGCTCCAGGTGTTTCTTATTTACATCCCTTGTTTGTGAAGGTTTAGCCTCCAGCATGAGTCCGCGATTTATAGATTAAACACGGTGTTGAGGTGTTTATACTCTAAAATGCAGAATGCCCACAATCACAGTAACAGGAAAAAATTGCCAGAATTGAATCCTTTGTTCCTGCCTGACTTCTTCAGCTCATTTTCAAGGAATTTGAAAGGGAAGCAAAAACAGCAAATTAATTATATCTCACCAAAATTAGTTGGAATTCAAAAAAAAATGTTTCATATTGTTTATTTCTCTGTCACTTTTGGATGCATGTCATTTAACCACCCCAAATGCACAAATCATAAACAGCCTTCATCAAAACGATGAATGCTGTCGGAGAATGGCCAGTTGGCCCATTGTCTCAATGATGTCAATGAACCTATCCAATTAATCCCACTCCCCCATTCTTTTCCCGTAGATCTGCAGTATTTGTTTACGGAAGTCTAACTTTGAGATGAAGCAATACAGAGTGGAAGACTTCAGAATTAAGAGGAATTAATCCAAGTAGTCCGAGGGAGTGCAGCGAAGGCTTACCAGGCTGATTCCAGGGATGGCGGGACTGACGTATGAGGAGAGATTGACAAGGTTAGGATTGTTTTTGCTGGAGTTCAGATGAATTAGAGGGGATCTCATAAAGTCTTATAAAATTCTAACAGGACTAGACCTGGTAGATGCAGGGAGGATGTTCCCAATGATGGGTGTGTCCAGAACCAGAATTTACAGTCTGAGGATTTGGGGTAGACCATTTAGGATTGAGATGAGGAGACAATTCTTCATCCAAAGAGTGGTGAGCCTGTAGAATTCATTACCACAGGAAGTAGTTGATACCAAAACATTTAATGAATTCAGGAGGCAGATAGATATAGCACTTGGGGTAAATGGGAGCAAAGGTTGTGGGGAGAAAGCAGAATAAGGCTACTGAATTGGATGAACAGCCATGATCATGATGAATGGTGGAGCAGGCTTGAAGGGTGAAATGGTCTCCTCCCGCTCCTATCTTCTCTGTTTTCTTTGTGTGTAAAAGAGCCGGAACATGAAAAGCTCTGTCATCCATTTGAGGTAAATGTGTTTTCTTAAAAATTATCCTTGGAATGCTGGCAATGTCAGCATTTATTGTCTTGTCCAAGTTGCCCTGAGAAGGTGATGTTGTGACTCTTGTATCATCTAATGCAGCAGTCTGATACATCTCAGTGACTTGTTTGGCCACTTCACAGAACAAGTGAGAGTCAGCTGTGTAGATGCAAAATTGGAGTCAAGTTTCGGCCCAGACTGCTGAAGGATGGCAGAATCCTTTTCTGAAAGGGCAAAATGCACAGTTGAGCTCTTTTAAAATGTAAACAATGGAATTTCAAAACGAACAAGTTCCATGGTGAAAATGTTGCACTATACCTTCCCATCACAGAGGCAATCCTCTCTACCAACAATCCTTGAAACAAATATTTCTGTGTGTGACTGTCAGTTTTAACTCTGCCTTGAACAGTTCTGCATTGGATTTTTTTAAATAAGTGATAATGAATTCTGAACAAGTAATTTTCTCTCAGGGTGAACATTAATTCTCATGAGAACAATAACTCTAATAATAGATGGATGGCTTCTTGCCTGATTTCACTGGTTTTAGTTTTATTGACAGTAAAGTCCCAACACTTTCCTTGCACATGTGTGTATGTCATGATTGTTCTCTTGACACCAACTAAACAATCATACAGCATGGAAACAGACCCTTAAGTCCAACTTGTCCATGCTTCCAAGCTTCCCAACTAAACTAGTCCCATATTCCTGTGTTTGGCCCATATCTCTCTAAAACTTCGGTATCCATGTACTTGCCAAAACGTCTTTTAAATGTTGTAGCATTATGTACATCTATGATGTCCTCTGGCAGTACATTCCACACATGAGCCACCCTCTGTAAAAAAAGTTGCCCTCAAGTCCTTTTTAAATCTTTCTCCTCTCAGCTTATTAATATGCCCTCTAGTTTTGAATTCTCCTAACATAGGGGAAAGACCTTTCCTATACACTGTCATCATTTTATATAATTTTGTAAGGTCTTCCCTCAACTTCCTACATTCCAGTGAAAAAAAATCCCAGCCTATCCAGCCTCTCTTTATAAACTCAAACCCTCCAGTCCCAGTGACATCCTTTTAAATCTTTTCTGCACCCTCTCCAATTTAACAATGTCCTTCCCATAGCAGGGCGACCAAAACTGTACATCGTACTCCAAAAGTGGCGTCAACAATGTCCTATACAACTTCAAAATGATGCCCCAACTCCTATACTCAATGGCCTGGCCATGAAGGGAAGCATGCCAAGCACGTTCTTTACCTCCCTGTCTACTTGTGATGCAACCTTCCAAGAACTGTGGACCTGAACCCACAGGTCTCTCTGTTCAACAACACTCCCCTGGGCCCTACTGTTAACTGTCCTGTCCTTGTTTGTCTTAGCAAACTGCAAATCCAAATTAAACTCCATCTATCACTCCATGGCTTGTTGGCCTAATTGATCAGGATCCATATGTAATTTGAGATGACCTTCTTCACTGTCGACTATACCACCAATTTTGGTGTCATCTGCAAACTTTTTAACCATGCTTCCTAAACACTCTCAATTTATTTGGAGCTTAAATGAACATAGGCTAGATGGAAAGGAAATGGGAAAAATGATTTCATTGCCAGATGAAGCAGAGACATTTATAGAGCAGGAGCTACCCACTTGGCCCATAATATCTGTGTCAGCTCTTTGCTGACTCTGCTTCTGTGAAGTATGTGCATTTTCTTTCAAAAGTGCTGTGAAACAGCCTCAATGATTCCCTCTAGTTAAGTATTCCACAGTCCAGCAAAGTTTGCATTTAAGTTTCTCCTCACCTCTCTCCTTATTCCATTTCTGCCAATTTTAATTGATGAACCCCTATTATTGACAAGATGGCCCCATTTGCTCTCTCAGGCAGATGTAAAGAATCCCACATCAGGACTAGGAGAAGAGCTGGAAGGATTTCTCTAATTTCCTGACTAATTATCATCCATCAACCTGTGACAATAAAGAACCGATTTTCTAGACATTAACATATTGATGTTTGTTGGATCTTGCAGTGTGCACATCGCATCCTACCTGCCCTGTATTATGACATCTGAAAAGATATGTCTTCTGCAGGGGCCAGCATCACAGATTTCAGTCTAAAGCCAGTTCAGTCAACATCTTGTGATATCAGGAAATGGCTGAAGGTACTGGATATTACAAAGACTCTGGGCTCTGACAACATTCTGGCAATAGTACTGAAGAAGTTGCCATGCCAGTACAAATTGTTCCAGAACAGCTGCAACACTGGTACATATCCAAGATTGTGAAAAATTCCACAGTGTGTCCTGTACACAAGAAGCTGGACAAATCCAGCCCTGTCAATTACATCAGTCTACTCTTGATCATCAACAAAGTAATGGAAAGTGTCATCAACCGACTTGTCCAGCAGCACTTGCTCTGCGATAACCTGCTCACTCTCAGATTCTCCAGCATTTGCAGTTCCCATTACCTCTGATACACGTATGTTTAGATTGGGTTCTTCTAGGACCACATAGCTACTGACGTCATTACAGCCTTGCTTCAAATATGGACTAAACAGCCGAAATCCAGAAGCGAAATGAGAATGAGAGCTCTTAACATCAAGGCTGCATGTGACTGAGCGTGCATTAAGGAAACCTAGCAAAACTGGAGTCAGTGGGAGTCAGAAGAAAATTCTCTTTTGGTTGTAGTCATACCTGTCACATAGGAATGTGTTGTGATTGTTGGAGGTCAATCATCTCCGCCCCAGGACATCTCTGAAGGAGCTCCTCAGACTAGCACCCTAGGCCTGGCCATCTTGAATTGCTTTATCACTGACTTTTCTCCAATATTACATCAGAAGTGGGGATGTTCACTGACGATTACGTAATGGTCAGCGCCATATCACGACTCCTCAGAAGTTCTTTCTGCAGGAAATTGCAGACAGTATCTTTGCGCCGAAAGTGGAGAGAGAAATCTATTGATGTCACCAGCTTCTGGAGGTTTTCTTGTTTCACTGTTCACCGCACAGAGTCTGTGCTAAGCTGCAATCTGACTAATCAGAGGATTGTTACAATACTGAGCTCTCCTGATCCTGCAACAAAAAATGGTGACAGTATGTCTCAGTTAAATATCCCCAAAAAGTAACATTGATGTAGATGCACCAGTTAACTTCACTTGTTTTTCCATGCTGCCTGGAGAGTTATAGTTGTACAGAGAGATTGGACAGACTCGATTTGTGTCCCTTGGAACCAAGGAGATTGAGGTGTAAAAAATTATGAGGGGCAGAGTCAGGGTAGGTGGGAAGAAATTTTTCTTGTCGGCACTGTGAAACTGCCTTAGTGACTCTCTCTAGTTAAGCATTCCACAGTCGAGCAATGATCAATGATCGGGACATAGATTGAAGGTAAAAACCAGGAGGTTTAGAGGGGATATGAGGAAAAATATTTTCACCCAGAGGGTGGTAGGAATTTGGAACTCACTGCCCAAATGGATGGTAGAGGCAGAACCCTCATAACATTGAAGATGGGTATATGCATTGGAAGGTTTTAGAGGGATATAGGTCAAATGCTGGCATATGGGACTGGAATTATATAGAATACCTGGTCAGCATGGACGAGTTGGACTGAAGTGTCGGTGGGTTTGATAGCCGCTGTCACGTTGGCAGTTTTCAATGAAGAGACCGAGGGCACATAAGAGGCCAGGGAAGGGCTCCAAGTGGAGCGTGAATACTGGCAACAGGTGAAGGGATCAGTGGAACACAGGGGAGAAGAATCCTGCCTGAAGAAATAAGCATGGAATCAGAGGTGGTGGAAAAACAGCTCAACGTCATGACAACCCCTAAGTTCATTAAGGCGGGAACGTAAGGACATGAAGCTGAGTCCTTTGCTGAGGTCAGTATGTTCAGCCTCAGAGAGGGGAAGATCAGGACGTATGGTGAAAACACAGCAAGGGATAGGGTTAGGAGGAATGGCCTCGGGGGGACAGATGGCATCTGAGGGCTAGAATGGGTGGGTGCTAAGGGACAGTCTGCAAGACGGATGTTGCATCATTCTGTGCCATTTCAGATAACTCCATCAGAGCGCCACCACCAAATGTATCTTCCCCTCATTCTTCCTATTTGCATTTCACAGGGATCGTTCCCTCTGGGCCACCCTAGTTCATTCCACAACCACCAACACCAGCTACAGTTCCTTACCATACAACCAAAGATGGTGGAACACTTGCCCCTTCACCCCCCCCTTTGCTCACCATCCAATGGCCTAAACAGTCTTTCCAGGTGAAACAGCGTTTCATCTGTACCCCGTCCAACCTTGTGTATTGTACTTGCCGCACCCAATGTGGCCTATTCTACAGTGGAGAAACCATACGCACACTGGATGACCACTTTGCAGAACACCTGGTCTGTGCACAAGCATGACCCCAATCTTCCCATAGCTGGTCATTTTGACACAATGTTCTGTTCGCCTGCCCACTTGTCTGACCTCAGCATGCTGCAATGTTCCAGAGAATCACGGTGCAAATGGAGGAACAGCCTTCAAATTATGAACCAACTCCCATTTCTCCCCATTCTTTTATCTCTAGATGTTACATTCTCCCGGTTCTTCCCTTTCTTTTACTTTTACTTGTTACATTCTTTGTCACCATGTCCTCTTTCCCCTGTTCCCACCCCAGTGGAACTGTTTTCTCTTTCAAGTCTAACAGTTAGACACACCATTATTCTGCCATTCTCACATTTTGTTCGCTTAATCTGAACTACCAACATCTTTTCTCCACCAGCACTCTACGCCCCACCACTCCCACAAGCTCCCCAAACCCCCCCACCTCTTCCCCCTTCCAAAGCATAAATGCTGTCCCCTCTCCACTAGACTTCAGCTCTGACGAAGAGTCATCCAGACTCGCAACATTAGTTTGCTCTACCTCCATGGGTGCTATCGGACCTGCTGTGATCTTCAGTATTTGTTGTTCTCAGTACAGTTTCCAGCATCTGCAGTGATTCGCTCCTAGAATGGGTATTATTGGTTGGGTTATTTTCTGTGCTGTTGCTAAGGAGATTATATTTACATTTACATTGTCATAGAGATGTGCACCATGGAAACAGACGTGTGTGTCCAACTTGGCCATGCTGACCAAAGGTACTGAACTGATCTAATTCCATTTTCCAGCATTTGGCCCATATCCCTCTAAACCACTTTTATTCATGTACCTATCTTTTTAAATGTTGCAATTGTACCAGCCTCCATTACCTCTTCTCATTCCATGCACACACTACTCTCTGCGTGAAAAAGCTCCCCTTTCGGTCCCTTGTAAATCTTCCTCCACTCACCTTAAACCTATGCCCTCTAATGTTGGACTCCCTTATCCTGGGGGAAAAGACCTTGCCTATGCATTCTATCCATGCCCCTCATGGTTTTATAAATCCCTATCAAGGCCCCCCCCTTAATCCTCCGATGCTCCAGGAAAATAGCCTCTCCTTTTCACTCAAACCCTCCTACCCTGGCAACATCCTTGTAAATCTTTTCTGAATCCTTTCAAGTTTCACAACATCTTTCTTACAGTAGGGAGACCAAAAGTGAACGCAGTATCCCAAAAGTTTCTTACTGCCTTTTTTCACAATAGAGACTGGAAATAGATATTTCACCATACTTCTGTCGATCAAACACATAACCTCTTGCAAAGTTCCCAGGTTCATTGTAATTGTAAGGAGGAGAGAGGTCAAAGAGTGTAGTTAGAATTTTATTGGTAACTGGTGGAGAAATACAAATGGTTGCAGTAGATCTGCTGTCAGCCCCATAAATAAATATCATGAAAAATTCACTCTGGAGCAATTTCACCAGATAGTTGGTCTTCCCTGGATTGTTCAGCAATCGTTCCTTCACCAGATTTTAACTCTTCCTTTGAATGATCAAATACTATTTCTTCACGAGGTTTTTGGTCTTCCTTTGATTGTTCAGATACAGCTTCCTCGCCAGATTTTAACTCCATCTTTGATTTTCTGACTATGTTTTCACTATCAGATACCTTTGATTGTCCAGCCACAATTTCTTCAGCCATTAAATCTCTTTCGAAGCTTCCAGCTGTGGTTTCCTTGTCAGGTTTTGGCAGCACCTCAAACTGTCTCAGCAATGAGGTTTCACTCGCTGTTGGCCCTTCTTTTGGTTTTTCGATTGTTGTACTATCATTAGATTTCTTTTTCCCCTTTGAATGCATATGCAATTCAGTTGTTCTTTGCAATTGTTTCCACCGGTCTATCACAGCCCTTTCCAAAAGTTTTCTCCTGCTTTTGGAGACACTAATGTCTTCAACAATTCTACCTGTGCTGAAATCATATGTCTCCTCAATTAGTTTCTCCTCGTCTTTGATGAATTTATTGTCAGTTTGAGATGCATAACCATCATTTGGAACCTTTGTGAACCTCATGGAGCTTCTTCTGGCCAATACATGCAATGGGATGAACTTGGAAGAGTAATTTCTGTGACAGTATGTGGAAGTAGCCATGGTTTGTGTGTCATGGAATGGCACGGTGCACATGATGAAGTCTGTCACATTAAGTTCAAATAAAGGGGAAGGATTTGTGATGACAAATCTGAAAGAGAGAGCAACAAAAATTACTTAGAATCAGAATGATGTACCACAGATAGAGATTATTTGGCTTGCAGAATTTAACCTGGCTCTTGTTTAGGCTATACAATTTATCCCAACCTTCTACTCCTTCCCATAGCCCAACATGTGTTTCCTTTGAAATCATTTATCTAATTCACTTCTGAATCTTCCTGTTGATGGTGTTTGCATTTTCTTTAAAAACAGCTCACACCAACTTCAGTATACCACTCATACAGTCAAAATTGCCAACCTAAAGCAAACGTTCCGTTATCCTTCCAAAAAATCTTCTTTGGCTTGAAGTCAATTTTTGTTTTTGTTTTACATTCCTGTGAAGAATTTGAGGATTATTTTTCCTTGAAAGGCACCAAACTGTGCAGTTAACTTCCAATGAGACCTTCCCCAGTGGGAAAAACCAATAATAATACTTGGAATTGGATATCCTGGGTCTCCAATTTGAAATATGTAAGACAAGGTGGACCGGTATGTTTCATTTGCCAGCTTTACTGGGTTTTTCTTACTGGACCATAAAAGATCTCACAGCATTATTTTGCAGAAGACCAGTGGAGTTTATTTTTCTTTATTCATTAATGGGATGAGGGCATCGCTGGCTAGGAAGCATTTATTGCCCACCCTAACTGCCGAGAGGGCAGGTCAGAGACAATCACATTGCTGTGGGTCTGGAGCCACATGTAGGCCAGACCAGGTAACGATGGCAGTTTCCTTTCCTAATTGCCATTAGTGAACCAGATGGGTTTTTTCCAACAATCGACAATGCACTAATGGTCATCATTAGCTTCTTAATTTCCACCATTCTTCAAATTCCACCATCTGCTGTGGGAGAATTTGAACCCAGGTCCCCTGAATGTTATCTGGGTCTCTGGATTAACAGTCCAACAATAATACTACTAAGCCATTGCCTCCCCCAAATATCCAGTCTCCTGGCCAATTCTTATGTCTCAACCAGCATCACCAAACAAGTAGATCGTGGGGTCATTGAGTCATTCTATTGCTATATTTGGTTGGCTGCCACAATTTCTGTGTCACAACAATGGTTTTGTATTAATTTAGCTATCTATGATGCAAAAGAAATGCAAACATTTCATTCTTTTTAAGCTAATCATGACTGAAATTGTGGGCCAATACAACAGATAACTGTGCGTGCAGCGGAGATGAGTGTTTTGATAATTTATATTTCGTTGTGGTGTCAGTGAGTTGCAATGTTGATGATCACAAGGGCAACTCTGTTTAGCTTGCACCAAATCATGGTGCCTAGTGGAACATACGGGTGTAGTCTGAATTACTTCAATGTCTCCAGCAAACACCATCTCCCACAGTACTGTACTAATCAGCCTAGCTGAATCTCCCGGCTCCCTGGAGTGGGGCATGCATCTCATGAGCTTCTGAGCTGGAGCATTACACACATGAGCGAAGCTGACAAAGTTGAATTCATTCTGGCTTCCATGCCTCTGCAAGGATATATTGGCCTTAGTTTGGGTATGTACTATATTCAGCTGAATGATACAGGTCAAAAGTGTTGGGTTATGAGGATTGTTTGCTTAAATTAGACTTGTGTTGCCTTGAGTATGGATTATAAGTGCTGTAATTCCAGTATTTAATTTTTAAAAAAGTACTTCATTTCACCTCATTTTCTCATCAACTAGTGCAAAGATGTTATTACGCACCTCTGGAGAGGTAGGACTTCAATTTAGGCCTCCCAGTCCAGATATAGGGGCACTATCACTGTGCCACAAGAGTAGCTCTGATTCCAATGTTTAATATTGTTTAAGATATATGAGAGTACATGGAGATATTTTACTTTTTCTGGTGGTGGAGAATGTACAAAACAAGCAAGAGTAACGTTAAAATTATAACAAAAACAGAAATTGCTGGAGAAAGTCAACAGTTTGGCAGTATCTGTGCAGAGAAAGCAATATTGATGTTTTGTGTTCAGTGTCCTTTCTTTAGAACTTTCCAATGACAGGTCACTGGACTTGAAACATTAACTCTGTTTTTATCTGCTCTGTATCAGGGCTTCAGCACTGATAGTTCTTTGCTTTACCTTCAAGCTACCGTTTGCTCATTTGAGGATAATTTCAGGAGCTGGTTTCATACACAAAGGCCAGTGGAAATCTGCAACTCTCCTCCAAAAAGCTGTTGAGGCTGAGGACCAATTGTAACATCAAATCTGAGATGGGTAGTTTTTTGAAGTATGAGAGGTAAGTAGGGGAATTATAATACAAATCAGTCCTGAGTTTCTTTTTCAAATTCATTTGTGGGATGTGGACATTACTGGCTGGCCAGCATTTATTGCCTGTTCGTAGTTATCCTTGAGAAGATGGTGGTGAGCTGCCTTCTTGAATTGTTGCAGTCCAAATGCTGTGGGTTGACCCACGATGCCCTGAAGAAAGGAATTCCAGGATATTGACCCAGCAACAGTGAAGGAAGGGCAATATATTTCCAAATCAGGATGGTGAGTGACTTGGAAGGGAACTTGAAGGTAGTGCTGTTCCCATGTATCTGCTGCCCTTATTCTTCTAGATGGAAGTGGTCTTGGGTTTGGAAGGCACAGTCTCAGGATCTTTGGTGGATTTCTATAGTGCATCGTGTGGATAGTACACACTGCTGCTACTGACCATAGGATACTGAGTTAATCCAATGTGGGGGGAGCTGAGTTCTGATCTGTTCTTATATTCTTATGTTTCTGTGGCAGATGTCAACAAATCAAAATGCAGTGGTTATCATTCTGAATAAAGGTGCTGGGTACATCAGAACAGAACAATAATTGAAAAGAATTACCGTTTCTTTGATTGCTTTTCAGGATCTTGCAATCGAAAAATTCCGAAACAAAGTATCCCATAAACGTTCAAAGCTTTGCAGAACAGATCCTTATACCTGCCTCCATCCTAGTAAAACAAAGATATCTGTTACCGAAGATAAAAATTATCTGAGGTAGTATGAGTAAAATGAACAAGAACATATCATCACATTGTGGTCTAAACCTGCCTGGTGAAGATCTTGTTCACATAACCTTGAAAGGTGTATATTGGACAACTGAAACATAGGCTGATCTTTCATTAACTGGAGGTGTTGGCCTTGTCACACACAGGCTCACAAACCCTGCCTGCCCTCTCCCACTACAGTCTGCAAGCTTGGCACAAATGTGATGGATAAGTTGCTGCTCATGAGCAGTCTCAGCTTTTAGACAGAACATCTTCTCTTGACAAAGTCATTTGCTGGTGTTACCAAGTTTGGTGAATGCTTGAAAATTTCCTTATCCTAAGGCACCTACCTTCACATTTTCGGCAGTGGTTCCTATCCTCAGACCTGGCCCCATATTTTTTCCAATAACTAATTGCAAAGCAAGCCAACACGGTCAACAAATTGCTTTACCTTTTTCATCAGCATTGTTTTTGCAACTAGTCCCACCAGCTCCAGAGCCATGTCATAACATGTCTGAACAGGTTGATTAAAAATACCTATACAAGTGTTGAATAACATGTATTTTTTTTCCTGGATTTTTGCTCAGACTTGTGGCTTGTAGTTGGTGGGAAGTCTTCAAAGAGTCCGCCAGTTGAATAATTTTTTGGAGACTCCAATCTGTTTTTGTTACAATTGTATTTATATACCTTGTGCATTTAAGATTTTGGTCAGTGTTGGCCTCCGGGATCATGAATGCATGAGACCTGGCAACAGTAACACCACTGAGTGCCAAAGGGGGACTGTTGGGTCTCTCTCCTTGAAAATAGGCAATTTTTGTGTGGCCTGAATGTTACATGCCACATATCAGCCTCAGCCTGAATGATGTCAGGTTTCACTGCATGTGGGCACAGACTACCTTCATGACCTGAGGACTGGACCTGGAGCAGGGAAATCCGATAGTTCTGACTGGGAACAGAAGAGACATTTCCCAAATACCCAGATATATCTGTCAAACAGTCCAAAGACAATTCAGGTGGAAATCCAAGAGGAATATCTTCATCCAGAGAGTGATGAGAATAATGAGCTCACTACCACTTGAGGAATTTAAAGGAATCAAGATAAACACAGGAGAGGGAAAAAGATAGAAGGACGATGGTGTGGAATTGAGGAAGCTGATGTGGGTAACAAACATCAGCATGGGTTCAGTGACATATTTTTTCATCAATTGCGCTGATTCTTATGACGGAACACAACTTCAATGCAACATTGAGGTGCCATGTGAGTTTGAATCTTTGAATTTAGTGGCTAAAGCCAGGTAATCACAATCCTTTTCACAAGTTGACAACTATGATATCTCCCTTTGACACAAGTCAAATGACTCAGACACTGAAGTGCAAGATCATGAGATAACATACAGCAAACTCTGCAAAGCGCTCATCACACAGGGTAATTCGTGCCAGTTTGCAGCGATTCCGCTGGCCTGCTTTGTCCTGGGCATGGATGCTGCCCCTCAGGGAATCCTCGTCAGCCAACTGTTCTTCAAGCTCTGGTGTCCCACCCCCAGTAACAAGGGTACGTATCAGCATCAGAATGTTATCATTGAAGTATGTCTGGAACGCAAGAAGGTACAATTGCCTGTGAAGTTGGAGGAAGGCACATTTACATATCATGATATTTTTCCAAAGCTCTCCTGGCCACTGTCTCACTTTGGTCCTTTGTGTGCTTCAACACATTCAAAGTCTTCTTCTCATTCCCACTAAACTCCATTCATCTAGCCTATCCCTGTTCACTTTGATCTGCCTTTGTTCCCAATCCACTAAGTCCTCTATTTTTAAACTCTCTTCCTTTGTTCAGATCTTTCATGGTTTTAACTCTTTGCAATCTCTGTAAATCCCTGAGCCCTTAAACTCTCCAACTTTTCTGCACTCCTCCATTTCTGACCTCTTGAGAATCCCCACTGTTAACCATTGTCTGTCTGATGGCAATGCTTTCAACTGCCTGGGCCCTAAACTCTGGAACTGTCTCTCTAAATCTCTTCACCTCTCTACCTCTGCTGCCAATGTTCCTCTTTCCTTTTTGATCAATCTGTTAGTAACCTTCGTAATGTTTCTTTTGGTATACTAGCAGCTTCAAGGCACAATATAAATGCAAGTTGTTGTTAATGACCTCTCATAACCAATTCTGTCAAATTTCAACAGGGCCTGAATTCAAAAGCTCCATTATGACGTCTTTGAAAAATAATTTCAGGCATTCATTTTTTAATTCACTTGTAAGATGTGGACATTGCTGGTTGGCTAGCATTTAGCCAGCTCTTCTCTAGTTGTCCGTGAGATGGTGGTGGTGAGCTGCCTCCTTGAACCATTGAGATTCATGTGCTATAGGTGATAGTGAAGAAATGGTGGTATATTTCCAAGTGAGGATGGTGACTGGTTGGGAGGGAACCTGAAGTTTGGTGGTGTTCCCATGTATCTGCTGCCCACATTCTTCTAGATGGAAGGGGGTTGGTGGGTTGGAAGGTGCTGTCTCGCGATCTTTGGTGAGTTTCTGCAGTGCATCTTCCAGATAGGACAAACTGCTACTGCTGAGCATTGGTGGCAGAAGGAGTGGATGCTTATGGTTGTGGTGCCAGTCAAGCGAGTTGCTTTATCATGGAAGATGCCAAGCTTCTTTAGTCATATTGGAACTGCACCGATCCAGGTGAGCGGGACATAATTCATCACACACCTGACTTGTTCCTAATGGGCTTGAGAGAGTCAGGAGGTGAGCTACTCAGAGCAGTATTCCTAATCTCTGACCGGCTCTGTTGTTACTGTATTTATGTGGTAAGTGTATTTGAGTTTCTGGTCAATGGTATTTCCAGGATGTTCACAGAGTGGGAATTCAGTGATTGTAACACAATTGAATGTTAAGGATCAGTTCTTTGTTTGTCTCTTATTGGAGATGGCCATTGCCTAATATTTATGTGGCTTGAATGTTACATACCACTTGAGAGCCCAAGCCTGGATATTGTGCAGATCTGGTTCTATTTGAACGTGAACTGCTTCAGTATCTGAGGCGTCAAAAATGGTGCTGAACATTGTGCAATCATCAGCGAATGTCCCGCTTTTGATGTTATAATGGAGGAAAGATCATTGAAGAAGCAGCTGAAGATAGTTCGGTCACAGAGTCGTACACCATGGAAAAAAAACCCAACCAGTCCATGCCAACCATAACCCCAAACTAAACTAGTGCCTTCCTGCCTGTGCTTGACCCATATCACTCCAAACATTCCTTATTAATGTACTTATCTAAATGTCTTTTAAATGTTGTAACTGCTCCCACATCCACCACTTCCTTTGGAAATTCATTCCACACATGAGCCACTCTCTGTGCAAAAATATTGCCCCCATGTCTTTTAAAAATTTTTTGTTGAATCATTGAAGTCCCTTGCACCTCACCTCTCAGATATTTTTAATTAACCTGTTCAAATATATTGTTACACTCCTCTGTAACAAGTAAAACTTGAACACAGGCCTTCTAACCCAAAGGCAAATAGAAACCGGAACTGACTTCTGTTACCTCCCAGATGAATTACTAACCCTCAAGTCCCCAGTTATACCTCCACCTTGCTGATATATAAGTGACCAAACATACTCATATTTTGAAATAATAACGTGTGAAGCTGGATGAACACAGCAGGCCAAGCAGCATCTCAGGAGCACTAAAGCTGACGTTTCGGGCCTAGACCCTTCATCAGAGAGGTGGATGGGGAGAGGGTTCTGGAATAAATAGGGAGAGGGGGTAGGCGGACCGAAGATGGATAGAGGAGATGATAGGTGGAGAGGAGAGTATAGGTGGGGAGGGGATAGGTCAGTCCGGGGAGGACGGACAGGTCAAGGAGGCAGGATGAGGTTAGTATGTGGAAAATGGAGGTGCGGATTGAGGTGGGAGGAGGGGATAGGTGAGAGGAAGAACAGGTTAGGCTGGCGGGGACGAGCTGTGCTGGTTTTGGGATGCAGTGGGGAAGGCAGAGATTTTGAAGCTTGTGAAGTCCACATTGATACCATTGGGCTGCAGGCTTCCCAAGTGGAATGTGAGTTGCTGTTCCTGCAACCTTCAGGTGGCATCATTGTGGCACTGCAGGAGACCCATGATGGACATGTCGTCTAAGGAATGGGAGGGGGAGTTGAAATGGTTCGCGACTGGGAGGTGCAGTTGTTTATTGCGAACCGAGCGGAGGTGTTCTGCAAAGCGGTCCCCAAGCCTTCACTTGGTTTCCCCAATGTAGAGGAAGCCACACTGAGTACAATGGATACAGTACTTGTTTTTCTTGTTGGTGTAATGGGAGCTATCAAGACTTCCAAATCCAGGACAGATCATTTAGCTAACCAAATTTCATCTTTGATTACACTTAGATTCAATTCATCCAGCTTGATCTGCACTAAGATCCAAGTGGCCATGAAAAATAAAGGAATATTTCTTTAACTTACTGTGCACATCAATGAATTCAAAATGTTTGATGCAAATACACTTCCACTGGCATACGGCTGTGTGAGGTAAAGGTCTGTATTGGGATCATCGCGGTCCTCCTGATCCAGAAAATGGACATTGGAATCGTGAACTGCAATTAAAAATGAAGCTGAGAATGGACATAAGGCAGTGTTTGCAGCAATTCCCAAACGGTCGTAATGTCACTTGACTACTAATCCAGAGATCCAGCTAATTCCCTGGGGACATGGGTTTGAATTAAATTTGAAATTAACAAACTTGCAGTTCAGAGCTATTGAAAGGGTGACCATGAATTGCTTGGCATAATGGTCCAACCGATTCACCAAAGTTCTTTGGGGAAGGAAATTCTGCCTGGAATGACATTGGTGTGACTCCAGACACATGACCATGTGTCCCCTGAAATAGCTGACAGTGCTTCTTAGAGAGACTAAAACCGGACTGTCATTCAGCATCAACCAAGTCCCCAGAAATGAAAACAGCATACACAGCCTGTACAGTTCTCCTTCCTCAAGGTAAGGGGAGGTGAAAGACTTGTGCCAGATTTGGGAGAGTTGTCTCGCAGACTATCAAGCAACTGCCTAGCATAGTCATGCTCACAAAATCAAATCTTCCAGACAATGTCTCAATACCATGTAACACCAAAGATAATATCTCAGTGGTTCACAGTCAGGAATCTTCTTGAATTTTGGTCATTCTGACATAATTTAGTGGATAAAAGAGTCAGCATCTCCCTAAAAGAGGAGTTGGACCAATAAAAGGTTGGGGAGGGATGGAGACAATGAAGTAGGTTTAAGACACCACCTCAACAGCAGTTAGAGGTAGCAATGAATGCTGGCTAGGCAGCAATGCACACACCAAACATCCACATTAGAGGAATGTCTCATCTGAAAAATGAAACCTAGGACAGTGAAGTACTGCCTTAGAGCTTCACAGTTAATATGAGCACAAATGATCTGCTCAGTACTCGGGACTGGGACTGGAACTCACAACCCACAGTGTCAAAGGTGAAAGTGTTATTCTCAGAGCCATAGGTAAGACCACACAGCCATGCAGTCATTTCACTCTTGTTTCAGAATTCTTGGGGTTTCAAAGTTCGCACACTGTGTTGGAGTCACTGATTATTAGAGTGGTACTGCAGTCTAATTGCGATGAGAAACTCACAGATCACTTTAAACAGATTCAGAGCTCTAAAAAGACATAATCATTTACCAAGTGCAGTGATGACAGGAATTCTGTAGTAATGCTTGTTCTCGTTCATCGAAAAATTCATACTTGGAAGATTACTTCCTGTGAGACAATTGTTAATTGTGAGTAAACTATTTTGGTACAGGTTATAATTGAACAGTTTCTCGATGGCCTCAGGTTGCATACATGCCCTGTAAAGATCATTTGTCTGCACAATGTTACTGACTCAGCAACACCTGCAGTAGGAATTACCTGCTAGTTTCATGGTCCTCACTGTCAGACACAAACAGGGATGGTAAACTCATGTTGTGTGAGGGAACGGGCTCACCATCCTAATTACAGATAAATGAAGGAAATTTCTTGTCTCCAAGGGAAGCCATTCTGTGGATTTTGTTTTACCAACAGGGCTGTAAAGGCTGAGTTGTTAAGTATATTCAAATTGAGAGAAACAGATTTTTAATCATGAAGGGAATCTACGGTTATGAGGCAGTAAAGAAGAGTTGAGGATTATCAGATTTGCCACAATCTCGAGTGGTGGAACAGACGTGATCGACTGAATAGCTTCCTTACGGTCATATGGTCTAAAGAAAGCTGGTAGGCCGTTAAAGTTAAACAGCCAACATGAGTTTCTGCTGCTTGCAAGCAGCAATAAAATGCCATGTCAAGGCAGTTTGACTGTCTAACCGTACAGCACTCCCTCAGTACTGACCCTCCAACAGTGTGACACTCCCTCAGCACTGACCCTCCCACAGTGCGGCACTCCCTCAGTACTGACCCCCCGACAGTGCAGCACTCCCTCAGTACTGACCCCCGACAGTGCGGCCCTCCCTCAGTACTGACCCCCCGACAGTGCGGCACTCCCTGAGCACTGACCCTCCGACAGTGCGGCGCTCCCTCAGTACTGACCCTCCAACAGTGAGTGCTCCCTCAGTACTGACCCTCTGATAGTGCGGCACCCCCTCAGCACTGACCCTCCAACAGTGAGTGCTCCCTCAGTACTGACCCTCCGACAGTGCGGCGCTCCCTCAGCACTGACCCTCCGACAGTGCGGCTCTCCCTCAGCACTGACCCTCCGACAGTGCGGCGCTCCCTCAGCACTGACCCTCCGACAGTGAGTGCTCCCTCAGAACTGACCCTCCGACAGTGTGGCACTCCCTCAGCACTGACCTTCCGACAATGTGGCACTCCCTCAGCACTGACCCACCGACAGTGAGTGCTCCCTCAGCACTGACCCTCCGACAGTGAGTGCTCCCTCAGTACTGACCTTCCAGCAGTGCAGTGGTCACTCACTGCTGATCCTCCAATTGTTCAGGACTTGGTGTCATATTGTGTCCCTCAGTCTGGCCATTCTACCCAAGACTATCTCAGAAAAATCCTTAATCTCCTTTGTCAGAGAAGACAGCACTACCAATTTGACTGCAATTAACATATCCTATCACGTGATCTGGTATGTAATCCTTCGTTGGAAGGAAAAATCAAAATCATTGAGAATCTCACAGCTGTAGCCCATTGTCTGGTGTGAGAGTGAACGTGAACGCCAAAGGATTGGTACCTAATTAACTGAGTTATCACTGGCTTATTTCTGAGTTGGCACACTTCCAGTGGCTGTCAGTATCGGTGCATGTTAATTCATGTTGTGATGTCTGTTATTCTGCTCTACTCCTCTGGTTTGTACAAGAGAAGCTGAGATAAGACAAGTCAAGTAATTAAGACCATAGAGTCTGATGTACAGGAAAGAAAGTCAACTCACATTTCATTTAGAACTCTCATCTGCTTGTCGTGGAAAATGTTCATCTGATCCCCTGTCATAATGCATTTGTCGTGATATTGGCTCACCTCCCTCTTCTATTTTTGTCATCCCCTGCCCTTCAATATGGGGATATGCACCATTTAATAGATGATGTTCTGGGCTAGATTCCAGTTTCAAATCCAGGTCTGTTCCAATGCTGTACCAATCAATATTTTGGTCAGTAAAGGTTTCCAGTGTTCAAACTATATCACTAGTGCATATGACTTTGAATTCCCTACAGATTTGCTCCTTTATTTCTCCATCATGATCTGGACACCCATTGAAGATCCCAGTGGTGTGATCCTCCTTTCCTGCCTTCTGAAATCTTAACAAAATTGATTCTGTCCTTGCCCAGCGACAACTCTCGTCTTTCTAACATTGTAATGTCTTTGCTAATCGGTGCAGCCACCCTTTTCTGTGTTGGGTATCTTTTTGAAACACTTTGTACCTTGCAATATTAAGTACCCAGTCCTGTCTATACTTCACCCCATTTTCATTCTTTATACAAGGTTATTTGTGCTTGAAGCTCACAAACTGAATTCAGCCACTTTGACCAATTATGTTAGTGTAATCAAAACCTGCCTCGGTATTCATCATTGTCCTCTTTCATTTGTTCTTATACAAAAAGTACTATTTCCTTCTTGATGAGTGTTCAACATTTTCACTTAAGCAGCCTTATTCCTCTTCCCATTTCTTTATTCTCCGACTGATATAATTTAAACCATCTGTCACCAGGTGAGTTACTACAGTTGTGACTGTAATGATGTCAGTCAGGTTCACTTTATACAATATGAGTTCCCTGATCGGGGTGGTTAATCTGGTCCAAACAGGGAGCTCTGGCTGACAGATAAGAACAGGAGTGTCCAGACATATTGTTCATCCTGAGAACTGGCTGTGAGGGAGCCGGATCAGTGTCATAGACTGTCAACCTGTAAATAAAGGGCGACTTGATGATGGCATACCGGCCTCTGCTGAGTTACTTCAACTATGTCAAGGTACTTTAGTACCTTATACTTTAAACTTTCAGCTAGTAAGCAAAAGTACCTGTAAGAGTTCGTGATATCATGTCACTCATGTCCAAGGCTTCTTCAAAAAGCATTGCCTTGAGGTTGAGTGTTGCTAAGATACACTCTTTGTCTTCTAGGGTCTTCTCCTGCAAATTGGTCCGATTTGATGAGATAATAACGGTCATATCACAGGAACTGATGCCAACTGCTTTTAAATCAGCACGACATAATGGTGAGCCCTGTACCAAAACACCAAATGATACATAATATCTTATCAATATTCAAAGACTCTAACACACAGACAATGCTTCTCCTGAAAACCCTCGACAAAAACCCACTGCAGCAAATGAGAAAGAAAGAGAAAGGAAGACTTAAAATTACACAGCTTCTGACACAACCTCACATATCTCAAAGTGTTTTTACAGCTAATCAGGTACTCTCAGGTAATCAGTTTTGTTATGTTGCCAATATGGAAGATGATTTTTACGAACGAAGATCCCACAAATGGTAGTGTAATAACAAGGCTAGCAATGAATGATTGCCGCACTGTTGGAGGGTCAGTACAGAGAGGGTGCTGCAGTGTCAGCAACTCATTTGAAAAGATGTATTGCACTGTCCAAACGTCAGTACTGAGAGACCACTGTACTTTTGGATGTTAAATTGAGGCCACGTGTGTCCTCTGATGCATGTTGTTTCCCATGACACTGTGGGATGACTAGAAAGAGATTATCTACTCATATTCTGAGGAAGGGTTACCAGACCCAAAACGTTAACTCTGTTTTTTCCTTCGCAGATGCTGCCAGACCTGCTGAGCTTTTCCAGCAACTTTGTTTTTGCTCCTGTCTTACAGCATCCGCAATTCTTTCTTTTTTTTATCTATTCATATGTCATACTGCTGTTTACTAAATGTCTGCTGTCTCTGCTTTTCAGCAGTGGCTTCCCTCTTTACTGATTGCAAAATTATTCAACATGTCCTGAGATTGTGAAAGGTACGATAGAAATGCAAATTTTCACTTTTTGAATGGGATTGTTCCTTAATTATGTATTCAAGTCTTGGGTCTTAACACGCTGATCTTCTGATTCCTGTAACAACAACCCTCTCCGTGCTCACAACAAACAGTCCGCACTTATCAGCCTGCTAAGGGAAAAGAATGCCTTTTGATCTTGCACTTACCGGCAGAATGAAGATCTTGGGGAAATTGCTGATGGTTGACCATTCCTGGTTAATGTAATCCAGGGACCCCACAAACACAATGGATTTGAGTTCATCGTAAGAAAAGCTGCTCGCTCGCAGAGGCATGACAAAGTTGCGCAGCCCTATCCCAGGACACTGTGCCTCGCCAAAGATGCAGACTATCACGTGTCTGGAAAGCCGCAGTCTTGCTGCCATTGCACGATTCTGTAAGTAGGAAGATTTGGACAGGATGTTACTTGAACACATTGTTTTTGTGATCAGGATCAAAACTGGTATGTTACAAAACAGGAGGAATCCATTCAACCTCTTGAACTTGTTACATAACAAATGGGCAGGACATTCAGGCCTTTTCTCTTAACCCCTTTATCCAGCTACACCGCAATGAGATTTAGAGTCATGTGGCCCTGGCAGAATCCAAACTGAATGTCGGAGCACAGTTTATTGACCTTATGATTGAGAGGAGTGTGATGAGATGGAAATTATTGGAGTGAATTTGTGTTGCATTTTTGTGGCCAGGACAAAACGTTACCAGGTAAATGCCTGAATTCTACCTGTATTGGAACAACTTCACAATGTGCAAACTTAGTTCAGGAGCACAAGGCATCGGCACTACAGCCAGAATGCCGCCTGGGCTCATAGTCTTGGCTTTAATAGATGTAGAGTGAATCGAAATGGTTGAAAAATGGCATTTTGAGGTGAACCTAAAGAGGTGGCCAAGATGGATTATCCACATAACACTTCTTGCCGAAGATCATTGTCTTTTGCATTAATGTGCCATTCGGCTTCGACTTTAAGCATGGAGATAATCATTGAACAACCCCTATAGTTATTTGTTCAGTTGTGCATAATCATTCATGACTGGATGTGGCAGGACCACAGGGTTTTGACCTGATCTATCAACTTGTGGGATTTCTTTTTTCTCCGTGTTGCAGGCTGCTTGTTTTTTTTTAGCCTGAACGTAGTGCTGCGGCAACATCAGGCTTATTTTTAGTTATCGTTAAAGACACTTAAACCTGCCCACAACTGGATGCTGAATGATAGCAGTGTCCTTTCCCGTGTGTCATTAGCCATCATAAAAATGGTACCATTTGTGGCAAAGTCCAAAACCAGAGGGTATAAAAATATGCTAGGCACAAAGAAATCCAATAAGTGGTAAGAATGTGGAACTCCTGACCACAGGGAGGGGTTGAGGTGAATAGCGTTGATGCATTTAAAAGGAAGTTAGAGAAACACAGAAGGGAGCTAAGAGTGACAGGAGATGGAGCATAACACTGGCACAGAGCAATTAGATCATCTGATTGATTTCTGTGCTGTAAATTCTGTATAATTCCTACCAATGGGACAGGGATTATTATTTCATAAGGGGACTGTGCTCCAAGATCATATGTCATGCCAGGATCTTAATGGAGTAGTGATACTGACAGACCTTTCGATTGGAACTGTGTTGGAGGACTCAAACACATGACATTGAAGCCAAATCCATGGGAGAAACTCAGAGAAGATACACAAACTAATATTCCAGCTTTTACGATATCAGCAGCACAAATCAGAGTACCCACCAGTGTCACTTGATTAATGCCCTTTGGTGGGCACCAGTGGAACATACCAGTGGAGTCCAATTTCACCGTCTCATTAGTTGGTATTGTTTCAATCCTGCAAATAAAAATGCAAAAATCAGAAGAACAGAATGCCGTTTATCTCTACATTCGGATTGAGAAGGGAGGTGAGCATTGGGGTAAAGTCGCTGAGGTGTTCTTCTACTTTTAGAGAACTTAAATGCTAACATCCACCAACTTTGTGAACCAGTGATGTAGATAGGGAGAGAAATATACCAAAATATTCAGCTGTTCAAAAATGAAGCTGAAATGGCCAAATGCCTCTTTGTGGAGTTTGATATGTCAGCTTATCGGGTAGAAGAGAATAAGATGATTCATTGTGACATTGGACCCTTGTTTATTCCTTCCTGTCTTCCTATGTTTATGTTGGCCAGCAATTCAGTGTGGAATGGTGAGAGTATTACACGTCCAGAAGGAGGTCTTTGACTCATCGTTTGCTCAAGTGATCTAATTGCCCTGCGTCTTCCCCCTTTATCGATTCAACAACAACTTGCATTTAATCTCTAAAACAGGGTAAAAAATACAACAGTTTTTCAAGGAAACATTTCCTGACTGAATTTGACAACAAACCATTGAAGGTAAGAGTAGGACAGGTGACCAAAAGCTTGCTCAAAGAGAGAGGTTTTCCAGACTTTTTCAGGAGAGATGAGAGAGGTATGGAACAGGGTGAATCAGAACGAAATTCTAGAGTTCAGGGCCAGGCAGCTGTGGTATCAAGGAATGTTTCTGAAGGAATCGACATTGAAGTTGCACTCGGCTGCACCCGACAAGACATGACAACGTCACAAAGTCTTTTGATGGTGAGTCATGCAGTTTAGCAGGAGGTCCTGATGGAGACAGATGTATCATTTCTGACTCCTGACAATTTTAAGCAGTTATGTCTCTCTAGTCAATGTAATTTGTACCCAATTGCTACCATGCAATAAACCACTTTTATTTGCATAAGACAAATGACTCTTCCCATGAAGCCTCACCAGTGGCCTCTCCTCGACTGGTAATAATGAGTCAGATTCTTGGACTCACCGTTGAAAGGAGGATTGAATGCATAATTTTGTCCTGTGTTTGCTTTTCTGCATACTGCTGTGAGAAGGAGAGAGGAGAGCAAGATTGCTTGTCAGCTTTGTAGGACCACGGGTTGGCTGACTTTCAGATTGGTTGGTTGATTGGTTGGCTGACTTCACAACGAAGAGTAAGAGACTTTCTTGCTTGGCTGCTTGTTGGCTAGGATTCTCAGCAAGAGGAAGAGCGCTTAAAGAAGTGATCTTTGGATTTTTAAAATTGCTGTTTCCTACTGGGCATGCTACCTCCTTTAACTGTGTTAGATCTGAAGGACAGAGGGAAGGTGAAATAACTGCGCCGAAGCTGGTATCCCCTCATCAAGTCACCCTATATTTACATGTACACTGTACATGGACTGTGATTTGCTGCATCAAAGCCAGTCCATAGACTGAGGAGACCCTCTGACTCCAATTTTTATTTGTCCCCCAGGGCCCCCTGATTGGCCCAGGCTAACAAACCCTATCAACAATCTCATAGTCAATGAGATCCATCTAACCCTGGTTCCAATCACTGCAGAACGACTGAGGGACATATCATCTAGAGACCTACTATTGCCTTTGCTGTTACTGAGTAAGGAGAAAGTGAGAAGGATACATTGAATTTCAAGTGGTAGGTGTTTTGTAGATTTCATTTTTGGTTTCATTGGCAGCCGCTCCATTCTGAATGGGGACCTGAGAAAAGGACTTCAACATCCTGAGAGATAGAGTTGGAGTTTTGCGGGATACTTGGGGGAGTTTGAAGAAAACCCATACATAACAATGTAAGAATGGTGTCTTCTATAGCAACCCTGTTGCAGAAGCATCGGCCGAGGAGCTACCCCCACTGCAGTAAGTCTTCTGCCAAGTTACCCAGCCAGGCAATCAGGGAAACTGTCAGGAGCCAGAGATGACTCATTGTCTTCTGAGACAATGAGCAGCTCAAACAACGAGCTCGCTGGCTCGGCAAGAATTTATTACCAATCCCTAATTGCCCAGATGGTAGATAAGACAAGGGTAGATCCACGTTACTGAGGATCTGAAGTCACATGTGGGCCTGACCGAGTCTAAATGGCAGATTTCTTTCACTGGAGAACTTTAGTGAGCCAAATTGACAACAATTCACAGTGGCTGCATGGTTTCCATGAGGTTAATTTTTTAATGCATATCTTTTAATGAATTCAAACTTCACCATGTGTCATGCTGGGTCACTAGGTCAAAATTCTGAAATTCCCTCCCTAAGGGCATTGAGTGTCAACCCATTGCATGTGAACTGCAGCGGTTCAAGAAGGCAGCTCAGCACCACTTTATCAAGGGCAACTGGGGACAACCAATAAATGCTGGCCAGCCAGCAACATCCACATCCCACAAATGAATAGAAAAAAAATGGGATGAAAACCCATGTCTCCAGAGCGTTAGTCTGCGGTTTGGATTAACTAGTCCAGTGACATGACCATGATGCCAACATTTCCCCCAGGACTTAGGTACTTTCGAACCTGCAGTGATACTTTTACATTGAGCCTCCTAGATGATGGTATACTCTGGTGATGTACTTCATGCTTAGCAAAGGTTGTAAGGATCAGACCAGCAATTACAGACCAGTCAGTTTAACCTCATGGTGGGTAATCTTCAAGAAACAATTATTAGGTATAGAATTAATAGTCACATGAAAAATTGTGGGTTGATTCAGAAGAGTCAGCACAGATTTTGTTTAAAGTAGTTTCTAATGAACTTGCCAGGATTTCTGGGAGTGGTAACAGAGGGATTAATGTGGCGAAGGCTGTTGCTGTGGGCTTCCAAGAGGTGTTTGATGCGCTGCTACATTACAGTGAAGTATTGAACATAGAATAAAAGGGACAGTAGCAATGTGGATACAAAATTGACTGGGTATAGGAAACAGAATCATGGTTAACTGATTTTTTTGGACTGGTGGAAGTTTCCAGTGGAATTCCCCAGGGTATTGGGTACTGTAAATTTTATAATATGTATAGATGACCCAGATCTTGGTGAGCAGGAGACAAGTTCAATGCCAGTGAACAACACAAAACCTGGAAGAATTGTAAACTGTGAGGAGGACAGTATAGGAGAGAGATAATGGGAACTGCAGATGCTGGAGATTCCAAGATAATAAAATGTGAGGCTGGATGAACTTGTATAAGATAAGGCAGGAACAGGATACTGATTGTGGATGATCAGCCATGATCATAATGAATGGTGGTGCTGGCTCGAAGGGCCGAATGGCCTACTCCTGCACCTATTGTCTATTGTCTATTGACATGTTGATGGAGTGAACAGATAGGTGTGCATTAAATTCAGTGTGGAGAAGGGTGAGGGTGTTAATGGACTGAGTGAGCCCAGTTGTTGGGTAAGATGGCGTAACTTTTTATTTTGTACAAATTTGATTTGTAATTTTCACTTGGCATGAAATGTAAAGCAGAGTGAGCTGGATGTCGCTAATTGGGATAGTGTAAAGTTTGTGGCCAAAGACATTCAGAAGCTCAAGACAGTGGCACTCACCCTGAGGCATTCATGGTTTTGAGGCAGCTTAAATGTCAGTAGGCTTCTCTCTGAACTGAATCCTGTTCAGATAGAATTCAACACTGGCCCTGGACACCAAATCCTCCCTTAGGGACCCAGAGCCCACAGGTTGAACCAGCTTGAGGAATCTCCATCTGCGCTGTTCTATTCGGCATGGAGGGGTTTCCAGTTCATTCATACGCCCTTCATTTCCTCACCTTGGTGCACTGTTTGAATTCACTGTGGTATCCATGTGCTGCCTAGTCATGTTCGTTGTCCTTAGTGGGAGGTGCTCTATCTGGGACACTTCACCCTTACCACTGGGGATGTGGTCTCCAGCAGACCCATGCAACTATAGATTAAAGCTTGACATTTTTGAGATCTCAAGGAACGAATCACCTTTCATCCTTTCTTAACTATTTAACAGGAATGCTTCTAAATTTCTGCTGCATTTCCACATCCCACTCTTGATCTTTAGTCACACAGTGTGGAGCAGGCAGGCTAATAGGATGACGGTTCTGCTGTTGAGCCTGGCCAAGCTGTCCACTAACAGGCCCAGGCAATGGGCTGTGAAGGGGGCTGTTGCACACCACTGCTTGACAGTCCTCTGTGGTTACATCTTGTGCACAGGCTTCCTTAGAGAGGGTGTGTGCTGTTTCTAGACAGAGGGGTGTGGATGTGGCCTCACACCCTCAGCCCACCAAAATATGAAATTTTAACTTAAATTTCTACATTTTCTTTGTGATATTGTCCCTTAGGTGCTGTCAGTCTAAATGCTGATCAGCTTGTTCATTAGTAATATTAAGATAGTAGAAACAAGGATTGGTGTCAGCACTGCATGTCAGTCACCCAGACTCTAATGTAATAGCAGCTGAAGGCATGACGGCAACTGGAGGGATGAAAGAAATCAGGACGTTCAAGCAGCCAAAATTAGAGGGATACAGATTATCTCGGAAGGCTTTCTCTGTCAGACCCTCCAGCATATAGCTCTCAATGAATGATAATTTTGGTCAGATTGATGTCAGCCTTTTTCACCAGCATCCTGTGACACATGCCCCTGATCAATTGCTTGATGACCTCTGATCTCAGATCTGAGTACAGAGTTTGCAATCAGGTCAATTACATCTTACAGAGCCAGTCACTGCTGCTATTTGTTTTCCCACCTAGCGAAAATGGTTATTTTTGGCACATGCTCTTTATTATGACGAGCTTATATTTTCTCAATTGACTAAACAGGGTCCGTGTTACTCCTGCCTGATATCAACAGCAATAATTGAGATACAGGCCCAGCTTAAATGAGGCAAAGAAATGTTTTCAAAGTGCAAGTGCCTGACATGCACAAAAACACAAATTTGAAGGAGATTCTGCTTCACTTCGAGCCTTGTTCAGCTATTTCGCCACAAATCTCTTGAGCCCAAGCCAGCAGGGCTTGTTTTGATGCTGAACTGCGCCTTGCTCCCTTAATGCGTTAACCAGATTTATATTTAACCTTCCACCCTTTGAAGGATAGACGAGTGTGCCTGTTTTTAACATTATTAATTTTCCCTGCTATGAAGGGGCTTAGGAGGGATGCTGACAAGCTCTGATCTCCAGAACTGGCTTTGGGCCCATGACTTGCCCTTTACTTAATTAAAGAGCAGGCGATGGGTTTAGTGGTCTTATCACTGGACTATAAATCCAGAGATCCAGAAAATGCTCTGGGGACCTGAGTTTGAATCCTACTATGACAGATGCTGCAACTGGAGTTCAATAAAATGAATGTCTGGAACTAAAAGTCTAATGATGACCATGAATCCATTGTCAATTATTGGAAAAACCTATCTTGCTTGCTAATGCCCTTTAGGGAAGGAAACTGCCATCCTTACCTGGTCTGGCCTACATGTGACTCCAGGCCCACAGCAATGTGGCTGACTCTTAACTGTCCTGTGGGCAATTTGGGACAGAAAAGAAATGCCGCCTCACCAGTGAAACCCTCAGCCCATGAATGGATAAAGAGAAAAGAAAAGAAATGAAGGCTGTGGCCAATGGAACAGCTCAATCCAGGCTACTCAAATCATTACGTTCAGTAAACAAAATAAAATCAGGTCCTGAGGAATGGGCCACTGGTTGTCAGGCTGTTTACTGTTTGTTGGCCTGGAGTTCTGATCATGGGCTAGCATTCAGTCTATGCAGTCTGATCAGTTTTCAATGCTTCCAACTTCCTACAGAGCGAATGGGAAGTTTGTAAAGTTGTCGGGATTGATTAATAAAACTGTTTTAATTGTATCAGCAGAAGCAAACATAGCCGTTATAAATCGATGGCCAGCTCACTTGTTAGTCGAGTCCAGTTCTTGGCACCACACTTCAGAAACTTCAGGGCCTTAGAGAAGATACGAAGGAGGTGAACTTGAATTTTCCCAAGAATAATAATCTTTAGTTACATCAGGAAGCTGAGATCATTCTCCTTCAGGCAGAGGAGTTAGAGATTGTGGAGAGGGAAAGGAGTGAGACCAGGGAAGGATTTGAATTCTAATATATAGAGTGGAATGGTAATGTGTCAGACCAGGAAGCTGATAGTATCAGAGCTTTGTGAATCATTGATGATTAAAATTTTAATGAACTCCAGCTGATGTCTGATCCAGTCAGGCTGACAGAAAATCAATGCAAAGTAGCAAGGGAGAGAAAAGTTACGGACTCAAGTATATCAGTTGCTAATGTTTCAGCCTGTGATTAATGGACACCTACAATAAAACATTGAACTGGTGAACAAAGTTGTCTTATCAAAGTTCTTGGGTAATTTGCTGTATCACAAATCAATCAGTAGGCATTCTGTTCCTAAAAGCTCTGGTAACATTTACAGAGCAGCTGTCAGGATGGAGGCAGCTAGCTGCTGAGCAAGGAGATGGAGTGAAAGAGACATCTGAAATATGCTTTGTGCGAGAGTGCTTCACCACTCAAACTTCTGTCATCCTGCCTTTTGCCAAGTTTGAAAGAAACAGTCGTGACCCTGATCACCAGGCCTGCACCGAAGATATTTTGCCACTTTGTATTCCGGGACTGAAGAAATCCCGTGATGAATAAGAGAGCAAAGGAACTGGATCAGATGGGCAGAAGAGCTGGCTCAAACTGGATGGAAAAATTGCATGTTTCTGTGCATGTGATTCACATGTTTTGTGTTCCCAGGGTTGGCTAGCTGGGCATATCAGTTGAGGAGTGATCAAATCAAGCTGTTTGAGATGTTAAACATGGCAGTTCTATTCTAGCCTTACGTAGCCTACCCCAGGAGGATTGTAATTCTGATACAAAAACCTAATATAATCTGCAGCAGCCTATTGTAGTTTTCTGTCTACGTGCTGAGTGTGATGTGAATATATTGGTAAGAATCCAAGTGAATGGAAGCTCAGGCTGTGATTTGGGAGTCTCTGCCCACTGAAGCGGAACTGCCTACACTTGACTAATATGTGAAAAGCTTGAAGAGTAGGATAAATCGGACATGGGTTCTCACGGAACGTTGTTTTCAGGGGCAGGGACAGAAATCACGGATCCTGGTGCTGCACTTGGTCCTTCCTCAAATCACTGGCCCTATTATTTGGGTATGACATACCACACTGTTGGCCATGCTTACTTCCATAATATCCAAAGGATCCCTCTTGTAAAGTCTAACCTTAGTCCAACATTAGTGTCTTTCACATGGGATAATGATCTAACTGAATAGCTGAATATGCTCCAGGAGCTGAATAAAGAAAGTGGAGAAACTGGGCTTGTTCCTCTTCCAGCAGACTGAGAAAAAGATGGAATGGAGATGTTTAAAATCCTAATGGACCATGAAACTGGCTTCTTTTTGAAACAGCAAGGGCAAACCTGATGGACTGACTAGCCTCCTTTCTGTACTGTACAACTTTTAAAAAAAATTATTCCTGAGATGTGGGTATCGCTAGCTGGTCCAGGATTTCTTACCTATTTCTAGTTGCACTTGAGGAGGTGGTGGGAGCTGCAGTCCATGTGTTGTGGGTAGAGTCAGAATTAGAGCAGGACAGTAGACACTGATCAGAAGTGACCAAGGAGGATCCTGGGAGAAGTTGGCACAGTCACCATGACTGTTAGGTTCGAGTGGCAGCCATACCTTGATCCACAACATGGGGAGTATTGTGGGAGCTGTGCTTCGTCACATCACAAACTTAAAAGTGACGTTTTGGACAGAAGGGCTCCTGATTGGTAGGTAGATGTCAGGTGATTTGTTTCTTCTTATTTATGTTTTCCATTAGCTTTTCCATACCCATAAGGTGATAGAATTGAGAGATTTAGGCTAGTGGGAGAGTGGTACAGCACTGGGTTGTGGTGTAGTATCTAGATTGTTGTCTATAGAGTAATGCATTTAGTGTGTAGTATTCTTTAATAAGAATCTACCACCATCTAGTTAGCTGTGAATCAATTTATTAGAAATCCATTCCTATGCTGGAGTGTAAAAATGGCAGTCTGCGGGGTAGTATGTTTCTACTGTGGAAATCAAAGAAAGTTTGAATGTCACCGACAATTTCATCTTCAGGAAATGTGTCCAATTGCAGGACCTGTGAGACAGCATGGATCTCTTGAAGTGGCATTTGGACACATTTAGGATCATGCAGGTGGTGGAAAATGTCATAGACAGGAGATTTAGAGATGTGGTCACACCGAGGGTTTAGGCAGATAGAGGGTGACTGCTAGAAGGAGCAGGTAGATCGTGCAGGACTCCCCTGTGGCTATCCTTCTCTCTAACAATTGTACCATTTTGAATACTGTTGGGGAAGAATTGCTTAACAAGGGATAGCAATAGCAGCTGCCAGAATGATGAGACCACAGCTAGTTCTGCAGTACAGCAGGGAGGGTCAAAGTTAGAGCTAGAGTAATAGAGGACTATATGGTCAGGGACTTAGACAGGTGTTTCAGTGGCCACAAAAGACACTCCAGGATACTGTGTGCCTCCCTGGTGCCAGGGTCAAGGATGTCTCTGAACGGGGGCAGGGCATTCTCAAAAGAGAGGGTGGGCAGTTAGAGGTTGTGGTAGACAGTGGTACTAACGACCTATACAGGAATCGTGAGGAGGCCTTGCAAAGACAGTTCAGGGAGTTCGGTAGTAAGTTGAAATGCAGAACCTCTGGGTTGTAATCTCAGCATGACTCCTTGTCCCATGTGTCAGTGAGGCTAGGAAGTGGAAGATAATACAGTTAAGTACATGGTTAAAGAGCTGTTGTCAGAGGGATGGCATCAGATATGTGGGTCATTGAAAAGTCTTCCAGGACAGGTGAAATCTGTACAAGAGGACGGGTTGCTCCTAAGTTCGATGGGCACCACTATCCTGGCAGGGACGTTTGCTTGTGTCACTCAGGAACATTTAAACTAGTGTGACAAAGGGGTGGGAGCTAGTGCAGAATGTTAGTAAGTGAAATGACCAAGGAAGAGTTGGAGGTGAAGGCCAGTAAGACTAAGAGGAAGAACAGACATGAAGAGTTTCCTGATATGGGGAGTACAGGTGGTCTGAGATTTTTTTTAACACAAGGGACATGACAGGAAAGGCAGATGAAATTAGAGCTTGGATTACTACACATAACTAAGATGCTGTGGCTATTACAAAGGCTTGGTTGAGAGAGCGAGAGAGAGAGCAAAGAGTGGCAGCTCAATGTTCCAGGATTTAGATGTTTCAGGCATAATAGAAAGGGAAGTAAAAGAATTGGTGAAGTTTTACCGACAAGGGAGATTATCACAGCTACACTGAAGGAAGACACCTTGAAGGGCTCACCAACCAAGGCTGTATGGGTAAAGCTCAGGAATAGGAAGGGTGCAGTCACTTTGATGGGATTGTTCTACAGGCTTCCCAACAGGTGATAGAGGAACAGTTATGGACAGTTATGGAAAAATGGAAAAACAGCGGGGTTGTTGTGGGTGATTTTAATTTCCCCTATATTGACTAGAGCTCCCTTAGTGTTTGGGGCTTGGACTGGGGGGAGAATTTGTTAGGTGCATCCAGAAAGGTTTTTTGAATCAAAGTGTAAATAGTCCAACTACATAAGGGGCTACACTAGATCTGGCATTGGGGAAAAAGCTAGCCAGGTGATTGAAGTTTCAGTGGGGTTGCATTTCGGGAAGAGCAAACATAATTCAGTAAATTTTGTGTTATTTATAGAGAATGATAAGAATTGATCTCAGATGAAAGTACTAAATTGAGGGAAGGCTAACTACCACAGTATTATGTAGGAATTGGGGAATGTAGATTGGGGATGAATGATTGCGGATCGATTTTCATCTCTGATATAAAAATCTTTTAAAGGCCAGTTGATTAGAGTTCAGGACTAATATGTTCCTGTGAAAATTAAGATAGGAGAGAGAAATCAGGGCATAGAATTCAAAAATTGGCAAGTCATACAGCTGTATAGACCTTTAGTCAGGCCAAATTTGGAATATCGCATACACGTGTGGTTGCCACACTACCGGAAGGATGTGGCGGCTTTAGAGAGGGTACAGAAATGGTTTACCAGGACATCTCCTGGTTTGGACAGTATTAGCTTGAAGAGCGATTGAATAAATTTGGTTTGTTTGCACTTGAGCATCAGAGGCTGAGGGGGTGACCTGATAGAAGTTAACAAAATTATGAGTGGCATGGACAAAATGGATAGTCAGAATCTTTTTTTCACCACTCAAGCTTCTGTCATCCTGCCTTTTGCCAAGTTTGAAAGGAACAGTCGTGACCCTGATCACCAGGCCTGCACCGAAGATACTTTGTCACTTTGTATTCCAGGACTGAAGAAATCCCGTGATGAATAAGAGAGCAAAGGAACTGGATCAGATGGGCAGAAGAGGTGGCTCAAACTGGATGGACAAAATTGCATGTTTCTATGCATTTGATTCACATGCTTTGTGTCCCCAGAGTTGGCTAGCTGGGCATATTAGTTGAGGAGTGATCAAATCAAGCTGTTTGAGATGTTAAACATGGCAATTCTATTCTAGGCTTAAAAATGTCAGTTACTAGGTTTAAGGTAAAAAGGGGGGGGAAATTTTTTTTAAAACAGATGGTGGTAAGTGTGTGGAGTGCACTATGAGAGGAGGTGGTAGAGGTAGATACCAATAAGAGGCTTGTTGACAAATAGATGAACAGGCAGGGAATAGAGGGTTACGGACCGTGTGAGGCAAAAGGTTTTTACTTTGGAAAAGGTGTCATGTGTCAGCATAGACTTGGTGCGCCAAAGGCCCTGTTCCTGAGCTATACTGTTCTTTATGTTCCAGGATTTTGACAGAGTGGCATTGAAGGAACAGTGTTATATTTCCAAATCAGGATGGTAAATGGCTTGGAGGGGTAATTGTAAATGAGATATTTCCAAATATCTGATGCTTTTATCCTTCTAGAGATTGTGGGTTCAGAATGTGCTATCTAAGAACCTTTGGTGACTTTCTGCAGTGTTAATACTTCCTAAAGCAAAATATAGGGCATGTTGCTGTGAGAGGTGCCAACTTTGGAATAAGATGTTAAACTTAAGGCCCCGATCCCCTTTCAGACCCACCTCATGAGTTCAGAACACTACAGGCCCATTCTCTTCAGTGCCCTGGTCAATATATATGTACCTCAAGCAGAAAAACATTTAGCCAGCTGTGAACTCACTTGCTTTATGTGAGATCTTGCCATGTAAACCCTTGCTGCCACATTTCTATATATCACAACAGAGACCACACTCCAAGGGATTTCATTGACTGTAGGGTGATTAACTTGACCGTCAACAAAAATTTTTCTTTCTGTCCACTCGGTCTTGCCTCATGTGACGACTTGTTATCAGACTTTTAAAACATCCTGCACCCTGAAGACTCTGGTTTACCTAACCAGTCTCATACATCTCAAATCATTGGCCTGGTTTGATGTCAGTAGGCATAGACATTGTGCTCTGCCTCTTCACCCCCTCCCTCTCCCCTTGACTGTGCATCATGGATTTGTATCACCCAGACAGAAACACATCTCTTGCTGTGAAGTCCAATTCTAACACTGATCTTTGGCAGTCAAATTGCCCCAGGGCGTGAGCTAGTTGAAAAACATGATGGCGTTATCCCCCATCCCCAACCCTCTTCCTTTTATACGCTCAATTATCTGCAACCACAGATTTTTTTCAGTGTGAAAAATAACGCCATGGAGAAGTGTTTGAAAGTGCTCCAAGGGGTTTCTGGGCTGCAAACCTTAGAAGGCAATGAATGCCAATGGATGATTTATTTTGTACTCCTAATCTTTTTACTGAGTCATCACTCAGACGCTTCTTGGTGACAGATCTTAATAATAATGACCCCTGGAGCAAGTTATTGTATCAACTATAGAGATATTTATCAAAGTGTCAATCCAAGTAAATGAAATACCACAAGCAATAATGTTACATGTTTAAGGCAGCAATCGGTTACTAAATGCGATTTGCTCTATCTCCTGTCTACTTTTTGGAAGGCTGCACTATGGACTCGCCTTGTGATTTATTGAGACAGAAACTGAGACACATCTTCAGCCCTTTCCCAGCCTGTTCCACACAAACTAATGCTTACATTTATAAAGTGCCTTTTGCAACCTCAGCATGCTACAAAGTATTTCACCACCAAGGAAGTGTTGTGGTGTTGGAAATGTAGTAGTCAAAAAGATTACAATAAACCTTTACAAACAGTGAATGATGGGTAGATCAAGAATTTGCTCAGTGATGTTGGTTGAGCAATAATATATTGATCAGATCACCATGGAGAATTCTTGTGCTTTTTCTTAGAAATTATGCCCTGAATGTTTTTGGGTCTTTTGCCATGAGGGAACACATGGGATCTCGTCAGCAAGACAGCACCTTCAACAGTGCAATATTAGAATCTGTGCAGTGCAGAGAGAGGCCATTCAGCCCATCAGGTCTGTACCAACCCTCTGACTAGCATCCTACCACGATTTAGCCCCCACCCTATCCCCATAACCCCACATTTACCATGACCAATCCACCAAACCTACGCAGCTTTGGATTCTCTCGATAGCTCTTGAAACCAAGATCCTCTGATTCAATGGCAAGTGTGTTTCCTAATGAGCGACAGAGGCCACCTGAATGGCCAACCTTAGTGTTCCAGCCAGCAAGCAGGTGTGTAGTTGGTAGTACAGTAAGGTCCTGAGAATCCCACCATGACAGATGGTGAAAACTGAATTCAATAAAAAACTGAAATAAAAAGCTGGCCTAATGATGACCATGCACCCATTGTTGTAAAAACCTATCAGTTCACTGATGTCCTTTAGGGATGGAAACCTGCCTTCCTTACCCAGTCTGCCTATACGTGACTGCAGGCCCCCAGCAAGTGGTTGGCTATTAACTGCCTTCGAGGCAACCAGGGATGGGAAAGTAATATTAGTCTAGCCAGCAACGCCCACATCCCATGAACAAATAAATTTAAACTCCATAGGATCAGCCACTATCTGTCTTCCATCCAATGATATATTAGCTGCCATTACTGAGCATGCTGAAGGTGTTTTCTTTTAAATGAATCATTGAATCTCGGCCATGTCTTTCCCCTGTAGATCAGAAAGATCCCATTGCCAAGGAAGGGTCACAGGACAAAATTGTTTCTGGAATTAACAAGAAGCATTCATCTTGTATGCTGTTTCTGGGACCTTGTCTTTGGAAAGTGCTGAGGTTGCAAAATATGCTTTTGAAATGCAGGTCCTTCCTTAAACATATTATACAGTTATCTGGCAGTACCTCTTGTTATTCTGCTGCAGTCCACTTTTCTGATCATAATTTTCCAAATACATGTGTCACAATGCAGTAGCATTGGATGCATTGGTTGTAATTTTCTAAAAATCATTGGATACTGACAAAGTACCTGAGGATTGGACCCTTCTATTCAAAGAGGGATGGAGGCACAAAGTGCATAACTGTAAGCCAGTTAGCTTAACGTACTGTTGGAAAAATGTTGGGATTAATTATTAGGGAAGTAGTAGCAGCACATTTGGAAAATCACACTTTAATTAAACGGTCAGCATGGCTTCATAAAAGGGAAATTGTGTCTGACTAAATTTTGGAGTTTTTACGGAGGTCTTAACCAGAGTAAATTGAGGAGAACCTGAACATGTGTTGTAGCCCTATTTCTAGAAGGCGTTCAACAGCATAGCTTACAGAAGGTTATATCATTGGTAAGAACTCACTGTCTTGGTGGTAGTATATTGGTATGGACAGTGAATTAGCTCATGGGCAGGAAACAGTGAGTGGGGATAAGGGATTCTTTTTCAGGTTGGTTACCTGTTCCAAAGGGATCAGTGCTGGGACTGCACTTGTTTACAATATATATCAATGGTTCAGAGGAAGGAAGCAAATGTACTGCAGCAAAATTTGCAGACAATGCAAGAATAGGTGATCGGGTGTGAGAGGGATTCAAACAGTTGACAGAGAGGTATTGTTTGAATAAGTAAGTGGACAAAAAGTTGGAAAATGGAGTGTGGCATGGGAAAACATGATGTTCTTCATTTTGAAAGGCAGAAAAGAAAAGTATTATTTCAGTGCAGGAAAACTGTAGAAAGGTACAACACACAGGGACTTACCTGTATGTGTGCACAAAACACAGACTGGACACTGAGGCAGCAGGGAATCAGCAAGGCTAATAGAATGCTGGCCCTTATTTCAAGGAGATTGGAGTTTTAAGAGTAGGGGAGTGTTACTGAAACTGTTCAAGTGCTGGTGAGACCATGCATGGGCGACATGCAAGCAGTTTTGGTCCCCTTATTTAAGGAAAGTTATCACTTCAGTGGGAGCATTTCAGAGAATGTTCATAAAGATGGTCCCTGGTATGGAGGGATTGTCTTATGAGCAAAGATTAAACAGGTTGGGACCCTACTCGCTGGAATGTGGAAAAATGAGAGGTGATCTAACTAAAACATGTAGGATTCTTAAGGGGCTTCTTGAAAGGAAATTAACCCTGATGGAAGAATCTATGACCACAGGATGCACTGTAAAAGTGAAGGGTCACCAATTTAAAGCTGAGATGAGGAAGAATTTCTTCTGTCAGAGGGTTGAGAGTCTTTGGAAATCCTTGCCACAGAGAGCTGTGGGGGCAGAGTCCTTGTGTATATTTATGGCCGAGATGGATAGACTCTTGATCAGTCAGGAATCAGGGGTTACAGGGAAAATCTAGGAAAGTGGATGTGAGGAATATCTGATCAGGCAATAATTGACTGAATGGCAGAGCAGGTTGGAGGGGCTGAATGGTCTCCTCCTGTTCCTATTTCACATTATCTCATTCTCCTGCCTGTGATAGTGATCCATAGTAACATAGAAAATAGGACCAGGAGTAGACCATTCAGCCCTTTGAGCATGCTCCACCATCCAGTGTGATCATGGCTGATCATCCAACCCAGAAACTTGATTCCTGCATTCTCCCCATACCCTTTGATCCCTTTAGCGCTAAAAACTATACCTACCTGCTGCTTGAAAAAGTTCAGTATTTCAGCCTCAACTGCTTTCTGTGGCAGAGAATTCTACTGGCTCACTGCTCTCTGGGTGAAGACTCACTTGTATATCCCACAGTTGCTGAGTTTCTATGCGCCTTCTTCAACCAGTTCTGCATCCAAGATTGATTTATTTGTTGTGGAACAGTAAAACTGGCAACACTCTTGGATATGCTCAGGCTGTTTTCTCTGGATAAGCGAAAGTTTGAGGATGATCTGGTGCTGAAGATTGAAGACTGCACTCCTCTGACCTTCTGATGGAGGTAAGTGAAATAACTCTTGAGAGGCCGGTATCCCTTCACCAAGCCACCCTTTATTAGACGTGGAGAGTCTTTGATGCTGATCCAGGTCCCTCAGAGCCAGCTCTCAGAGTGAACAAGACCTCTGACCCACCTGTTTCTGTCAGTCAGCCAGGGCTCCCTGATGGGACCAGGTTAACAAACCCAATCAGGGAACTCACATTCTATGAGGCCCATCTGGCTGACCTTGTTCCAGTCAAAATATCAAGGTCACCACTGAAGCAGCTGAAGATGGTCAAGCCAAGGACACACTCCTGAGAAACTCCTGCAACGATGTCCTGGAGCTGAGATACCTGATTTCTATCAATCAGGCCATCTTCCTTTATTGCAGGTATGACTCCAACCAGTGGAAAACTCAACCCCTCAATCCAGCAAGTCCAGTTTTGCTCTGGCTCCCTAGTGCTACACATGGTCAGATGTTATGCAGATGCTGCTGAGCCAGGAAGTAACCTATCTTTGCACCATTACCCGTTCATAGGATGTAGGTGTCGCACATTAAGCTAGGATTAATTGTAAAGTCCCAATTGCCATGAGGGCAGCTAAAACTTAACCATATTGCTGTGATGGCAGATTTCCTTTCTGAGAAGGACATGAACCAGATGGTTGCCATTTGGCTTATTTTTAAAGGCTTTTGTGGTTTATTTTATTCTTGCTGCTTCATCAGACATGGTGAGATTTGAGCCATGTCTCCAGAAGATCATCCTGGTATTCTGTCTTCCTCAACAAGAGACATTACCACTCCAATACATTGGATACTGCAAAGGCTATGGGCTGCTCAGCCATTTCTGGCTATCACATGAAGTGAATCAAATTGATTGAAAACTAGCCTCTGTGATGCTGGGGACCTCTGGAGGAGGTCAAAATGGATCGCCCACTTGGTACTTCTAACTTAAGATTATTGCAAATGCTTCAGCTTTATCTTTTTCACTGATATGCTCCAAGCATTGAGAATGGGAATATTGTGGAGCCTTCACCTACTATTGATTGTTTAATTGCCCACCATCATTCATATTATTGTAGTGGTTGTAGAGTTGCTCGCCAAGCCAGTGGGTTTGATCGCAGACATTTCATCACCCTGCTTGGTAACATCATCAGTGTGCCTGTGGTGAAGCGTCAGTGATCTGTCCTGCTTGTTATTTATATGCCATGGTTTGCTGAGTGGTTGGTACTACTACCAAAGTGCTGTGGCCTCAATCCATCCACTAATCCCAAGAATTCCTCAACGTCGTGAATGATTGAAAAGGACCAGGTGATGATATCCTTCGAAGTAACATTGACCGAGCCAAAGAGACAAGTGCTACACTACTGGAAGAATCATGTAGGCAGACAAGATCAATGAGAACACCACCATAAAATTACTAGATTTGTGACACACAAGCCATTTCACTTGAATGACAGCATATACAAATAATTCAACGGAACACCAAAGGGATCTCCCCAATATCAGGACAGATTGCAGAAGCAGTAATGCAAAGGTTATAATGGACAGCGCTCCCTACTATACAACCCAAACTTTGGGTCAGTTTGTGGATGACACCTTTGTGACTATTAAATGCCAAAACTAGAAGAAACCCACCAACACATAAACAACGTCCTTACCGGGATAAAATTCATGAAAGAAGTGAACAACAACCGAGAACCCTTCCTGGGCATAGTAGTAGAACGTAAAAACAATGGGGAACTACAAGACTAGCTTATTTAGGAAACCATACATACGGACCAGATACTCAATTATGCTGGTAACTACCTCAATTCCCACAAACAGAGCTGCATCAGGACACTATTTAAATGAGCCACAACACATTGCAGTAACCCAAGTGTGAGGTGATGCACTTTGGTAGGAGTAACCAGAAGGCAAAGTACAGGGCTAATGGTAAGATTATTAGTAGTGTAGATGAGCAGAGAGATCTCGGTGTCCATGTACACAGGTCCTTGAAAGTTGCCACCCAGGTTGACAGGGCTGTTAAGAAGGCATACAGTGTTTTAGCTTTTATTAAAAGAGGGATCGAGTTCTGGAACCAAGAGGTTATGGTGAAGCTGTACAAAACTCTGGTGCAGCCGCACTTGGAGTATTGTGTTCAGTTCTGGTCACCGCATTATAAGAAGGATGTGGAAACTTTGGAAAGGGTGCAGAGGAGATTTACTAGGATGTTGCCTGGTATGGAGGGAAGGTCTTACGAGGAAAGGCTGAGGGACATGAGGCTGTTTTCGTTAGAGAGAAGAAAGTTGAGAGGTGACTTAATTGAGACATATAAAATAATCAGAGGGTTAGATCGGGTGGATAGGGAGAGCCTTTTTCCTAGGATGGTGACAGCGAGCACGAGGGGGCATAGCTTTAAATTGAGGGGCGAAAGATATAGGACAGATGTCAAAGGTACTTTCTTTACTCAGAGAGTAGTAAGGGAATGGAACGCTTTGCCTGCAACGGTAGTAGATTCGCCAACTTTAGGTACATTTAAGTCGTCATTGGACAAGCATATGGATGTACATGGAATAGTGTAGCTTAGAAGGGCTTGAGATTGGTATGACAGGTCGGCACAACATCGAGGGCAGAAGGGTCTGTACTGTGCTGTAATGTTCTATGTTCTATGTACACAAAGCAGAACAGGAGCACCTATACGGAGTCTTCAAAAGGAGAGGATACCCGAGAGGCACAATCTGCTGTTACCTCTGAGACACACCACGACAGGAAGATACAACACAACCAGACTCACTCATCACCCTACCGCACATCAGGGACATTTCAGAGATGACCACAAGACTACTCAGACCCCTAGGTAGCGACCACCCTAAGACAGCTACTAATGAATACAAAGGATCCCATACCCAAAACCAGCTAAACTGGTGTAATATACAAAATACCGTGCAAGAACTGTGAAAAAGACTACATTGGCCAAATCAGAAGAAAAGTGACAATACAGATACATAAGCACCAACTAGCCACCTAGAGACATGACCAATTCTTACTTGACTCACCACACACGGACACCGGGGAACACTAGTTTCACTGGGACAACGCGTACATTATCGCACAAGCCAAACAAAGACAGACCGAGAAATTCCTGGAGGCCTAATATTCCAACCTGAACTCCGTCAACACACACATTGAATTCAACGCTGTGTACAAATCACTGAGAAACCGAATGGGACATAATGATCAACCACCCCAACAGACTGAGGCATATAAATAACGAGTGGGACAGAACACTAATGCTTCACCGGAGGCGCACTGATGATGTTATCTATCAGGGTGATAAAATGTTTGCAACCAAACCCACCGGCTTGGCGAGCATATCTGCAACCTCATCCACAATGCAACCTACAAATCTTCTTGAAAACTATAATCATTCACATTTGGATGAGACAGGACAGTAGAGCTTAGAACTGATCTGTTGGTTGAGCAGTGGCTTAACTCTGTCGATCATTTGCTGCTCCAATTGTTTAGCAGACAAATAGACCTCTTTAGTAGCTTAACTAGGTTGATGGCTCACTTTCAAGTGTATATGGGATTGACCTTGAGATGTCCTCCTGCACTCTTCATTGAACCAGGATTGATCTGCCTACATAATGGTGATGTTGTGAGGTTGCAGTTGAATATAATTCAGCTGTTGCTGATGGCCCGGAACACCTCATGGTTACCCATTTGGCACAGTGATAATGCCACACAGCATGATGGAACTTATCCTCAAAGTTAGGATGGTACTTCGTCTCCACAAGGATCTGTGATAGTTACTCCAACCAATAATTTCTGACCTACTGTATCAGCTAGGACCTTTAAGATTTGGACAGCTTGGTGTTACAGAACCATGCTTGGTCCCACACCCAGAGTAAGTTCTATGACATTGCCACCTTCAGTACTTCCAAATGGTGTTCAACATGGAATACACCTCATGGAAGTATCTGACCATTGTCTGTAATACATGTTTATGTGAGCATAACTAGTCTTTTGCGATAGCTCTCCCACTTTTTGGCACAAGCCTCCTGGTGTTCATGTGGAGGACCTTCAATGTTGATTGTGCTGAGTTTTCCATTGTGGCTTTTAGTGATGCTGAATGGTCATAGAATAAAGTCACAGAGTTGTACAGATCAGAACCAGACCCCTCGGTCCAACTCGTTCATGTGGACCAGATATCCTAAATTAGTCCAGCTTTTGGCCCATATCTCTCTAAACCCTGCCTATTCATGTACCCATCCAGATGCCTTTTAAATATTGTAATTGTATGAACCTCCACCACTTCCTCGGACAGCTCATTCCACACATGCATCATCCTATTAAAAAAGTTGCCTCTTAGGTAACTTTAAATCCTTTTGCTCACACTTTAAACCTATGCCTTCTAGTTTTGGACTCCCCTACCCTGGGAAAAAGACCTTGTCTATTCACCCTGTCCATGACCCTCATGATTTTTATTCTTTGCTTTCTTTCAAATTTGTTATGGTTTTGATACAACAGAGCAATTTGATCAAATCCAGTGGCTTGCAGCCACCCATATTGCTGTGAGTCTTGAGTCTTTAGTAGACTAGCCCAGGTAAGGATATCAGATTTCCTTCCCTAAAAGATATGAGTGACCAGATGGGTTTTCACGACCATTGACAGTGTTCAGCTGGTTGTGGTTACACCAGCTTTTGATTCCTTTGCCATGTGGGGTTTGAACCCATGTCTTGACATCATTAGCTTCAGTTTCTGTGTACTAGTCCATTGATAACGCCACCACCTCACCACTTCCCCTTCTTGTTTCACCCTTTCATCTGTGAGAGAACGTTAAAAGCACAGGTGGGTAAAATAATGAGGAAAGGATGAGTCTGGTAGTTCCTCCTGCGATAAATAGCCTTCATAACTCATTCACCTGTTTAAAAAATGCATGTGTCTTCATCTTTCACTGATGACTTATTTATATTTAGTAAGCCAAGTGATTTTCACCTTTCAGAACTTTGAACTTCAAATTGCGCAATAAATCAGCTATAATTGCAGCATCCTCCAACTAGCTCTAAGGGATGAGGCCTAATTGGGAATGGTCAATATCCAATTCCCAGGAGTTAGGAGAGCAATATATCAACAAGGATATATTGGCCTTCGAGGTGGTGCAGCACAGATTCACCAGAATGGGACTGGAATATCTTCAGCTAAGAGCTTATGAACTGGAGACTGAAATATGACACTGTGATGCATCAGGGACAGAGAAAGTTCCCTGGTTTCTTTGTATTAGGAGGCAGTGAAACCTCTCAGTATTTGCTCTGATTTAACCTACAGTTCGTGTTGGGAAAGTGTCACTGAAACTGAGGCAGGTGAGGGACCAGGATTGTGAGACCATCAGCCTTTGCAATTGTCCAACAGGTAGGCCATAAGGGGTAGGCCATTTAGAACAGAGTTGAGGAAAAACTTCTTCACCCAGAGAGTGGTGGATATATGGAAGGCTCTACCCCAGAAGGCAGTGGAGGCCAGCTCTCTGGATAGTTTCAAGAAAGAGATAGATAGACTTCTTAAAGATAGTGGAATCAAGGGTTATGGGGATAAGGCAGGATCAGGATACTGATTGTGGATGATCAGCCATGATCATAATGAATGGTGGTGCTGGCTTGAAGGGCCGAATGGCCTACTCCAGCACCTATTGTCTATTGTCTATTGTTTTTTGAGCTTTGTTGGATGAGCTTGAAAGCTGACAGATGTATGGATCAATTGACAAACTGTGGCTCAGGAAGCCATTTAAGTGGGTAAAGCAAAAAGGAACATGATGGAAATCGGGGACAGTATACGGAGGGTCAATGATACTGTTCTCTGCAGCAAAGAACAAGATTCTGAACAACTGTCTTGCTCACTCGGTTCCTTGGTTCAGCACTGGAGAGGAACTTACAGTGGGAGGGGGAGGATCTAGTCCTTGTGGTCCATGTAGGTCCTTCCTTTGGTAGGACAAGGAAAGAGAATCTGAATTGTCAATATAAGGAGGTAGTGCCAGATTAAGAAGCAGCATCACAAATGTGATAATTGATGGATACAAAAGGATGAGAACAGAAGTGATGGTTATTATTACGAGGCAATGATTTCAGAAATCCAGATTCTGAGGATCTGGATTTAAATCCTACCATAGTAGGTGGTGGAATTTGAATTCAGTCAAAGACTGGAATTAAGAGTCTAACGATGATCACTGCCAAATATCAGCAAAAACCCAAGTGCTTCACCAATGTCCTTTAGGGAAAGAAATCTAACATCCTTACCTGGTCTGGCCTATTTGTGACTCCAGACCCACGGGAATGTGGTTAATTCTCAACTGCCTTCAGGGCAGGTAAAGGATGGACAATAATTGTTGTCCCAGCTAGTGACATCTGCATGCTGTGATTGAATAGGAACAAGCGACCTGAGCCAGATGTGTAATTGACGTATAGCTAATACAATAGATGAAATTGACCCATTGCTCAAATTGGTTTGATAGCAGTGGTTCCAGTACATGGGGAACTGACACCAGTTTTGCAGAAAGTGGGGATTGTACTGCTGGGTCGGTCTGAACCGTGCTGGAGTTGATGTTCTGTATCGTTGACGATATGTACAATTAGGGAACAAGAGAAGTATTTAAACTAAATATAAGGAGCAAAAATTCAAGGTTTGATAGATGTGATGAATCAAAGAGTCGAAACAAAACAAGGTAGAAAATTATTCCGACAGGAAATGACAAACTGTGACATGAAGGGATAAAGAGTCAATTCTAACAATAAATCAACAGCGAAGACTAGGCATTACAAAAAAAATAGAACAAAGCTGTATCTGAGCACACATATCATTTGGAACAAATAGATGAACTATTGTGCACATACAAATAAATTCATCCAATCTAACAGTTACTCCAAAGTCATAGCTGCACAATGACATAGATTAGTACCTGCAGTTGAAGGGTAGGAAAGACAGGAAACTTGGAAAGGATGGAGAGTAGCTGTGTTAATTAATGATAGTATTAGCACATTGGAGATGGATAACATTTTGGGTATTGGTGAGGAATGAAGGTGAGGTGTCACTTGTGACAGCGGTGTACACCTGTAAGTCACCTCACAGTAGGATGGAGTACAAAGGATAGAATATTGAGAGTCATTTTTAAATATGTGTAAGGATAATCACAAGGGATTTTATCCTCCATGTAGACTGGAAAAAATCAGATGTATAAAGATAGCCAAGGTGAGAAGTTTTTCTCGTGATAGTTTCTTAGGACAGCATGCCCTGGAGTTGACCAGAGGGCAGGCTACACTGCACCTGAGATAGTGAAATGAAATAAGATCGATTAATAAATCTTATAGTAGATGGTGTCCCTAGGTAGCTGCGATCGGAACAATATGGAAGTCTACATTCAATTTGAGCGAGAGAGTGGAGTTGTCAGAGACTAGTACTTTAGATGGGAGTTTAGGCATGGAAATTAAAAAAGAGATTAATAATGTTTGGATGTTTTGGAAGAAGTGCAGTGGTCTGTTGTGTAATGGAGAGGTACTGGTGACACTGAAAGGAAGAATCCACAAAAGAGTTGTGAGGCCAGTCTTGTTGGATAGTGCAGAACATTGGGCATTGTGAAAAACAAAGGAGCAATGACTCGAAAAGCTGTTTCATACAGCAAGTGATCAGGATCTGGAATAGACTCTCAGACAATGTTTTGGAGGCAGGTTGAATTAAGACATTTAGGAGGAAATGAGACAATTCTTTGAAAAGGAACATCATGATTGTCATGGGGAGAAGGCAGGAGAGTTAAATGTGTGGCTCATTTGGAGATCTGAAGCAGGTACATTGGGCTGAATGGCCTCTTCCTTTGCAGCAGCAATTCTGTGATTCTGCGCACAGGTGATAGTGGAGATTAAGGAAGCTTCAAAGAAAGTAGCTGAGAAGAGATCGAAATGACATGGTTATCTTTTGCAGAGAAGGGGAAATTGTGGTGAGGTAGATATGGGGCTGGGACTCCTAGGAAGAAAAATGCCTAAAACCAGATGGAAATATGTGGTGGTAAGAGATTTTAAAGCAGCACAATTGGGAGATGGCCACCTAACAAGTACAGGTGCAGTAAAATGTTCAACCAGAATTGTGGCAACCCCAAGTGAAACAGAAACCACAGGAAAGAAGATTGTTGGGTGTACAACACCCTCAGGAGTAAATTCATTATTTTGTCCATTCCCCAGGCTCCCAGTAATCCTGATTCTGGTACAGCCAGAACTCACTATTCGAGGACTCAGGTTTGGACTTCATCTTTGATAGTAGAGAGAGAGTACAAGAGGGATGGGGAAAGGAGAGCGGGAGAGAGACTGGAGGGTCAGATGATAGAGGATAGTGGCAACAAGATTCGGGGGGGGATAAGGATAGAATTTAAGCAGTTGTAAGGGCAAAGAGGGGAAGCTGGGGGCAGTTATGTCTCCATTCGGAGCTGCAGTTTTTTGTTTCTGTTTCTGATGAATTGTTTTTCAGCTTCCATGAACACGTTCCAAATAATCTGTCATCGCTGGCAGGCACCCGTTGTAAATTCTATTAGTTAGAGGATATTTGACATCAAACCCATTGTAAGCTTGTCATGAAAAATACTGTTTACAATGGATTGTGGCGGGACTGCTGCCTGCAATGTGAGCTGACAACTAAACAATACGCAAATTCAATATGAAGTATTTCTACACTCTCTGTCAGTACTTAGGCAAATTATGGGCCTCACAGTTCTTGAGGATAAATAATCAGTGCCATGCAATCCAGTTTTCTATTTGAAAACGTGAATTAGGAGGTCAGGGAACTAACAGACCATTTTCTAGTTCTGAGGAAGGGTCACTGGACTCTGTTTTCACCTCCACAGATGCTGCCGGACCTGCTGAGCTTTTCCAGCAACTTTGTTTTTAAGACCATTTTCTAAGGTAGTGTTCTGCAATAACTGGACCCCAATGAGAAGGCCTCTCAACTGTGAGTCATGAAATTATAATGTGAAGGTGCTACTGCTGGACTGGGGTGGACAAGATGAAAAGCCACACGAACCCAGGTTGTAGTCCAACAGATTTATTGGAAATCTCAAGCTTTTGAAGCGCTGCTCCTTCGTCACTTTACCTGATGAATGGGCTACGCTCCGAAAGTTGGTGATTTTAGATAAACCTGCTGGACTATAACCTGGTGTTGTGTGATTTCTGATCATGACATTATAGGTTCAACTCCAACTTCTCAAGCTACATCACACAGTTCAGGCTAAAATTCCCGGTGCAGTACTGAGGGAGTGCCTCACTGCCGGGAGGCTCAGTACTGAGGTAATCAATGTTCAAACTCATTATTATTAATTTGTAGTTGACATAATGATAGGTTTTCTGAATCTCCAGTTTCACAAATACCATAGTAAATAGTCATGAAATATAAAAACGTAACACCTTTCAACTATTGTAATCTGTATTTCTATGAGCAATTTATAATGGAAGCTCCCTGTGTAAACAATCACACTAAATACATTTACCTACCTGTGGGTAGAGCTGTTTCTCCTGAGTCTTGCCAATTGTCACCCCTCAAATCTGACCACCTCTCCTCTGTAAGTTTTTTTGAAGTTTTATATTGTCTCATGATTTAAATTAATAAAACTTAAAAATTAAGCGTGGGAGTGGCCCAGATTTCCCAATCACGAGACGGTCATTATTTCAGCATTGATGGGAGTCACACATTGGGAACCTGTTGAATTCCAAACACAGCAGATTCTGAAGGAGTTGCCTGGACAAGTGAAAATTCCAAAGGATCATTCCCTTCTGCCTGGGACCCTCCAAAATTCTCCATTTAAATTACAGAATTCAGTGCCTTCCATTGAAATTAAGTAAATAGTTACTCAGGAAGCGTTAGTCTGTTCAATACATAATCTAACTCCTAAGTAACTGTTCAACTGACCCCATTCTTAACTCATAGCAACAACTATGCACACCCCCCACCCCGATCCCTCATGCTCCCCATTCCCTACTCCCGGAAGCCGACACACCCCTGCCCTGTGCTGGATCTGGTACCCTTTCCCTACTCTCGACCCAATGCATTCCTTCCCCTCTTTACCTCCTGTAATCTGAACACCCTTTACCGACTTTGTACCCAAAAGCAACCCCCCCCCCCACCCTCAGCTGCCAGACCTGATTTCTCCCACCCAACTCTGACCTATCCTAAACACTGTAACAATTACCTAGCCCGTATGCCACCGTGCACCCTGACACCTTACCCCTACCTACTCGACATCCTAACCGTCTAGTACCCTTCTCCTCATTGGCACCCCAACCACCTGGCACTGTGTTTTAAGTAGCATCCTAGTTACGTGGCGACCTTGCTCAACCCATCTGGCAGCCAACTTCCTGGGCACCCAACTGGCAAACTGCTGAGATTGCCACTTCTCAGAAAATCTGTCCTGGATATTTGAATTCCGATTAGTATCTGAATATTAGCTCATTTCTCTATACTTTGATCTTTAAGCCCACCTCACATGTCTTCAGAACTTGACAATAGTCCTTTGCGATAAGCTCATGGAAGGTCATTGTGCCAGTGGTCAAACAGGGGACAGATATTTAGGTTTGAGTGCCTCCCAGACAGTTTTTTTGGTTCATGGCAGAAATGTGACTTGGTGCCAATGAAAAGAAATCTCCATGTTTATAAAGTGGAAATCACAGCACAAGCAGGTGAATTCAGAGGGACATATGCCCTGGGTTGTGGGGTAGATAACGGCTGTTTTAGATTGTGAGGCTGGCTGGCTGGCTTACTTTTCCAGTGATGCGTCCTGCCTTGGTAGCACTCCCAATGACCGGCTTCGGATCACAGAGTAATGAAGCTTTTCACTGTCGTGTACTAGAAAGAAACAGAAAGGCCGAAGAGAATTATGAAGCCATCAGAAAACCAAAGCTTCAGAAAGGGACCTTCAGATTTTCATGTATGGAACTCTCCTTTCTGTGTAGGATAGCAATCTGTGATTCTGAAAGTAGATCATTTCTAGTCATTCCCTCTCTTAAGAGTTAAGAGATATGCTCCCATTGGTTTATCAGTTCCTGACTGCACAAGAATGGCACTCACCAGAATGTACTGGACCTCTTCCTCACAATTTAAATATATTTACTGTTGCCTTTACAGCAATAATGTGTGAAGGGATCACACAGCTAGCGTTATAGTGGCAGCTAGGTCACTTTTTGAATCACTGAAAGAAGTGAATGGCCCAGAAGACAGGACAGAACTTCCCCACCCACCCCCCCAACATCTTTACATTATGCGGTGGGATCTTTAACATCAGCAAAGAGGCCGGATGCAGACAGACCCTCATCTCCTATAGTCCATCAGAGCAGGGATACATGTGTCAAGAATTGAAAATAATTACCTCATTCTCAAAGCACATTCGTAATCTGCCAAAATATAATTCTATTAATGTAGTAATTCCAACATTCCTGTAATATCCTTGATGGGGCTTGGCGTCCAAACTTATAATCAGCAATCTGTCTTTACAAACCTATATGACTGAAAAAATGCTCCACAGTCCCACCAAATACTCTTCAATGCTGCCCAACCAAGCGTTCACATACAGTTCTATCACATACTCGTGCACTGTTCCACCAACACATGTGCATTGATAAAAACATAGAAAATAGGAGCAGAGTGGCTATTCAGCCCTTTGATCCTGCTTCATCATTCAGTATCGTAATGGTCAATAATCTAACTCTTGTCCCCCAGCCTGCTTTCTGCTCATGCTCATAGATCCTTTCAGCCCAAAGAATTTTATCTCACTCCTTCTTGAAAATATTCACTGTTTTGGCCCCAGCTGCTTTCTGTGGTAGAGAATTCCATAGGTTCACTGCTCTCTGAGTAAAAAAAAATTCTCCTCATTGCAGTCTACCCTGTATCCTTAGTCTGTGACTCCTGGTTCTAGACTTCCTGGTCTTTGGGAACACCCTTCCTGCATCTACTGTGTCTAGTCCTGTTAGAGTTTTATAACTTTCTACGAGATTCTCCATCATTCTTCTACACTCAGTGAATATAACCCTAACCGAACCATTCTCTCTTCATGCTTCATTCCTGCCATCTCAGGAATCAGTTTGGGAAATCTTCATTGCACTCCCTCCCTGGCTACAACATCCTCAGATAAGGAGACGAAAGCTGCAGGTGTCAGTCCAAGTGTAGTCTCACCAAGGCCCTGAAAGATTGCACCTCCTGAACTTGAATCCTTGTGATATGAAGCCCAGCAGACTATTTACCTTTTTCACCACCTGCTGCACCTTCATGCTTACTGTCATAGGCTTGAGTACAAGGACACCCAGGTCTCATTGCATCGATCCCTCTCACAATCTGTCATCATTCAGATAATAATCTTCCTTCCTGTTTTGCTACCAAAGTGGATAACCTGATATTTGTCCACATTATACTTTATTTGCCATGCATTTGCTCAATCACTCACCCACTCGAATGATCATAACTCCCTGACCTTTACTATAATCATGGAGAGGGATAGGAGCGGACGGTATGGGAAAATATTTAAACGGGAAAGGGGGATTAACAATGCTATTAGGCAGGAACTTAAATTGGGAACAGATGTTCTTAGGGAAATGTGGGAGGAAGGGATGGGTGAGAGGAAGAACCGGTTAGGGAGGCAGAGACAGGTTGGACTGGTTTTGGGATGCAGTGGGTGGGGGGGAAGAGCTGGGCTGGGTGTGTGGTGCAGTGGGGGGAGGGGACGAACTGGGCTGGTTTAGGGATGCAGTAGGGGAAGGGGAGATTTTGAAACTGGTGAAGTCCACATTGATACCATATGGCTGCAGGGTTCCCAGGCGGAATATGAGTTGCTGTTCCTGCAACCTTCGGGTGGCATCATTGTGGCACTGCAGGAGGCCCATGATGGACATGTCATCTAGAGAATGGGAGGCCACTCCCCCTCCCATTCTCTAGATGACATGTCCATCATGGGCCTCCTGCACTGCCACAATGATGCCACCCGAAGGTTGCAGGAACAGCAACTCATATTCCGCCTGGGAACCCTGCAGCCATATGGTATCAATGTGGACTTCACCAGTTTCAAAATCTCCCCTTCCCCTACTGCATCCCTAAACCATCCCAGTTCGTCCCCTCCCCCCACTGCACCACACAACCAGCCCAGCTCTTCCCCCCCACCCACTGCATCCCAAAACCAGTCCAACCTGTCTCTGCCTCCCTAACCGGCTCTTCCTCTCACCCATCCCTTCCTCCCACCCCAAGCCACACCCCCATCTACCTACTAACCTCATCCCACCTCCTTGACCTGTCCGTCTTCCCTGGACTGACCTATCCCCTCCCTACCTCCCCACCTATACTCTCTCCACCTATCTTCTTTACTCTCCATCTTTGGTCTGCCTCCCCCTCTCTCCCTATTTATTCCAGTTCCCTCTCCCCATCCCCCTCTCTGATGAAGGGTCTAGGCCCGAAACGTCAGCTTTTGTGCTCCTGAGATGCTGCTTGGCCTGCTGTGTTCATCCAGCCTCACATTTTATTATCTTGGAATTCTCCAGCATCTGCTGTCCCCATTATCACAGAAATGTGGAGGTTGTTTAGACAGCAGTTGCTACAAGTACTAGATAGGTTTGTCCCACTGAAGCAAGGAGGGGATGGCAAGGTGAAGGAATCTTAGATGACAAGACACGTGGAACACCTAGTCAAGAGGAAGAAGGAAGCTTACCTAAGGTTGAGGAAGCAAGGATTGGATGGGACTCTCAAGGGCCACAGGGTAGCCAGGAGGGAACTGAAGAATGGACTTAGAAGAGGTAGAAGGGGTTATGAAAAAGCCTCGGTGGGTGAGATTAAGGAAAACTCCAAGGCGTTCTACACTTACATGAGGAACAAGAGGATGGCCAGAGTGAGGGTCAGGCCAATCAAGGGTAGTGAAGGGAACTTGTACCTGGAGTCAGAGGAGGTAGGGAAGGGCATTATTGAACATTTTGCTTCAGTATTCACCAGTGAGATGGATCTTGTAGTTTGTGAGGACAGCGTGAAACAGGCAGATATGCTCAAACAGGTTGATGTTAGGAAGGAGGATCTGCAGGAAATGTTGAAAAACATGAGGATAGATAAGTCCCCTGGGCCAGACGGGATATACCCAAGGCTATTACAGGAAGTGAGGGAAGAGAATGCAGCATCTTTGGCGATGATATTTGCGTCCTCACTGTCCACTGGAGTAGTACCAGATGATTGGAGGGTGGCAAATGTCATCCCCTCATTCAGGAAGGGAAGAAGGATGACCCTGGGAATTGGAGACCAGTCAGTTTTACTTCTGTGGTGGGCAAATTATTGGAGAGGATTCTGAGAGATAGTATTTATGAATATTTGTTAAAGCATAGTTTGATTAGAAATAGTCAGCATGGCTTTGTGAGGGGCAGCTCATGCCTCACAAGCTTTATTGAATTCTTTCAGGATGTGACAAAACACATTGATGAAGGTAGAACAATGTGGTGGTAGAACAATGTGGTGTATGTGGATTTTAGCAAGGCGTTTGATAAGTTTCCCCGTGGTAGGTTCATTCAGAAAGTAAGACTGCATGGGATACCGGGAAATTTGGCTGTGTGGATACTAATCTGGCTGTCCAATTGAAGACAGAGGGTGATAGTGGACAGAAAGTGTTCAGCCTGGAGATCGATTACCAGTGGCGTTCCACAGGGATCTGTTCTGGGACTTCTGCTCTTTATGAGCTTTATAAACGACTTGGATAAGGAAGCGGAAGGGTGGGTTAGGAAGCTTGCCGATGACTTGAAGTTTGGTGAAGTTGTGGATAGTGTGGAGGGGTGTTGTAGGTTGCAACAGGACATTGACAGGATGCAGAGCTGGTCAAAGAAGTAGCGGATGGAATTCAACCCGGAAAAGTGTGAAGTGATTCATTTTGGAAGGTCAGATTTGCATGCAGAATACAGGGTTAATGGCAGGATTCTTGGCAGTGTGGAGGAACAGAGGGATCTTGGGGTCCATATCCATAGATCCTTCAAAGTTGCTCCCCAACTTGACAGGGTTGTTAAAAAGGCATATGGTGTGTGGCTTTCCTTGAAAGGGGAATTGAGTTTAAGAGCCACGGTGCGGCTCTATAAAACCCTGGTTAGACCACACTCGGAATATTGTGTTCAGTTCTGGTTACCTCATTATAGGAAGGATACGGAAGCAATAGGTTGCGAAGGAGATTTACCAGGATACTGCCTGGACTGGAGTGCAGGTCTTATGAGGAAAGGTTGAGGAAGCAAGGGCTTCTTTCATTGAAGTTGAGAAGAATGAGAGGTGGCTTGATGGAAGTGTACAAGATGATGAGGTATAGATAGAGTGGATAGACAGAGACATTTTCCTGGGGTGGAAATGACTACCTTGAGGGGGCATAAGTTTAAGGTGATTCGAGAAAGGTACAGGGGAAATGTCAGAGGTAGGCTCTTTACGCAGAGAGTGGTGTGTGCATGGAATGCACTGCTAGTGATGGTAGTGGAGTCACATACGCCAGGGTCATTTAAGTGACTCTTTGTTGGCACATGGAGGATAGTAAAATGTAGGACATGCAGGTTAGTTTGATCTTCAAGTAGGATAATAGGTCAGCACAACATCATGGGCTGAAGGGCCTAGGCTGTGCTGTACTGTTCTATGTTCGAAGGCCTTAAACTGGAAAAATGGAAAAGCTTCATGATCCATTTTCATGTACTTGCCACCTGGAGACACTACATATTAAATACATGCTATGAAGAGAGGTTGAATAGATTAGGATTATTTTCATTAGAAAGACGGAGATTGAGGGGGGCCCTGATTGAGGTCTACAAAATCATGAGGGGTATAGACAGGGTGGATAGCAAAAAGATTTTTCCCAGAGTGGGGGACTCAATTACTAGGGGTCATGAGTTCAAAGTGAGAGGAGGAAAGTTTAAGGGAGATATGCGTGGAAAGTTCTTTACACAAAGGGTGGTGGGCGCCTGGAACACGTTGCCAGTGGAGGTGTTAGACGCAGACACGTTAGCGTCTTTTAAGATATATTTGGACAGATACATGGATGGACAGGGAGCAAATGGACACAGACCTTTAGAAAATAGATGACAGGTTAGACAGAGGATCTTGATCGGCGCAGGCTTGGAGGGCCGAAGGGCCTGTTCCTGTGCTGTAGGTTTCTTTGTTCTTTGTACATGTCAATCATCCTCTGTTCATCACAGAACTAAATGACTTGCCCATTTCCAGAGCAACTTATGAAATAGGGAAACTGGATGAAGGGGCCAGAGATGATTAGCCCACAAATCTCTCTTATCAAAGCTCACCAACATGATCTGCAAGAGTTTCCCTGGCGTAGCTGAAAATAAGACTTTCTAAAACAAGACCCAAATTTTGGGTCGGGGCAGAGGAGCAGATCTCATGCAGTAAGTATAGTAATGTGTGTCTCAAACTGGCTACTAATAAACTAGAAAGAATTACCTGATAACATCTGTCAATGAACACGGCATCGCACAGAATCATAGTGTGGAAAGAGGCCATTCGGCCTATTCAGTCTTTACCAACTCTCCAAAGAGCATCACACCACTGGATTCACGTAACCCCATGTGGGGTTTTGGCCATGGCCAATCCACCTAACCTGCACATCTTTGGACTGTGGGAGGAAACCCCAGCAACCAGTGGAAAACCATGCAGACAGAGAGAACATGCAAATTCCTTGTACAAGGCTGGAATCGAACCCAGGTCCCTAGTGCTGTGAGGTAGCAGTGCTAACCAGTGAGCCACTGTCCTGCCCCACAAAGGGTCTGTTTCCGTTTTGTATGACCCTAATTACGTTTGTGACACTAACACACATACCTAGACACATTTACACTCCCATACACCCATCATCCTCACACATGCTCATTAGTTAGAATTCTCAATGCTCAGTCAGAAGATTCTAGATTCAAATCCCATTCCAGAACCTTGAGCACATTATCCATGTTGACACTTGCAACATAGTACTGATGGAGTCCTGCTTTTAATGACCCAGTGTTGGTAATGCAGAGCAGATGTTATGACCAGACAAGTAAGATGCCAGGCTGGAACTTTGCTTGATAGATTGTGTGGTCTCTTCCTGGAATCTCACCATGCACACATTGGCTGTACTGTTTTATATATGTTCATAGTGACTGCAGTTGATCAGTATTCAATTGGCTGTGAAGCACTTTGAAACATTGTAACAATGCCAGTAGAAATACTCACTTCTTTTGCACCCGCACTTCTTAATCCGCCTGGGGTCAACAATATCTTCATGACATTCATTGCAGTAAATATTTGCTCTGTGGATATAAAAAATCTATGCATTAAACTGTGAATGAATACTTCAAACCCCATTGAGCAACACAAAAAACCTTTGACCAGAGGGAGTGGACAAGTAAAGAGTGTGTTGTATTGAGCTTCCCCCATATAGCATTATGAAATCTGCATTAACCAGACTCTGAATCTCCAATAGCATTCATTGCTCTAGGTTAAAAGATTGTAGGTTTGAGTCATACCTTGGGGACTTAGCAGATAACGTCTCGAATGAGTCTCTGAGTACATGTTTTGATGGAATGCTGCACTGTCAGAGGATCAGCAGTGAGTGAACGATACACTGTTCATGGATCACTTCAGAGAAAGTGCTCCACTGTCAGAGGGTCAATACTGAGGCAGTGTTACACTGTCAGGAAATCAGTACTAAGGGAGCACCAAACTGTCGGCATGTCAGCACTGAGGGAGTGTTACACTGTCTGAGAATCAGTACAGAAGGAGTGCTGTACCATGAGAGAGTCAGTAACGTTCTGGAACCAACTAGGCAGCAGGTTATATCAGACTTGGACTTGTATATTAATACAGGCCCCAGAGTTGAGGCATCCCTTGGCGACAGCAGCTACAATATAATTGAATGTTATATACAGTATGAAAGGGAGAAGAGTAGATCTAAGATGAGTATTTTAAACTTATTTAAACCAACTATGTGCACTTGAAAACTGAGCTAACTAAAATGAGCTGGCATACTAAGCTGGGGATAGAATAATGGAGAGGCAGTGGCAGACATTGAAAGGGATATTTCAGAATACTCAGAATAACGTATGTCTCATTCCTACTACAAAGAAAGATTTCAATGGGAAGGCCCATCGTCCACAGTTAACCACACGGTGAGTTAAAGAAAACGTCAAACTTAAAGAAAAAAACATAAAATTATCTAAAGACTGTGTATCTTTGTACTTTTGTGACTTTGATTATTGACTGAAATAGGAAAAAAATGAAGGATTGTTGAGTCATTGCTGCACTTTGTATAAGCAAGTAACCTGACACTCATAAGTGTTGTTTACGCAGCATTTTGTTCAAGGAGTAGGTGCAAGTCTAGTTACATCCGAACCAGATCCAGGGTAATGGGTACAAGTGGAGATTTAGCTGGCAACAAGTTCCAGATTGATTTGTGGACCATTAAACTAGCTATTGATGACAAGGGCCGTCTGCCTGCCAATAAGTATAAGATTGCCTCTCAGGCAACTGAATAGATTAGGAGCATGAATGTTTGGGAGAAGCAAGCAGATCTCTCGAAGGCAATGAGCTGTTTCTTTTCTCTGCAGTAAAAGGTATCTCAAACAAAGAAGTTTACTTCTCTTTTGCAGTTGTTGTTAGCAATGACTTTTAATTCAGAAGTCAGAGACCTTTATAAATATGAACCAGTCACCCTGTACCTCCGAAAAACAAGTGGAAGTATCTGGAGAAGTATGATTGAGAAACAGTATTCTGATCAGCACATGCATCATCTCAGCTATGGAAAGGGACCACAAGGTTGGATCATCAAATACATCCAAGGCTGAGCTAGATAGATTTTTAATCAGCAAGAGAATCAAGGTTAGGAGGGGGAAGGTATGAAAGTGGAATTGAGGATTATCCGATCAGCCCATGATGCAGACTTTTTGGGCTGAATGACCGACTTCTGCTCCTACATGTAATGCTCTTATGAATTGTCTTTCCGTTCTTTTGCTCCACCCATAACACCTTTTTTGTGTGTGTTGCATGCATGTGTGTGTGTATGTAGAGGGGCATTTAGATGTGTGAGAATTTTAACTGGTAAATTGATATGTTAGCAGTTCATAATTGTTTATCTGTAGCCATAATTGTAATAAATAGTATTTCTTGTTAAGTTACAGAAACCTGGCTTGTGCTTTCGATCAATCTGGATGTGAAAGACAGGTAAATTCTGCATACTTCTTAAAGTCTTTAACATTTGTGATGGCTCCAGGAATAGCAGTGAGATATGACAGATCTTAATCTTCACATCTTGTCAGTCAGAAAATAATCCATGCATGCAAATTTTTTGTTTTATATCTGCTCACCAATCTTCTATCCAGGTTTGTATGTCTGCCCCATCACCATGAGCTTCTACTTAGTGCAATAACCTTTTAAGTGGCACCTTGTCAAATGTCTTCTAAAGTACGTCAACAGGCTCCCTTTTATATACAGTGATTGTTGGTCCTTCAAAGAACTCCCATGAATTGCGAAAAATGAGAGTGCAAATACAGCACGTAGTCAAGAAGGCTAATGGGATGCTATCCTTCTTGCAAGTGGAATTGAACATAAAAGTAAGGATGTTGTGCTCCATTTTTACAGGGCATTGGTGAGACCACCTCAGTTTTCATTATTTAAGAAAGGAAGTAAATACATTGGGGGTGGTTGAGAGGAGGTTTACTAGATTGCTGCCTGGAGTGGGTGGGTTACCTTATAAAGAAAAGTTTTTCAGACTGGGCTTGGTTCCACTGGAGTTCAGAAAAGGGAAGGGTGATTTGATTGAAGTGTATAAGGTCCTGAATGGTCTTGCCAAGGTGAACAGGGAAAGCATGATTCCTTGTTCAAATAATATGAAGCATGGTTTTAAAATTAGGGGCCCCTCATTTCGGACAAGGATGAGGAGAATTAATTTTTCTTTGGGGGTTGTGCACTTGCAGAGCTCTCTGCCCCAATATGTGCTGGAAATGGCATCAATGAATATTTTAAATGTAGATAGATTTTGTTAGGTAATCACGGACAATAACTGAATCTCTAAAGTGCAGAAAGAGGCTAATTGATCCATTGAATCTGCTCCATGATTCTGGACTAACCCACAAAAGGAAACATCCTTTCCATGTCAACCTTACCAAAAGCATTGAGGATCTTAGACACTTCAATTGGGCCTCCCCTCACTCTTTATGTTCCTGTGAAAACACACTCAGTCTCTCCTGTCTTTCCTCATAAGGCAACCCACACACACAAGATCTTTTTTTAGATTAGATTAGATTCCCTACAGTGTGGAAACAGGCCCTTTGGCCCAACAAGTCCACACCGCCCCTTGGAGCATCCTACCCAGACCCATCCCCCTATAGCCCACACACCCCCCTGAACACTACGGGCAATTTAGCATGGCACATCTTTGGACTGTGGGAGGAAACCGGAGCACCCGCAGGAAACCCACCCAATATATATATGAAGTAAAAAATCCTTACCTTTATGTTCAATTCCCCTTTCGTGAACAATATGTTCCATGAGCCATTTTGATCACATGCTGTATCTGTGTACTAACATTTTGCATTTCATCCGCTAAAAATCTTAAACACTTCTGCTCCTTGGAATGCTGCAGTCATTCCCCATTTAGGTAATATTCAATTTCTTATTCTTGGTGCTAAAATGAGCAATTTCATGTTTTCCAACATTGTGGCCCATCATATTTTTGCTCATTCTCTCAACTTATCTACATCCATCTGCAACTTCCTTGTGTCCTCTTCACAACAGACTTTCCTTTCTATCTTGGTGTCATCTGCAAATTTAACTGTTATGCCTTCACTCCCCTCATTCATGTCATAATGTCATTCAGCTTGGAAACAGACCCTTCAGTCCAGCCAGTCCATGTGAACCAAGTTTCCCAAACTAAACTTGTCCCACTTACCTGCATTTGGCCCATATCCCTCCAAACCTTTCCTATTTATGTACTTATCCAAATGTTTTTTAGATGTTGTAACTGTACCTGCATCAACCACTTCCTCAAGCAGTTCATTACATATATGAACAAATCTCTGCATGAAAAGTTTACCAAATCTCCTTTTTAAATCTTTCTCCTCTCACCATAAAAATACACCCCTTAGTTTTGAACCCACCCTCCCAAGGGAAATGACCCTTGCCATTCACCATATCCATTCCCATCATGGTTTCATAAACTTCTATAAGGTCGCCTTTCAATCTCCTATGCTGCAGTGAAATATGTCCCACCCGACATTTATAACTCAGACCTCCATTCCCAGCAATGTCTTGTAAATCTTTTCTGAACCCTCTCCAATTTAATAAATAGGGCCATGGGTAGTATTGTAGAACAGAGAGACTGAGGGGTTCAGGTATGTAGTTCTTTGAAATCTGCACCACAGGTAGACAAGAAGGTTAAGAAAGTGTTTAGCACACTTGCCTTCATTCCTCAGACCTTTGAGTATAGGAGTTGGAACGTCATGTTGAGGTTGTACAGGATATGGGTGAGGCCTGTTCTGAAGTATTGTGTGCAGTTCTGGTTACCCTACTATAAGTCCTAATTGATATAAATTATAAAACGTTGAGATAAGAGAATCAAAGGCTATTGGACATTGATGAGAATGTAAAATTCAAAATGCAAACAGATCAGCCATATTTTATTGAATAGCAAAGCTGGCTTAAAGGGCTGAGTGACCTGTTCTTACTACAAATTCATATGTTTGGATGTATGAGAGAGTGCAGCATTGCTGAAGGTTGATTGCTGGGGTATTCCTGCACTGTCAAGGATTAGCACTGAGGGAACACGGTACTTTAAGGCTCAACACTGAGGGAGCAGTACACAGTCAGAGAATCAGTCATGAGGGAGCACCGCCCGTATATTCATGGGGGATGGGAAATCAGTACAGAGGGAGAGCTGTGCTGTTGGAAGGGATAGTACAGGGTATTTGACAGTTTTCTATGTGGACTGTAGTGTTACAGTGTTTTAATATTGGGATAAGTACAGGCAGTATGACATTGTGGTGAAGACTAGTGGGAAGCCAGAGGATTGGGAAGCTTTTAAAAACCAGCGGAAGCAGGAGAAGGTGAAATAGGAAGATAAGCTAGCTACTTATTTAACTGTAGATTGCAAGAGTTTTTTCAGAGATATGAAAGATAAGAGAGATAAGAGTGGACATTGAGCTGCAAAATAATGCTGGAAAAGTAGCAATAGGGAGCAAAGAAATGGTGGAGGAACTAAATAGGTACTTTGCATCAGTTTTCACAGTGGAAGACACCAAGAGCATACCAGAATTTGAAGAGAGTTGGGGGCAGAGGTGAGTGTAGTGGCCATCACCAAAGAGAAGGTGCTAGGAAAGCCGAAAGGTCTGAAGGCGGGTAAATCACCCAGAACAGATGGGCTACATATCAGGATTCTGAAGGAAGTAGCTGAGATTGTGGAGGCACTGGTGGTGATCTTTCAGGAATGTTTGGAGTCAGAGAGGGTCCTAGAGGTCACCCCTGTTAAAGAAGGGAGGGAGGCACAAGACAAGAAACTACAGGCCAGTTAACCTGACCTTGGTCATTGATAAGATTTTAGATTCCATTATTGTGGATGACATTGCGGAGCACTTGGAAGTGCATTGTAAAATTCTGCTGAGTCAGCATGACTTCAATAAGGGAGGTCATGTCTGACAAATCTGTTAGACCGAAGGTATAGCAGCAGAATTAAGTTCTTTCAATGAGTCTGCTTCACCATGCGAGCATGGCTGATATGTTTCTCAAACCCATTCTTCTCCCTTCTTTTCATTACCCTTGATCCCTTTACTTATTGAAGAATTCTTTGAGGAGGTGACAAGCAAGTTACATAAAGGAGCGCTAGTGGATGTGATCTACTTGGTAGAAGAAGGCATTTGACAAGGTGCCACACAGAAGGCGGCTAATTAAGATGAAGGCAGAGAGTGGGGATAATGGGGTATTTTATAGACTGGTAGCTGGTGACTAGTGAGGTTCTGCAGGGATCAGTGATAGGACCTCAGCTATTCGCACGACCATTAATGATCTGATCAAAGGAATTGTGAGAATTCTCGCTTCGTTTGCAGATGACACAAAGATATTTAGAGGGGCAGGTAGTGTTGAGGAAGTGGGGAGGCTGCAGAATGAGTTGGACAGGTTAGGGCAGTGGGCAAAGAAGCCGCAGATAGAATATATGTGGGAAAGCGAGAGGTTATGAATTTCAGTGAGAAGAATCCAGGAGTAAACTATTTCCTAAATGGGGAGAGGCTTTGCAAATCTGAAGCACAAAGGGATTTGGGAGTCCTAGTTCAAGATGTTCTTAAGGTCAACATGCAGGTTTAGTTGGCAGTTAGGAAGGCAAATGTAATCATACAATTTCTACAGTGTAGAAGCAGGCCATATGGCCCATCAAGTCCATGCCAGCCCTCCAAAGAGCACCCCACCCATCTTTGAACTGTGGGAGGAAACCAGGGCACCTGGAGGAAACCCACGCAGACACAGTTTGAAAATGCAAACTCCACACAGACAATCCCAGAAGATGAAATCGAACTCAGGTCCCTGGTGCTGTGAGGCAGCAGCGCTAACCACGGTGTTGCCGTTGAGAGAGGGTTCGAAGACAAGAGTAGGAATGTAAGGCTGTATAAGACTCTGGCCACATTGTATGAGGAATATTGTGAGCACTTTTGGGCTCAGTGTCTGAGGAAGGATGTGCTGGTGTTGGAGGAGGTCCAGATGATGTTTACAAGAACATGGTCCCAGGGATGAAGGGCTTGTCTCATGAGGAGTGGGTGAGGGCTCTGGGCCTGTACTGGGTGGAGTTTAGAAGGGTAAGGATTAAGAAGGGTAAGTTTTTGACTAGACAGAGATCAAGGTTAATGGGGAGAAGGCTGAAAAATGGGATTGAGGAACATATCAGCCATTATTGAATGATGGAGCAGACTCATTGGGCAAAATGGACTAATTCTGCTCCTTTATCTCATGGTCTTAAGACATTGGCTACTTCATTGAAAAATAATCTACAGAGCTAAGTTTACAACAGTTTTACATCATTAAAAGGTTTACACCTGACATACAATTTCTGAAAGCGTCACCGATATTTCCTGTGACATTTCACACTTCAGATGTGACACTTTGGACATGCCATCTTAGCTAACTATGACCACTGAGTGATTTGATGAGTTGTGGAAATTACCTCTGTACAAGGGCACGTTTCTTGGCAATGAAGAATCCAAGTGTGTGTTCCTGGATCAGAATCCTGTGATCTGGGTTGATCAATATACTGAAGGGGGAGAGAGGGGAGAGCATGAGTACATGAATGATGCCAGCACCGGCTTGCGCAAGTTTGCATACAATTTAAACATTAATGTGCAGTCTGCTGTATGCACAAACATTCCGCTGACAACGACAACTTGCATTTTTAAAGTGCCTTTAATGCAGTGGGCCAATTAGATTAGAGTGTTCTTGATTCAAGTACTGAATAAAAGAACACTGCTCCTCCTGCCTTCCATTCTATTTAGAATCTAGCCTCTGCGTTAGAAATGCAGTGAAGTTGCGTGCATATGTGCAGCACCAGCAACACTCAACAAGCCTGTAACCATCTTGGACAAAAGAGTCAACTTCAGTAGCACCCCATCTACCACCTTCAGCATTCAGTCCCTTCAGCACCAGTGCACTGTGGCAGGATTGTGTACCATCTACAAGATGCACTGCTGCAATTCACCAAGGCTCCATAGACAGCATAATCTAAACCTGCAAAGTGTACCACCTGGAAGGACAAGGACAGCACACACAAGGGAACATGACTATTTGCAAGTTCTCCTCCCAATCATACATCATCCTGTAAGAGAGTGTTAACATTTCAAAAGAAACCTTAACACCTAGCAATAAACTGACAGAACTATGCTACGCAGGATTTGCTACAAAAATGAATATTAAACATAAAATGTATTTTTAACACTGTCAAAAATTATTAAGCAAAGTAAACATTGTGAACTTAGCATTGTAACTTCAAAAGATCTATTCACTAAATTTAATTCTAACATTAACTTCCCCAAAGAGTTTCCCTAACTTCTGAAGTCATGAAGATTAATTCGTTTGTCCTGGGCTTAATCAAAGAAATGCCACAGCCCTTCCCAATTCTCTTTAATTCACCCTATTATTCCAGCTCTTCTTTTTAGTACAGATTTCATTGGATCTCTTCAGGAACTTCTGACTAAGTGATCTTTACATTTTTCTTTATAAACCTCAGGTCACCTAATTCCTGTTCTGGCTTTGGACATATGTAGACTGTTATTTGCCATTCTATTCCTGTACCTTCTGTAAAGTTTTTTTTCAACAATTTAACAATTCAAGCTGATTGCTTTTTACTACAAAGCTCTGTGAGGACTTCTGTTAAATTTTTTTCAATAAATTCTAACTTGGAGTAAATCTTCTAGTAGCTTTTCCTTCTTGCATACCACACGGGAACCATTTAATTAATATGTTTCCTCCTTGAGATATTCACCCAACTGACAGCCATGTATTTTCTTTCACTGTCCCCAAACGGTGACCCTACACAAGACCAAATTTGCAACTGTCTTGATAACAAAGTGCGGAGCTGGATGAACACAGCAGGCCAAGCAGAATCTCAGGAGCACAAAAGCTGATGTTTCGGGCCTAGACCCTTCATCAGAGAGGGGGATGGGGAGAGGGTTCTGGAATAAATAGGGAGAGAGGAAGAGGCGGACCGAAGATGGAGAGAAAAGAAGATAGGTGGAGAGGAGAGTATAGGTGAGGAGGTAGGGAGGGGATAGGTCAGTCCAGGGAAGACGGACAGGTCAAGGAGGCGGGATGGGGTGGTAGGTAGGAAATGGAGGTGCGGCTTGAGGTGTGAGGAAGGGATAGGTGAGAGGAAGAACAGGTTAGGGAGGCGGGGACAGGTTGGGCTGGTTTTGGGATGCAGTGGGGGGAGGGGACAAGCTGGGCTGGTTTTGGGATGCAGTGGGTGAGGGGGAGATTTTGAAGCTTGTGAAGTCCACATTGATACCATTGGGCTGCAGGGTTCCCAAGCGGAATGTGAGTTGCAACTGTCTTGGTTTGTTCTTGAACTCAACTATTGTTTCTGCCTGTAAACACACACATAAAACAACAGAACCTCCTAACTAAGGCTCCAGTCTAAATCACTATTTCTGTCACAACGTGGCATGCTTTTGAATTTCCTGAAACAAAGTAATTTTACCTCCAACATAATGCTTTGATTCTGTAACCCATAAGAATAATGTATATTTTCAATGAATGTATTCCTTCTCTCCAGACTCCCAGACTTCATAATAAGGTGAGAGCTGCATCATTCATTGTTCAAGCTATATTTCACATCAGCTCTGGCCTTGCACAACTAATGCGGTCTACCTCTTAGGGATAATAAACCCAGGCTTGTTTCAATTGCACCTACTCAGGGTCGCTCAGTTTGCCGATCAAATTCCCACCACTTAATTTTACATTCAACACTTTGAGCTACAACCTAAAATTTATATTCCCGAAGCTAAAAGTTACATTCTAAAATATATAAAACATGAACTAGATATTTTCAACATCCCTGACATTTTGTTCGGTTCATTCATGGGATATGGGTGATGCTGGCAAGGCCAACGTTTAATGCCCGTGTGGGCGTTGGCATTTTCATTGTATTGTTAGGTAGTTCCAGGATTTTAGATCAGTTACAGTGAAGGAATGGCAATAGATTTCCAAATCAGGAAGGTGTGTGACTTGTGGGGGGCGGAATTTGTCAGTGGTAGTCTTCCCAAGTATCTGCTAAACGTATCCTTCCATCCGGTAGATGTCATTTATTTAGAAGTTGCGGTCACTGAAACAAAGTAGTTTTACGTTCAATGTAACACTTTGATTTTGTAACCCATACGAATAATGTATATGTCACTGCAGTAGTAATCCAAAGGCCCAGGCAAATGCATTGGAGACATGAGTTCAGAGGTCACCATGACACCTGGCAGAATTTAAATTTCAGACTTGATGGGCCAAGTGGCTCCTACATTTTATAATCTTTAGTGAGTTAGTGCAATGCATTGTATAGATGGCATAGATTCATGGCACTGTGTGATAATGGACATGAATGTTGCGGGTAGTTGATGATGTGCCAGACAAGCGACTGCTTCTTCCTAGATGGTGTCAAGCTTATAAGTATTGTTGGAGCTGTTAGCCCAGTTCAGTTTCAGGTCAGTGATAGCCACCACGATTTTGTTAGTGGGGTAGTCAGTGATGGTAATACCATAGAATGTCAAGTGGCATTAATTGGATTCTCACTTGTTGAAGATTATCAATGGCTGGCATGTGAATGTTACTTGTTATGTGCTACTACACACCTGGATATTGCCCAGGTTTTGCTGCATTTGGATGTGCTTCAGCATCTATGGAGTCATGAATGATATTGAACATGGTGCAATCATCAGCAAACCTCCCCAATTCTGACCTTACCATGGAGAGAAGGTTAGTGATGAAACCGCTGAAAACTTAAACTATATGACATTTCCTTCACTGTCAGTGGGTGAAAGTCCTAATACTCTCTTCCTAACAGCACCATGAATGTTCCTACATCACGTGGAATGCAACAATTCAGGGAGGTTCAAGGTGCAGCTCACCACCACCTTCTCAAGGTCAAATAGAGACGTGCAATAAACAACAATGTGCACACACAGAATGATGAAAAGAAAATGCATAGAGTGGAACTGTTGCAAGATACTCTGTTTGCACGTCTTCATGTCTCTTTTGGTGTCTAATGTGTTCATGTTCTGTCTTTGTTTGATATTCAGGAATGTAACCCAAACACGGGTTGCTGTGGTAATATCAGTTTCAAATAAAGCAGTTTTGTTTAGCACATGATTTGCAGGAATATGATTGCTGTTAATCAGGAACTATCTGTACCTGATGTCATCTGAGCTGGTCCTGTACCGAATGGCTATCAATAGGAGTTTTAGCCGAATGTAGCACAGCCTAGGGAGAGGCAAGCGCAGAGACAGAAATGGTAAAGCATTAATGGTGAATTACTGCAGTCATTTGAATATTCTTCAAAAAAAATCATTTTCTGAATAGATTTCTAATTCAGATTCTTATTTCAGTACACCACAGTCCACAACCCTTTCTCAGAAATGAAGGGTCACTGGACCTGAAACGTTAACTCTAACTTCACAGATGTTGCCAAACCTGCTGAGCTTTTCCAGCAATTTCTGTTTTTGCTTCTGAACTACAGCACCTGAAATTCTTTTGATTTTTCTTTATACAACATATCCTACTTCCTTACTATGCTATCCTGTCTGCCCTTCAATTATTTTTCTACATCCATCTATCACATAAATTCTTTGGAAAATTGTGGTGAATGTAAATTGGATAAAAGCATGTTTGAAAATACATGCACTTCCTTCCCAGTCCCATGACCTCTTGCACATTGCCCCACTTTCCTTTTCCCCCCTGTCCTTCTCTGTGGATCTACAGGGGTCAGTTGCAAACAGGGATGAATAGATTTTTGTACTGTAAAGAAATGATTGGAAGAGCTGGCTTGAGGGTTGGAATTAATCCTGTTACTGTTTCACAAGTTCAAAGCAGTGAACAGCCACTTTCTGTTCCAGAGGGGCTGAATAGTCTCCTTCTATCTTTGTAATAATCTAGAGTGACGAATGGACTCCACCTGCTCCCTTACAGCACGTCAGACTGAAAAGTTTCTTCTAGTTCCAGTGTAACAGCTCAAGGGGTGGAATGGCCTCTTCTTGTTTCTGTAAACTCTTCGACAGTGGCGTTGCCACAATTCTCCAAATCCCATTTTATCACTGCCATCACCATGTCTCTCCTTGAGACATTCCGAACCTAAACCTGCAAACTTGGTGTCATAGTTTGCTATGGGCTCCCAGCCATGTTTTTCCACTAAGACTACATATTTCCACCTCCATGACATAATCAACACCCTCTCTCACTTTGTCTTCTACATAACTCCATATCATTGCCTCTATTACCTGCAGACTCAACTATGCTCTCCAGCAGATTGTCCACTCTGTAAACTCAAGGTCATTCAAATCTCTGCTACCCATATCCTAATTTGTACGAAACCCAGTCACCCATCAGCTTGTATTCACTGACATTCACAAACTTTGGCTCCTGGATAAGTAATGCTTCAATTTTAAAATGTTCATATTTGCTTTCAAACTCCACCACAGTGTCTCTCCTCCCTATCTCTGTAACCTCCTTCAGCCCCACAATATCCATGCAATTCGGATCTTTTGAGCTTGTCTGATTTTAAATCTTGAGATGGGTTTGTGGAATTAGAGGTTGTAGTCCTGCTCAATACCTGCCGGTGGCAGTGCAGGACCAAGAATCTTTAACAAAGCCAACACCACCACTACAAGGCTGTATGTTGTATTGCACTTAGCCTGGAGAAGGAACAAAGGCAGGAAACTAAGGTTATGACAAAATCACCTGAATTTGGAGCCTGGGTTTGTATGACAAACAGGAAGCTCAGAAGTACAGAGGGTCAGAAGGACACTGGGTAGACTCAGTGGTTAGCAGTGCTGCCTCATAGTATCAGGGACCTGTTTCGATTCCAGCCTTGGGTGACTGCCTGGAGGTTTTGTGTTCTCCATGAGTCTATGGATTTCTGCTGGGTGCTCCATTTTCCTCCACAGTTCACAGATATGCAGGTTAGGTGGACTGGGCTTGCTAAATTCCCCCTCCCATTCTTCAGATCATATGTCCATCATGGACCTCCTGCAGTGCCACAATGATGCCACCCGAAGGTTGCAGGAACAGCAACTCATATTCCGCCTGGGAACCCTGCAGCCATATGGTATCAATGTGGACTTCACCAGTTTCAAAATCTCCCCTTCCCCCACCGCATCCCAAAACCAGCCCAGTTCGTCCCCTCCCCCCACTGCACCACACAACCAGCCCAGCTCTTCCCCTCCACCTACTGCATCCCAAAACCAGTCCAACCTGTCTCTGCTTCCCTAACCTGTTCTTCTTCTTACCCATCCCTTCCTCCCACCCCAAGCCGCACCTCCATCTCCTACCTACTAACCTCATCCCACCTCCTTGATCTGTCCGTCTTCCCTAGACTGACCTATCCCCTCCCTACCTCCCCACCTATACTCTCCTCTCCACCTATCTTCTTTTCTCTCTATCTTCGCTCCGCCTCCCCCTCTCTCCCTATTTATTCCAGTTCCCTCACCCCATCCCCCTCTCTGATAGGGTCTAGGCCCGAAACGTCAGCTTTTGTGCTCCTGAGATGCTGCTGGGCCTGCTGTGTTCATCCAGCCTCACATTTTATTATCTTGGATTCTCAGCATCTGCAGTTCCCGTTATCACCAATGCTAAATTGTCTGTAGTGTTAACGGATGTGTAGGCTAAATAGATTAGCTATGGGGATAGGGTGGTGGGATGCTCTTCGGAGGGTTGGTCTGGACTTGATGGGCCAAATGGCCTGTTTCTGCACTGTAGGAATTCTGTGATTTTGGATTCTATGATTTTCAAATCCCTGCAGGTTTCAGGACAAGTTAATGGGGTAGCTAAGAAAGCATACAGGACACTTGCCATTTTCAGTTGTGGCATAAATGGTTAGAGTAGGGGGTTATGCTGGAGCTGTACAGGACTTTGGTTAGACCACAGCTGGAGTACTGTGTGCAGTTCTGGTCACCATACTATAGGAAGAATGCGATAACACTAAAGGGAATGAAAAGGAGATTCAGCTGGAACGGAGCATTTCTGCTGTAAAGAGGCTGGATAAGCTTGTGTTGTTTTCTTTGGAGTAGAGAAGGTTGGGGTGGGCCTGATAGCAGAGTACAAGATTATGAGTGGCGTAGACGGCGTGAGTAGAAACAGCTAAGCCCTTAGTTGAAGGATCAATAATGAGGGGCCATCATTTTAAAGTGAAAGGCAGGAAGCTTTGAGGCAGTTTGGGAAAACATTTTTCACCCAGAAGTGAACACACTGGATAGTTGATGTGGAAGAACTCACAATCTTTTAAAAGTACTTGGATGAGTGCTTGAAGTGTCATAACATTCAAGGCTATGGGCCTTGTGCTGGAAATCTGGACTCGTGTAGATCGCAGAGTATTTTTGGCTGAATAGACTCAATGGGCCAAAGAGCCTCTTCTACATTGTATAACTCTGAAAAAGAGTGATCGCAGTGATTTAGGGGTGCCTTATCCCTGGCTTGTGATGATCCTGCAGCCAGAAGGCAGTATCCCGAGTTTCAACTGTGGACTTGACCTGTTTCCTGATGTTTCTAACTTGTTTGGCTGATCTCAGCATGATGAAAGTGCTAATTTCCCAGGGTAGTTTCTGGTCAGCAATGAAGAAGTCATTGAAGCACATCAGCACCTGACACCCAATCTAGATCACTGAGCTCTATTCACAGTCCTTTGGAGACAGGAGAGTGAGAGTCAGCTCAAGAAGAAACTTGGTGTTGTTATGACTGCAAAATTTCGAAAGCATTTTGCGACCAATGAAATCCTTTTGAGTGTGGAATAATCACTGCTGTAATGTTGGAAGTACAAGAAATAATTTGCACTCAGCAAGTTTCCATGAATGGCATAATGATCAGATAATCTTATTTTTGTTGATGCTTATTGAGGGCTAATTTTCGACCATTTCATCAGAGAAGACTCCTCTGATCCCCTTCATTAAGGTCACAGAGTCTTTTCTATCCACCCGAGAGGGCATCATACACATTTCCATGTTCCTTTTCCTGAAGAAAACTGCCAGTATTAACCTACGACATTATGATTGCTCTTTTGTGCCAATGGAGGTATTCCATTGACAGGACAGTAATCTTGCAGTGTGATATGCTCAGATTTGCTGTTTCCATCCAAAATGTGGACACTGGAATATACAATGCAAACATAAACTTCAGAGGCAAACACATGAGCTCAGCCATGGATTTAATTAAGTTTCTGTGCGGCCTTGAAGGCAGAGCAATGCCTTTAGACATTCACGAGGCTTTAGACAATACTGTTCCAATGGGAGCGGGTCACTGAAAGGTAACAATATAGGCATAATGCAGACCATTTGGAGGAAGTGTCAGCAAGTTCTTTGGGCCATGAATTTGGAATATATTCCCTTTCCCTCCCATTCCCAAATTATTGCTACAACAGTGATGTGAAGTCACTCACTCGCACACAGAATTAAAGGACATGCCTATGAAACTGTCAGACAGAAATTCGGTGTAAATCTCCTGGCTGAGTCCCTCTTTGTAGGTATCAAGCCATGTTCCAGTTTTATGCTGCAAATGGAAAAAGCACTTATCAGTAACAGAAAAACTCAAGAAAAATTAAGCAAGTTCCGGGACAGAAAATATAACATTTATGTTCTCACCTTCAGAGTGAATTCTCAAACTGATAGTCCTACTGCAAATTCTATCTGTGGGAAAGGATTATTCCCTATAAAACCTGCTTCAGTAGCTCCTGGTTTCAGAGTCACTCACTGGCTGCTGTTTATGGGCCTTCCAAGATAACCTTGCGGAAGGGTAACAGTGAGTGACCAGGGGTGTTCTGCAGGGATCAGTGTTGGGACCACAGCTGTTCACATTATACATTAATGATCTGGATGAAGGAACTAGAGGCAATGAATCTGAAGCATTTGCAAAAATCTTCAAGAGGATGATCTATCTCAACCTCTTCCAGTATCACAGCATCACAGATACCAGTCTTCAGCCAATTTGATCCACTCCATGTGATATCAAGAAATGGTTGGAGACACTGGATACTGCAAAAGCTATGGGTCCTGACAACATTCTGGCAATAGTACTGAAGCACTTCCACTCCCCTAACCAAGCTGTTCCAGTAAGTACAGTTACAACACTGACATCTACCTATGTGTATCATTGCCCAGAATATCATTTGTTTTGAGAGGGCTAGTATACATTTGCTGAGATGTCCTGCTGCGGATTTATAAGGCTCTGATCAGATTGCATTTGGAATATTATGGGCAGTTTTGAGCCCCATATCTAAGAAGCATCTGCTGGCTTTTGTGGGAATCCAGAGGAAGTTTTCAAGAATGATCTTGGGAATGAAGGGCTTGTTGTATGAGGAGCAGTTGAGGACTCTGGATGGAGTTTAGAAGGATGAGGAGGCATCTGATTGAAACTGACAGAATACTGAGAAGCCTGGATAGAGTGGAGAAGATATTTCCACGAGAAGGAGAAATGAGGATCTGAGGGCCTCAAAGTTGAAGGGATGATGCTTTAGAATGAGATAAAGAGGAATTTCTTCAGTCAGAGCATGGTGTACCTGTGGAATGTACTGCCGCTGAAGGCTGTGGAGGCCAAGCCACTGAGTGTATTTAAGACAGAGGTTCTTGATTGGTCATGGGATTAAGGGTTATGGAAAGGCAGGAGAATGGGGTTGAGAAACATATCAGCCATGATCACATTGCAGAACAAACTCGATGGACTGAATGGTCTAATGCTGCTTGTGGTCTTACAGTGTAAAACAGACTCAACACTTTAATATCAATGCTGCTCTGAGCTAAGTGCAAGGTCTCAAGGCACTCCTTAGCGATTAAGAATCCTGGGCTAAATTGCCCTGTGATCTGATGGGCTGTTTTTCAGTTGGCTGGGGAACTTGAAAAGAAGGCTTACAGGTACCTTTTCCCACTTTGCCATGGGATTTTTTGTGTTGTTTTTCTCTCTGACCAGCATTGGGATGGCTGCAGCGATGGTTAAGAAATGTCTTGTCTGAATGCTCTGTTTCTTAATTGAATAGGTATGTAGTTGCATTGGATGCAGTTCAGAGGAGGTTCACTAGATTTATTCTAAATATGAGGGTTTACCTTATGAAGACAGATTGAGTAGTTTAGGCCTATACCCTGCAATTTAGAGGAATGAGAGGAGATCTAATTGAGGTGTGCAAGAAACTAAAGAGGCTTGACAAAGTAGACATAGAAAGAATGTTTCCTCATGTGGGGAACTCTAGAATGAGAAATCACTATTTTAGGGTAAGGGGTAGCAGATTTAAAACAGACATGAGAAGAAATTACTTCACCCCAACGGTTCATGAATCTGTTGGTTTCACTACCCCAGAATGCATTGGATGGCCGGACATTGAGCAATTTTTTTTATTCTCAGTACTCAGTATGTCTCCAACCAATACAGCTTTTCTCCCCAGTTCCCATTCACTGCGATGGGTATGATTCCTGGTTGTGCATGATTTACAGCTTTGACCAGATACCCAAATGCCATCATTTTGAGCTGATTTTTGTTGTACCAGCAAACACCTTCACCGCTTTTTCTCTGCCTGCAAGCCCTCCCAGGGTCATCCTGTACGGGCTGAGATGATTGTGGTACAACCTGACAACTGTCTCTGGAATTCTGATTATTCAGTTCAACCCCCTTCTCCACAAACATCACTAGCTGTTCAGGAAAAGATTCGATTTGCACCCACTGGTCATTCTTCCTCACCTCTACTTGCGGGTTCTTGACAAAGAGATTGGCCAAAAGCGTGGAGAAGCCTGGGACGATGCAGTTCTGAGCAATAAATCCCATTTTCACCTCCGACAAGCAAATCACACTATCTCTCCTCTTCATGTCCCAGCTGGGAATATTCTGTAGGTAGGCCTGTCATATCACAAACCTCAATTATACAACCACAAAGACATAATTATATAGCACTGCTACAAGGTGGACTAGATGGGTTGAAGGACCTTGTCAGTGGGTGGAAATGAGATTAAACGTCAAGATGGGTAGGTGGTTTTTTTTCCATTTATTCTTCTATTTTTCATACCTCAAAAGACTATGAACACAGAATCCTTAAATATGTTAAGGCAGAGATAGATTTTTGATGACCAAGGTGATGAAAGATTATCAGGGATACTCAAGAATGTAAACTTGAATTTAAAATCAGATCTTCCATGATTTTATTGAATGGCAGAACAGGCTTAAAGGGGTGAGTGGCCTACTTTTGTTCCTTGTTTGTATGTAGATTTTTCTGTACGTTCATGGAATGTGGCCATTGCTGGTTGTGCTAACATTTATTGTATGGCCATAATTGCCTTGGAATAAGTGTTTGTGAGCTGCCTCCTTGAACGGCTGCAATCCATGCAGTGCAGGTATACCCTTAATGTTGTTAGAGAGGCAGTCCCAGGATCTTGACCCAGCGACACTCAAAGAATGGCAATCAGGATGGCGAGTAGCTCGAAGAGGAGCTGACAGATGGTGGTGTTTCAATGTATCCGCTGTTGTTGACCTTCTCCATGGTAGGACATCCAGATTTGGAAGGTGCTGTCGAAGGAACCTTGGTGACTTACTGCAGTGCATCTGGTCGATGGAAAACACTGTTGCCGTGAGGTTACGATGGTGGAGAAGTGAAGCTTTGTGGATATGATGCCAGTCAATAGACTGCTTTATTCTGGATACCATTAATCTTCTTGAGTGTTGTTGGAGCTGTGCTTAATTGGAGAGTATTCCATCACACTCCTGACTTGTGTCTTGTAAATGGTGGACATGCTGTGGGGAGTCAGGAGGTGAGTGACTCACTGCAAGATTCCTAGTCTCTGACCTATATTGTAGCCATTGTGTTTATGTGGCAAGTCCATTTCAGTTTCAGGTCAATGGTATCCCCAGGGACTTGTTTAGTTGGTTGATGAAAATGGTGGAAGGTGGGTTATTGAGATCGAGAAATGTAACATTTGCTTTTATACAAAGCTTTTTATGAATTTAGAACACCCCAAAACTGTTGAGATACTCCTGATGTGTTGCCTATTTGAATAGGAATAGCCAAATCACAAAAGGACCAGAATAGTTGGGAGTGAGAGCCATGGAGAAATGCATGTTTGAAGTAGTGCTGTTGGATTATTTCCATACACACAGGAGGGCAGACAAGGCCTTAGCATAGTTACGTGAAATGTAAACCTCGTCTGTGAACACAGGTTCTTGGAGAATGATCTTATACTTGTGATTGGTTAACTCAATTGACTGGTTAGCTCGTTTGTGAAGAATGATGCTGACAACGTGGGCTCAACTCCTGCACTGGCTGAAGTTTCCATGAAGGACTCTCATTCTTGACCTCTCCCCTCCCCTGATAGATGATGACCCTCAGGTTAAACTATAACACCAGTTGTGTCTCTCTATAATGAGAGAGCAGTCTGATGGTCTGGTAGGACATTGGTAGCTTAACCTTTCACTACCTTGTACCAGAATGCTGCCACTGAGGTGTGTCTTAAATAGTTTTCAAAATCAGACAGAATGGGGAAGGATTTCTGATTTTCCCCTTTTCCCAAAAATGATTCTGGCTTTATAGGACCCCACATGATGTGTCAAGATGAAGTAACCAGAGTCAAGCCCTCAGCCCTCCAGCAATGACTTGGCTTACCTTGCTATGGTATTGTAGTACCTGGGCAATCACTCTTATTTCAGGACAGTACTGCTTGACAGCAATTGCCCTACAACCAGAAGGAAAGAAAAATGTTGTAAGTAGTTAAAGATGAGGAAGTTTGAGAGCTGTTGTACAAGTAGGTCATTGCACATTCACTAGGAGACAGTTCCTGTCAGCAGTGTGAATTGAAGAATTGGGGTGATTATTCTGTGGGAAATAAACTAACAGGATACAAAAGAGATGGACTCCCTGAGAGAATTCAGGGAATAGAGGAATGTGGTTTGATGGGACAATTAGGGGACTGGAAGGATTGGACTTGCTGAGACATATCTGCTTTGAAGGATGGAATGGTATTTTGTCATATATTATTTTTCAAATATTTTTACACCTGCCAATAATGTGAGTTATTATTTGTGAAAACTGCTTGAGCAAGATGTTGTATTTCCCAGTTGACCTGTCTTAGGGCTTTAAGTCACCAGTCCTTCACCTGGACTTGCACAGCCTGTGTTTAGGTTGAAGGATGCCAGTCTCTCATAAACCATTGGCTGAATTTCTGCTCACGTCATTCATTTAATCTGGTAACAGCTGATGGGATGAATCCACACCTCATTTGTCTCTGAACAAGTGAGCTATCTTAGCCAGATTGCCCTGGAAAACAGAATTGTGACCAGGGCCTTAAAAAAAAAGCTGTTTTGTGGGAGAATTTTTGGCTGTCAAAAGACAAGAATCATGGTGAGAAATGCCCAGCTTAGAAAAAGCCCATCATAGCCTAAGGAATGTTCATTGAAGTAACTGGTGCAACGTAAATAATACAGCTTCCAATTTCTGCATAGCAAGCTCTCACAAACAGCTGTATAGTAATGATCAAAAAATTGTTTTCTTGATAGTTCTTGAAGAATATGTTCATTGTTGTCCAAGACACAGGAGAGAACTGCCTCAATATTTTGCCAATAGTGCAGATAATTAAACAGCCCATTGATCCAATTGTTCAAGTTCTGTTTGTAATCTTAGGTAACCTTCTTTACTGTACCACCAACTTTGTATCATCCAAATTGTTTATAAAAATGACCAACAAACGTGGACCAAGTACTAAGCCCAGGGTAGGAAGGAACTTTTTTTACTGGAGGCTAGGAGATTAAGGGGTGATCTTATAGAAGTTTATAAAATCATGAGGGACATACAGAAGGTGAGTAGCAAGGGTCTTTTCCCTAGGGTGGGAGACTTCAAAAGTAGGAGGGATATTTTTTAAGGTGAAAGGAGATTATTTAAAAAGCACAAGAGGTGCAGCTTTGTTACACAGAGTGGTTCGTGTGTGGAATGAACTGTCAGATGAAGTGGTGGATGCAGGTAGGATGACACTGTTTAAAAGACATTAGGAAAAGTACAAGAATATAAAAGGTTTGGAGGGATACGGGCCAACAGCAGGCAAGTGGGACTAGTTTAATTTGGGAACATGGTTGGCATGGACTAGTTGGACCAAAGGGTCTTATTCTATGCTGTATGATTGTGAAATCTAATTCATGAGGAAAGATGGGCATACGAAAAAAATGTAGATCACATCAAAGATCAGCTTAGAGCAGTATAGAGTGAATGCTGTTTTTCTGGGAAATACATCTTTGGATGAGGGGAGAAACTGAGACTTCGTCCCATTGTTCGCACAGACTCACATGATTCTACAACACACAAGACAGCAGTGTTCTCCCAGGCACCCTGACCAACAGTTCTTCTTCAACTAACTTTAGTCAGAAATAATCCCATTGAGAAATCTAAAGTGAGCGGCATAGATTGAACTGCTGACCAATGTCAGTGCCTCCTGGCGATGTGCTCAGAGGGATCAGGGTCCTACACTAATGCAGCTTGATCTACCTCAGAGGCAGTTTCTTTACTCAGAGAGTGGTAAGGACGTGGAATGTCCTGCCTGCCAATGTAGTTAACTCAGCCACATTAGGGGCATTTAAACAGTCCTTGGATAAGCATATGGATGATCAAGGAAGGATGAAAGGATCAAGACAAAAGATGGAAAATTATAGGCCAATTAGCCTAACGTTGGTTGTTGGTAAAATTCTAGGATCCATTGTTAAGGACGAGTTTTCTAAATTCTTGGAAGTGCAGGGTCAGGTTAGAACAAGTCAGCATGGATTTAGTAAGGGGAGGTCGTGCCTGACAAACCTGTTAGAATTCTTTGAAGAGATAACAAGTAGGTTAGACCGGGGAAACCCGGTGGATGTTATTATCCAGACTTCCAAAAGGCCTTTGATAAAGTGCCTCACGGGAGGCTGCTGAGTAAGTTGAGGGCCCAAAGTGTTTGAGGTGAGCTACTGGCTTGGATTGAGGATTGGCTGTCTGACAGAAGGCAGAGAGTTGGGATAAATAGCTCTTTTTCAGAATGGCAACCGGCGACAAGTGGTGTCCCGCAGGGTTCAGTGTTGGGGCCACAGCTGTTCACTTTATATATTAATGATCTGGATGAAGGGACCGGGGGCATTCTGGCGATGTTTGCCAATGATACAAAGATAGGTGGACAGGCAGGTAGTACTGAGGAGGTGTGGAGGCTGCAGAAAGATTTGGACAGTTTAGGAGAGTGGTCCAGGAAATGGCTATTGAAATTCAACTTGAGCAAATGTGACGTTTTGCATTTTGGAAAAAAGAATACAGGCATGGACTATTTTCTAAACGGTGAGAAAATTCGTAAAGCAGAAGTACAAAGGGATCTGGGAGTGTTGGTCCAGAATTCTCCAAAGGTTAACTTGCAGGTAGAGTCCGTAATTAAGAAAGTGAATGTAATGTTGTTGTTTATCTCGAGGGTTGGAATATAAAGCAGCGATGTGCTTCTGAGACTTTATAAAGCTCAAGTTAGGCCCCATTTAGAATACCGTGTCCAATTTTGGGCCCCACACCTCAGGAAGGACATACTGGCGCTGGAGCGTGTCCAGCAGAGATTCACACGGATGATCCCTGGAATGGTAGGTTTAACGTACAATGAATGGCTAAGGATCCTGGGATTGTATTCATTAGAGTTTAGAAGATTGAGCGGGAGATCTAATGGAATCTAACAGAAACTTACAAGATAATGTGTGGCTTAGAAGGGGTGGAAGCTGGCAAGTTGTTTCTGTTAGGCGGGGAGACTAGGACCCATGGGCACAGCCTTAGAATTAGAGGAGGTAAATTTAAAATGGAAATGAGGAGACATTTCTTCAGCCAGAGTGTGGTGGGCCTGTGGAATTCATTGCCACGGTGTGCAGTGGAGGCCGGGACGTTAAGTGTCTTCAAGGCAGATATCGACAAATTCTTGATCTCACAAAGAATCAAGGGCTATGGGGAGAGTGCAGGGAAGTGGAGTTGAAATGCCCATCAGCCATGATTTAAATAGCGGAATGGACTCGATGGGTCTAATGGCCTTACTTCCACTCCTATGTCTTATGGTCTTATGATGAAGGGATAGTGTAGAGGTTGGGCTTATATTAGGACACAGGTCGGCACAACATTGAGTGCCGAAGGGCCAGTTCTGCGCTATATTGTTCTATGCTCTATGCTCTATGTTCTATGTTCCTATACCAGTTTCCTACCTCATGATGTTTGCAGAATCTTCCGCTTCAGGATTCAGACAGTTTTTATCTGCCAAAATCAGACAGGCATCTGCATTGTCCGGCTAAGGGTTGGGGGTGAGGGGGTGGGGGGGTGGGGGAGAGGTGGTGGTTCAGGGGGAATAGAAAGGCTTTATTTAAATAACAAAGAACAATACAACATAGGAACAGGTCTTTTTGCCCATCCATTCTAAAACTGTCTTCACTTACAGGATCCATATCCCTCTATTCCCTTCCTATTCACGTATTTGACCAAGTGCATGTTGAATACTGATACTGTGTTTGCTTCCACCACCTTCTCTGGTAGTGTGTTCGAGGCACTCACCACCCTGTGTGTGAAAAACCTGCCTCGTACATCTCTTTTAAACTTGCCCCCTGCACCTTGAACCTGTGTCCCCTTGTAATTAACCCCTCTACCCTGGGAAAAAGCTTCATTCTTTCCACTCTATCCAACCCATTCAAAATCTTATAAAATGTTATTAGGTTGCCCATTGTCAAACCTCCTGCATGCCAGTGAAAACATGCCCAGTCTATGCAACCTTTCTTCATTGCTTAAATCCCCCAAACTGGGTAACATCCTGGTAAACCTTTTCTGTACCCTCTCCAAAGCATCAACATCCTTTCAGTAGTGTGGTGACCAGAAATGTACACAATGTTCCAAGTGTGGCCTAACTAAAGTTCTACAAAGCTGCAGCATAACTTGTCTGACCTTATACTCTAAATCCCTTCCAATGGAGGCAAGCATGCCCTTGGCCTTTTTTATTACGTTATCTACCTGTGCTGCTACCTTCAGGGATCTGTGGATCTGTACAACCCAGTCCCTCTGCACATCATTACTCCTTAAGGTTCTGCCATTCGCTATATAATGTCCACCTGAATGTGACCTTCCAAAATCCATCATCTCACATTTGTCCAGATTAAGCTCCATCCGCCATTTTTCTGGCCATGCCTCCAACTGATTCAAATCCTGATGTATCCTTAGAAATTTGCCACTCCCTTCCCTGAGAACATCCTCCAATAATTCCTGCTCTGTGTTGAATACTGGCATAAAGTATTAATTTATTGACACATAATAGCAAATATAAACAAAATGAACTCTTAGCTTTCTGCCATTGTCCAGAAAGAGTCATCATTTCGTCCCGTTTCTTTCATGAAGCCTTGCATTTAAGAACTATTCCTTTGACAAATTTTTGGAAATCTAAAATAGATGATCACATCAACCACATTCATCTGAGAGTCCCGTCAGATCCAAAGAGGCTTAAGCAACAAATGCATAATTGTCTTGCCATGATGTTAGAGCACTACTCACATTCATACTCAGTAAATCCCTCTTGAGGAAGTGTCTGACCATGAAACTTCCAGCCAGCTTGGAAAGCAAGTGGATCTTTTGCTACCAATTAATTTTGTATGTTTGTGCAGACTGAGTGGACTAACCAAGAGCAGTAGGGTGGCCAAAGAGGCTTCCCAACAAGTCAACTTGGTGTAACCTGTCAAAAATCAAGTAATGAATGATAGTGCCAGACGACCTATTTCCTAATTTAACCTTTCATGGCATTGTCCAACATTGACATGTGAAAAGATTCGGCTACAAATGGAGGCTTAGGAGAATTTAGATGGTCAATTAATTGCTTTGGACAACAACAAGCCTGAGCTTCAGAGGAAGAGGCAAAGTGAGTACCCTGTGACCATGATCGGTATCACTGAGAGGAACAAGTGAGGACCCTGTAGCCATGATCACGATCACTGAGAGGAACAAGTGAGGACCCTGTAACCGTGATCCAGATCACTGTGAGGAACGCGTGAGGTGAGGACCCTGTAACCATGATCAGGATCACTGAGAGGAGTGCGTGAGGTGAGGACCCTGTAACCATGATCAGTATCACTGAGAGGAGTGCGTGAGGTGAGGACCCTGTAACCATGATCAGTATCACTGAGAGGAACAAATGAAGACCCTGTAACCATGATTAGGATCACTGAAAGCAGTGGTGAGGTGAGGACCTTTGCAGAGAAGCAAACGGATAGACGAGAGATCTGAGTGCAGTTTTGGACATAAGTTTGGGCTAGAAATATCTTGCTTAAGTAGATTTAACATAGAACATTACAGCACAGTACAGGCCCTTCGGCCCTCGATGTTGTGCCGGCCTGTCATACCGATCTCAAGTCCATCTAACCTACACTATTCCATGTACATACATATGCTTGTCCAATGACGACTTAAATGTACCTAAAGTTGGCGAATCTACTACCGTTGCAGGCAAATTATTCCATTCCCTTACTACTCTCTGAGTAAAGAAACTACCTCTGACATCTGTCCTATATCTTTCATCCCTCAATTTAAAGCTATGTCCCCTCGTGCTCGCTGTCAACATCCTAGGAAAAAGGCTCTCCCTATCCACCCTATCTAACCCTCTGATTATTTTATATGTTTCAATTAAGTCACCTCTCAACCTTCTTCTCTCTAATGAAAACCGACTCAAGTCCCTCAGCCTTTCCTCAAGACCTTCCCTCCATACCAGGCAACATCCTAGTAAATCTCCTCTGCACCCTTTCCAAAGCTTCCACATCCTTCTTATAATGCGGTGACCAGAACTGTACACAATACTCCAAGTGCGGCCGCACCAGAGTTTTGTACAGCTTCACCATAACCTCTTGGTTCCGGAACTCGATCCCTCTATTAATAAAAGCTAAAACACTGTATGCCTTCTTAACAGTCCTGTCAACCTGGGTGGCGACTTTCAAGGACCTGTGTACATGGACACCGAGATCTCTCTGCTCATCTACACTACTAAGAATCTTACCATTAGCCCAGTACTTTGCCTTCCGGTTACTCCTACCAAAGTGCATCACCTCACACTTGTCTGCATTAAACTCCATTTGCCACCTCTCAGCCCAGCTCTGCAGCTTATCTATGTCTCTCTGCAACCTACAGCATCCTTCGTCACTATCCATAACTCCACCGAACTTAGTGTCGTCTGCAAATTTACTAACCCATCCTTCTATGCCCTCATCCAGGTCATTTATAAAAATGACAAACAGCAGTGGACCCAACACCGACCCTTGCGGTACACCACTATTGACTGGTCTCCAGGATGAAGATTTCCCATCAACTACCACCCTGTGTCTTCTTTCAGCAAGCCAATTTCCGATCCAAACTGCTATATCTCCCACAACCCCATTCCTCCGCAATTTGTACAATAGCCTATTGTGGGGAACCTTATCGAACGCCTTGCTGAAATCCAGATACACCACATCAACCGGTTTACTCTCATCTACCTGTTTGGTCACCTTCTCAAAGAACTCAGTAAGGTTTGTGAGGCACGACCTTCCCTTCACAAAACCGTGCTGACTATCCCTAATCAATTTATTCTTTTCTAGATGATTATAAATCCTATACTTTATAATCTTTTCCAACACTTTACCAACAACTGAGGTAAGGCTCACTGGTCTATAATTACCAGGGTTGTCTCTACTCCCCTTCTTGAACAGGGGAACCACATTTGCTATCCTCCAGTCATCTGGCACTATTCCTGTAGACAATGACGAGTTAAAGATCAATGCCAAAGGCTCGGCAATCTCCTCCCTGGCTTCCCAGAGGATCCGAGGATAAATCCCATCCGGCCCAGGGGACTTATCTATCTTCACCTGCTGAAGGATTTCTAATACCTCTTCCTTGTGAACCTCAATCCCACCTAGTCTAGTAGCCTGTATCTCAGTATTCTCCTCGACAACATTGTCATTTTCTACAGTGAATTTAAAGGGAGAATAAAAGCAAGGATCCATATTCTATTTAGCAAAAGTATGGCGGGGCTCTTAGACCCGTGATTTACACATCCTGCCTTATGTAGGAAATTCTGAACACTCTTGGCAGTCTGATGACCATGTGCAGGAGATACCTCTGGCTGGAGCACTCAAGTAGCAGCTGGGGACACTACAGTGCATCAGACAGCACGATTCAGGATGTGGTCACCTCACAGCTTAAGAGAGGGAATAGATGAGTAGCAGATGGAAGGAGGGACCAGGCAGGTTGTGAGGAAATCCCCTGGGTGCATTTTGCTCACAAAGCACTTTCCAGCCTTGGAAAGAGAGTGGCAATTCTCTGTGAAGCCATCCAGAGGCAAGGCCAAGCCAATGTGGGTGGTTCAGCAGCTCCAGGAGGATTTAAGAAGTGTGATAGGGTGATAGTAGCAGAGGGTCGTAGAATAGTGGACATGCGCTTTCGTTGGTGTAAATGTGTCTCCGGGATGATACATTGCTCCCCAAGTGCCAGTCAGGACATCACGGAATGACTACTGGGCATTTTGAAGTGGGAGGATGTATAGCCAGAGGTCATGGCCCATGCTGGGACAAATGACAGAGGAAGAATGATCAATGAGATCCTGCATTTAGGGATTTAGGCGGGAAACTGAAAAGCCGGTTGTAATCTTTAGGTTACTCCCTGTACCAAGCCACAGTGAGTATCAGAAGAGAAGGATAGAGCAGGTGAATGTGTAGCTGAAGAGATTTTGCTGGAGGGAGGGCCTTAAATTTCTCAGGCATTGAGACTGCTCTGTGGGAGGTGGGAACTTACAAAATGAATGGGTTACATCTGAACAGGACCAGGACAAACATCGTTCATGATTAGGTTTGTTAATGGTGCTGAGTGGATTAAAACTAGATTGGCAAGGGAATGATATCCTGATGAGTAGTTTGAGGAGGGGAGAAACTAAGATGGAATTACACGTTTATATGTGAGTGAATCTTGAAGGCAGAGGGAACATAGGTAAATCAAAAAGAAGTGAGTTCAGCATGGAATATATTTTGATACAAGGAGCCTGAGGAATAAAGCAGATGAGCCAAGCATACAGATAAGCACATGGGACTATGGTTTCAAGCTTTTATTTAAATTTAGCTGAAATTTAGTTGGCAGGTTTGTCAACTCACCATTCCTGATTATATGATATTCAGGTGAGATGGAAAAAGGATTAGTAGAAAAAAGGAATCACAATATAGATGAAGGAATCAATTATAGACACTTGATCAATGAGGATTCAAGGGTTACGGGAAAAGGGCAAGAAAATGTTGGAAATGTTAGAAATGTTGGAAAAGGCATGATCTGATTGAAAGGCCGAATGGCCTACCCCTGCTCCACAATCTTATAATCTTATAGCCATGAGGGGGGATAATATCTTAGAAGGATCATCAAATGATCAATATGCCTATGATTAAAATACACAAAAGGGGCAATTGTTGAATGTGTACCATAGGCCCAGACATAGTCTGGGAGTGATAGAGGGTCAAATATGTCATCAAATTTCAGGAAAGCATCAGAAAAATAAGGCAGTAAAAGCTGGAGATTTTAATTACCCAAATACTAACTGGGACAAATTTAAGGAAGAAAGGCAATGAGGGAGCAAAATTCTTAACTTTCTTCCAGGAGAACTTTTTAGCTAGTACATTGTTACAATGTAGAGATGAGGTTGACACCTCTCCAATAATTAAAGTACCTAGAGAAGCTTGCCTCATCTTGTAATCTGTTAAAGGAAATGTGAAAAATAGGATCATCTGCCTCTCACCTCCCAATCTGTTATAAAGGAGAAAAATGTTGAATTCCTAACAGTCAGTCTATAATCAACAAGCAACAATTTATTTAAGTAATTCAGATAGTTGACAAATTAACAGAATTATTAAAAAATCAAATAATTCCCACTTAACTACTAACTATTCCCAATTAAAATAAAATTCTAATGGTATGCTGTTCCAATAAATGCAAATCCCATTTAAGGAAACAAAATTAATAAAAATAATTAAAACTTAATCTCTCAAAATTACAGCCACGATAGGTCTTCCAGAATGTTCTTTGCCTTCTCCGCTGTCTTCCAGTCAAGAACACCTTCCTCCGTCAAATTCTTGCGTCAGGAATATTAGCTAAGAGTGCCATTATTTTTATTTTGATGATGCTTACTCTGAGAGCTCAAAGATTTCTGTGAGAGCCATTGAGTTTCTCTTCAGATGGCAGTTCACTGCCACCCCAATTTTCAAATGCCTCTTCTTTTATACCATTGATGACCTGTCAATTTCTTACATTAAGATTGGGGCTAAGATGTCCAATTCAAATTTAATTAGTTTTCACTCTCTAAGTGCCTGGTTTAAATTAATTGGGTGATATTTAAACTGGGTGCCTTGCTAACAAAACAAACTGCAGCATTTTTTCCTAATCATACAGCCTTTGATACAAATGTTCCAATTTTGAGAATTCTGTGCATTTGCAGACATTTTTTTAAAAATCTGCAAGCCTAGAAAAGCTCATCATTATTTAAAGGGACCATGCACTTTTTCCCCGCTATCATTTTAGAAACAAATTCTAACATCCTGCCTTCCAGTCTGCAAGCACTCTACCCACTTTTGCCAACACAGAAATACCAATAAGGAAAGGGACAGTTCTGGACCTAATATTGGGAAATGAGCTTGGGCAAGTGGAAGATTTCTCAGTAGAGGAGCATTTTGGAGATCGTGACCATAACTCAGATATAGGATAGTATGGAAATGGATAAGAATGGGCTGTAAATAAAAGGTCTCATCTGGGGAAAGACTAATTTTACAATCAGATACAGTTTAACGCAAATTTGCTGCAAGTAGCTACTTGTATATAAGACCGTGTCAGCAGCAGGAGACATTCACAGAGGACTGACAAAAAGTGGGACCTAGCTTGAAGAACTCTGGGTGCCATGGCATATAATGGTTAGGATGGAAAAAAAAAGAGAAACCTATGGTCGATATTGAGGGCTTAATATTGAGGACAGAGTTTCTGGAGGAGTTTGACAGGCCTGCGGGGAGATTTAAAAGGAAATTAGGAATACCAGGAAGAGTGCAGGAGAAAGCATTTATGGATGGAATATTAGAAAACCTAAAGGAATTTTTAAAATATATATATAAAGGGCCAGTGAATAACTAGGGAAAGAACGGAGCCATCAGATTGCTGTGTGGACCTGGAAGGCGTGGCCACAATCATCAGTGAATATTTTGTGTTAGTCTTCACAATGGAAAAGGATAACAGAGGTATAGAAATTTTCAGTGAGCACTGTGAAAATATAAGAACAAATATGTATAGAGAGAGAGTGTGTGCGCGAGTGTCTGCGTAGAGGTGCAAGCATTCCACTGGCCTCAGCATTTAAATACTGAAGGTTTGAAACTAATGCCTTCTTATCATCCAAGGGCACTGTCTATGATAAGTCCAAAGGTTGTCACAGCTCCATTTCGATTCCTCATTGCTGGAAAAAGTCTGTTAACTTCAACATGGCTACTCAACAAAGTGTATTAATTAATATGGCCTTTGTTCTCCAAGTAATTGTGTCAAAGTTGTTGGACCCAACTAAAATGTCGAAGCACAAGGCTTTGCTAATAGACCAGACAATGGAAGTGATGATTTCATCAACAGGGCCACCTACAATCTGAAACCTGCTGTGGGTTCCTCAACAAGCAATGCTCTGTTGCCCACAGGAGATCAGTGTGGGCAATGTCATCTGCTGTTCTTTTCATGGTACCATTATCATGGCAGATTAATGCAAATAAGTGAGGAGTCATTGAGATGCACAGCTCGGAAACAGACCCTTTGATCCAGTTTGTTCATGCCGACCAGATATTCTACATTAATCTAGTCCCATTTGCCAGCATTTAGCCTATATAGTAAACCCTTCCTATTTCATATCCCCATCCAGATGTCTTTTCAATGTTATAATTGTACCAGCCTCCACCAGCACCTTTGGTAGTACATTCCATTCACTCCACTACCCTGGGAAAAGACCTCGGCTATTCACCCAATCTGTGCCCCTCCTGAGTTTATGAACTTTGATAAAAGAGACTGACACATACACTGAGGCCTCTCTCTTATCACCTTAACACAAGCGTCATCTTGCTGTTCTTACCCGAATCCTGTCCAAATCACTGGAGTTGAGTACTGATCCTTGGAAAAACTTCATCTGTGTTGTGTGTCGTTTAAACAGGGCCTGAAGCTCAAGGCCAGGGTTAAAGCTGTTAGTAAGCAGAGCAGGCATGTTAACTGAGACATTTCCGTAAAACCACGATTAGATAATTATGTGATTCCCAGTTTCAAGCTGAGTCCCTAGATACAGGGAGGTAGCAGCATTGGTCATTTCATTTCCACAAATTAACTGAAGTGAAAATGAGGTTGTCGATATCAGAACGTAAGAACTAGGAGCGGGAGTAAGCCGTTCAGCCCTTCATGCCTAATCTCCATTTAATACGATTGTGGGTGATCCCATCTCAGCCACAACTCCACTTTCCTTCCTGCTCTCCATCACCTTCAACCTGTCACTAATTAAAAATCTGTCTCAATAATTGGTGTCAATCTATCAGGATCATTTCAAGCATGTTTCATGTGCAGCAGTAAGTTTAAAGTCTATTCCAGTGATTCTGCAGTATAGATACTTCGGTATAGCTTTGGGTCCTTCCCTTTTCATGGTTCTTTATTGGGGAGTGTTTTCTGGCTGGGTTCACATTTATTCTCCACGTGGTGGTAGTGAGCTAAGTGAAGATATATGCACAACAAATGCAGGAAATAGGAGCAAATGAACACCAGACATCGAGGCTGTTCTGCACATTATTAGGAAGAGAGTTTTGGTATTTTGACTCCAAGAAAGTGAAGGAGCAGTAATATATTTCCAAGTCTGTGATTTGAAGGTGAACTTGAAAGTGGTGCTTTTGTTGCCCTGAGCTTTCCAAATGCTAGAGGCTAGGGAATTTTTCTGAACAATACGAAGTTTAACTGCTGGTTCAGTTCTCTAATGAGAAGGTTACATTTCCTATGATAGCAACAAGTGCTAAAGCAGTTCAAAATCAAATTTTGTTTATTATGTCCTGATAACACTGGTGCTCTAACTGACTAGTGTCCTCTGCCATCCGTGTGTGTTCTGAATCAGTGCCAAAATTGTTGATACTTCTCTCAAGTCAAGGGTTATTGGTGGGGGAGGGTCAGCAGGAATGTGAAGTTAAGGCTCTGATCAGGTCAGCCATGATCTTATTGAGTGGCAGATTCCTAATTTTTTATGTTTTGCAGACCTTAAATCACTCAATGTGGTTTGGAATGGGAAATATTTTCTGGACTTGCCATCAATGCCCACATTTTAAGAATTTTTCTTTTAAATCATGCTTCAAATCTTATAAGGAAGCTAGAAGAAAAGATACATATCAGAATGCAGAACTTACTTCTCCATAACTACAATGTCTGTTGAACTTTCCTCTCTTTCTTTACGAGTAAAATCCTTCAGAAAGTCATGGATACTGTTACGAGTAATATGACCACAGACTATAACATATCTGCAACAGACAACACACAACACACAAAGGTCAAAGGCTTCTCAGCTAAACTGAATTGCTTTGCTCTCGAGCCATAGGCCATTCCTTCATTCCTTCTGAATCTGGTTTTGTCATCACTCTCCCTTGGAGATTTTCCATGAAATGGCTCAGAATAGAACAACTTTGACTGAATTCACTGAAGGATGGGCATGGGAATGGCCACAATATACATTGGCCATGCAAGAGGAAATCAAGGATGCAGGAATAAATTCCCAGTGTACAATCATCCTAATTTTCATTTGTAAAACATGCTGACTGTTTATTCAACATAGGTTGGGGGGATGGGTATTCAAGGACCTAAGTGCTAAAGCATGTCTTTTTCTGCTTTGATGTACGTATCCTCTTTCACTAACTTCATCCTCCATTGTACTTCCTGTTCACGCAGAAAATGCTGCCTCAGTGGATGTTTAGGACAGAGGTAGACCACAGGTCATGTCAATAAAGACACAACCAGTTGCCTTGTTCTCTTTATAACATTGGATTTGTATCCCACACTTGGTCAATGCTTGCACCTGTTAACTGGAGAAATAAAGTATATGGGATAGTGGGTATTGAGGTTTGAGCAATGTGATGAGGAGTACTGAATTCCCAGCTCTGCACAGCACTGATCCTAGTTGTTAAAAATATTTTAACTGTTGGTTCTCACCAGCAACCTCTCAGTGACAACTTCTTCCCATTCTCAGTTGTGATTTGCTGTTGCTTTGGGGATACAAAATCTGAGCCATTCATGCAAATGTTTGTCTGTGTGATATTTGAAAAGTATCTGGTCAACTTTGACCATGCTGGGTCACCCATTCCTCTGGTGGCTGCAGCATTGTCCCAGCAGCAATCCCTGGATAGCCTGCAGAAACTAGAAGCCTGACTAACTTTATATCTCCCATTCATCGAATGACAATGAAACCTGCTCCCACTCTAAGGTTCAGCTCGATTTTGATGACCCAGTAAATGCTTGCTAAGGTGGCAGATAATTCAATCAAAAGACCAATGTCATCAACAAAGAGTCTGAGAAAAGAGATGGAGAATACTCACTTTTTACCTGTGAAGTGGCTGTATCTCCCAGTATATTTCCGATGGCTTCCAATAATTTCTATAATCTCAGGGACGTGACTTGCAAACAAAGCCTGTTAGGGTTAATCAGGTTTTAAATGTTTAGATGCTTTCAGTTCAGAGTTGCAACTTTGCCATGTATGAACCAGAGGATATCACTTGCACTTTGCAGAAAATGGATGAAAGAAAGAATTGTATTTCTACAATGCCTTTTTTGACTCTGGGAGATCCCAAAGCATTCCACTGCCAATAGAAGACTTTTGAAGTTGTATTTTAAGTAACAGAGCAGTGAATTTGCATACAGCAAGCTCCCACAAATCACAATACGGTAATGATCAGATATTAGTTCCATTAATATTGATTAAAGGATAGGTAATACCAGAATACCAAGTATAACTGTTCCCTGATACCTCTGATAGAGCTGATGTGGAGGTGCCAGTATTCTACTGAGGTGGACAAGGTCAGAAGTCACACAATGCAAGGTCATAGTCAAACAGATTTACTCGAAATCACAAGCTTTCGAATTGCTGCCCCTTTGTCAGGTGGATTCCTGACAAAGGGACAGCGCTCCAAAAGCTTATGATTTCAAATAAACCTGTTGAACAATAACCTTGTGTTATGTGACCTCTGAGTCTGATAGAGCAGTATTCCTTCAGCCAAGATTCTTGTATGCCACTTTGTAGACTGAGGCTTGAATTGATAATCTTCAGATTCACTTGAGTCCACAGCACAACACAGTAACAGGCCATTTAGTCCAAAGCGTCTGTGTCGTTTACGCTGCAGTCCACATGAACCTTTCCCACCCTTGTCCATCATACACTTTCTGCATAGCCATCTATTCTTTTGCTCCTTATGTGTTTATCAAGTTTCCTCTGAAAAACATCTGTGCTATTTACCTGAATGGGGAGGAAAGCAAGTGAGGCTGCTGACTGAGAGCAATAGTGTGATGGCAAGTTAAGTAATAATTGTTCATTCAGACAGGGAGGAAACTGGTACCATTAATCAGTGTTGGATCTAAGAAGCACATTTGAGATGAAAGATGTTGACTTCAAAAAAGGAGTAAAATAAGAAGAACAAAAACGGAAGTTGCTGGAAAAGCTCAGCAGGTCTGGCAGCATCTGTGAAGCGGAATCAGAGTTAATGTTTCAGGTCCGGTGACCCATCCTCAGAACCAGAAAATTAATGGATTTATTTACCAAGCCCAAAATGATGAAGAATACCATGAAGACCTGGCCAACTGTAGTTTTGGCAATCAAGTCCCCGTATCCAACAGTGGACATGGTGACCATGAGTAGGTAGACACACTGCCAGTACGTTAAGGTTTGTTCATTGGGTTCTTTCAACCAGGGATCTCCTGAATTTTCAATCTGTAAACAAAGATCATAACAATTAATGACAGTCATGCAAGGAATCTTTTCAGGTGAAACATTCACATTACAGAAGTATTATGAAAAAGTTGCATCCATGGACGTGACTAAAATTATATCCTCAGATATCCTTAGATCTTTAAATATAATCTCCTTCTTCACCCTTATTCTGTTAAGAATAACTGTGATCCTGCCACAGGCAACACAGCCACCTTCAATAGGGCAAGGGCAGAGAATGGACCTGTGCAAACTATCTTCACAGAAACTGGAGAATGGGGAAGCAAATCTGAGCTCTTCCTAAGTAGCTCAACTGCTTACAGTTTTCAAGCTGAACAAACTCAATCCCACATCAGGTTCCACTTATTCATCACTCCATCTCACTGGCTTTGCTTTTCCAATGCCTTGTGCTCAACTCTTCCATGGTCTCAATCTCTCCTCCCTCTCCCTTGAACCCGCTCCAGCCCAATAACCCATCACACCACACAATTTACTGAGTCCAGACTCTTCCCCGGTACTCTGGTCCCATGATCAGCAACGAGGGCACTTTGTTGTAGAACTCACAGAATCCCTGCAATATGGAAGCAGACCATTTGCACCATCCAGTCCACACTAACCCTCCAAAGAGGATCCAACCCAGGCCCACCCACCCCACCCCTATCCCTGTAACTCTATATTATACATGGCGAATAACAACATAAGAACTAGGAGCAGGAGTAGGCCATCCGGCCCCTCGAGCGTGCCCTGCCATTCAGTAAGATCATGGCTGATCTTTTTGAGACTCAGCTCCACTTTCCCACCCACACACCATAGCCCTTAATTTCTTTACTGTTCAAAAATTTATCTAGCCTTGCCTTAAAAACATTTAGCAAGATAGCTTCAACCGTTTCACTGGGCAGGGAGTTCCACAGATTCACAACCCATTGGGTGAAGAAGTTCCTCCTGACCTCAGTCCTACATCTGCTTCCCTTTATTTTGAAGCTATGCCCCCTAGTCCTAGTTTCACCTGCTAGTGGAAACAACCTCCCTGCCTCCACCTTATCTATTCTCTTCATAATCTTATATGTTTCCGTAAGACCTCCCCTCATTCTTCTGAATTCCAATTTTTATAATCCCAGCTGACTCAGTCAATCCTCATAATCCAACCCTCTCAACTCTGGAATCAACCAAGTGAATCCCCTCTGCACCCCCCTCTAGTATATCCTTTCTCAAGTAAGGAGACCAAAGCTGCACACAGTACTCCAGGTGTGGCCTCACCAGGACCCCATACAGCTGCAGCATAGCCTCCCTGTTTTTAAACTCCATCCCTCTAGCAAGGACAAGAAAAATTCCATTTTCTTTTTTGAATTACCTGCTGCACCTGCAATCCTACTTTTAGCAATTCATGCACAAGGACACCTAAGACACTTTGCACAGCAGCGTGATGCACTTTTTTACCATTTAAAACATAGTTAATTTTGCTGTTATTCCTACAAAATGGATGACCTCACACTTATCAACATTGTACTCCATCTGCCAGATCTTTGCTCACTCACTTAGACTATCTATATACTTCTGCAGACTTTCAGTGTCTTCTGCACACATGTTCTACCACTCACCTTAGTGTTATCTGCAAATTTTGACATACTACACTTAGTCCCCAACTCCAAATCATCTGTGTAAATTGTAAACAATTGTGGTCCCAACACTGATCCCTGAGGCACACCACTAACTACTCATCGCCAACCAGAAAAACAGCCATTTACCCCTACTCTTTGCTTTTGAATAGCCAACCAATCCTCTATCCATGCCAATACATTACCTTTAATACCATGCAACTTTGTCTTATGCAGTAGCCTTTGGTGTGGCACCTTGTCAAATGTCTTCTGGAAATCCAGATACACCACATCCACAGGTTCCCCACTGTCCACCATGCAAGTAATGTCCTCAAAGGATTCCAACAAATTAGTTCAACATGATCTACCCTTCATGAACAAATGCTGGGAGTTCCCAGTGGAACAGTTTATATCCAGATGTCTTGCTATTTCTTCCTTAATAACAGATTCAAGCATTTTCCCCATGACCGAAGTTAAGCTAACTGGCCCACAGGTACAGAGGTAATAGGAACTACCTGTTTTTTGTCTACTTCCTTTTTTAAACCGTGGCGTCACATTGGCAGTTTTCTAATTTGCGGGAACCACCGCATAGTCCACTGAATTTTGGTAAATAATTACTAGTACATTTGCTATTTCCCCTGACACCTCTTTTAGTTCTCTGGGATGCATCTAATCTGGGCCAGGAGACTTGTCTACCTTTTGCCCCCTCCCCCCCCCCTCCCCCCCATTAGCTTGCCCAGCACTGCCTCCTAAATGATAATGATAGTTTCTAGGTCCCCACCTGCTATAGCCTTCTTGCCATCAGATTTCGCATGTTATTTGTGTCTTCCACTGTGAAGACCAACACAAAATAACTGTTTAATGCCTTGGCTGTTTCCTCGTTCCCAATTATTAAATTGGCCTTCTCATCCTCTAAAGGACCAATGTTTACCTTAGCCACTCTTTTATGATTTGCATAGTTGTAGAAACTTTTGCTGCCTGTTTTTATATTCTGAGCTAGTTTATTATCATAATCTATCTTACTTTTCTTTATAACTTTTTTTGTGGCTTTCTATTGGCCTTTAAAGATTTCCCAGTCTACGAGTTTCCCATTACTCTTTGTTTTTTTGTATGTGTTTTTCTTCAATCTGATACTTTCCTTTATTTCCTTAGACATCCATGGCTAACTATCTCTTTTCCTACAGTTCTTCCTTATCACTGGAAGATACTTCTGCTGAGCACTGTGAAAAATTGTTTTGAAAGTTCTCTACTGTTCCTCAATTGACCCACCATAAAGTTTTTGCTCCCATTCTATCTTAGCTAACTCCTCCCTCATCCCATCATTGTCTCCTTTGTTTAAGCACAGGACAGAGGTACTGGATTTAACCATCTCACACTCCATCTATATTTTAAATTCGACCATACTGTGATTGCTCTTTCCCAGTGGATCCCTAACCATGAGATCATTAATTATTCCTGTCTCATTACACAGGACTAGATCTAGGATAGCTTGTTCCCTCGTAGGTTCCATTATATATTGCTCAAGGAAATTATTGCGGATGCATTCTATGAACCCCTCCTTGAAGCTGCCATGACCGACCTGGTTTGACCAATCGATATATCGTTAAAATTCCCCATGATAATTGCTGTACCATTTTTACATGCATTAGCTATTTCTCTGTTTATTGCCTGCCCCACCACGATGTCATTATTTGGTGGCCCATAGATCACACTTACCAGTGACTTCTCCCTGCTATTCCTAATTTCCACCCAAATGGATTCAACCTTTTGTTCAGTAGAACCTATATCATCTCTCACTACCGCCCTGATAGCATCCTTAAAAATCAGAGCGACACCACCTCCCTTTCCTTCCTGTTTGTCCTTCCGAAAAGTTTAATATCCCTGGATATTTAACTCCGAGCCATGACCATCCTGCAGCCATGTCTCTGTAATGGCCACTAAACCATACCCATTTGCCATGATTTGCACCGTCAACTCATCTACCTTGTTCCACATGCTCTGAGCATTCAGATAAAGTGCCCTTATGACCGTTTCGCACCTTCTTTTTGAGTCCTGTCACCTCCATTACTAACAGTTCTTGAGTTCTCCTTCCCTTTAACTTTCTTCCTAATTTTCAATGGAGTTGAAGCTTCCTTGTCGCCTGCTGACTTGCTGTTTCTATTTATTGTTATACTCCCTGTACGCTCACTCATCCCTTCCCCCCTACTTAGTAGTTTAAAGTCTTATTGACCAAACTATTTACCTTTCTCACCAGAACACTGGACCCGGCCCTGTTCAGGTGGAGTCCATCCCAACAGTATGGATCCCTCCTGTCCCAGACTTTCCCACACCACTCTTTTAGCCACATGTTTACTTCCCTGATCCTCCCTCCCTGTGCCAATTTGCACGTGTCTCGGGCAGCAATCCAGAGATTATGACCCTTGAAGACCTGTTTTTTAATTTTATTCCCAATTGTTCATAATCCTGAAACAGGTCTTTTTTCCTGGTCCCGCCTACGTTGTTGGTACCTACGTGGACCACAACAACTGGATCGTCCCCCTCCCCCTCCCTCTCTAGTATCCTCTCAAGCCGGTCAGAGATGTCTCTCACCCTGGCACGGGGCACGCAACACACCATATGGGACTCTCTATCCTGCTCACAAACAATACTGTCCATCCCCCTGACGATGGAGTCCCCTACAACCACAAACTGTTCCTTAGCTCTCTGCTCTTGAATGGCCTTCTGGATCATGGAGCCATGGTCAGTTGGCTCAGCCTTCCTGCATCCCTGTTCCTCATCCAGGGAGGGAGCAAGTGCCTCATACCTGTGGGACAATGTCAAGGGCTGCGGCTCCTGTGTTCCTGTCTGCAGGGTCCCTCTACCTGACTCATTCGCAGTCACACACTGCAGTTCTGCCCACCGATCAAATTAACATTAGTTAATCTCCGAAACGTGACTGCCTCCTGGAACACAGCATCCAGGTATCTCTCCCCCTCCCAAATGTGTTGCAGTGTTTGGAGTTCGGATTCTAGCTCCTCAAGCAGCCAACACTTGCTGCAAATGTGGTCACTACTGTTCTCAATGGCATCAGCCAGCTCCCACATCATACAGCTATAACACATCACTTGACCTGCCATCTTTCCTTAGTTAATGTTTTAAAATTAATTAGTTACTCCCCAAATTTATTGGGTGAAAGATAACCATTACCCAGCTGACCACTCTTCCTCTGCTGAACCACTGAAGGCTGCAGTCACGCGAGGTAAGACTTTTTTTTCCTGGGTGCCCGCACATTCTCTCCCAGATTCCCTCTGCTGGCCCCTAATCTGCTCATCGCTGAACACAGTGAGCAATTTAGCATGCCTAATCCACCTAGTATGCACGTCTTTGGACTATGGGAGGAAATCAGGGCACCCGGAAGAAACCCATCCAGACACAGGAAGAATATGCAAACTCCACACTTAAGGCTGGAATTGAACCCTGGTACCTGGAGCTGCAAGGCAGCAAAGCTAGCCAGTGAGCCACCATGCCATCCTTCATTTAATTTCTCAGCTTCCCCTTCTTCCTTGAAAACTATCATTTAAAGCAAAGTGCTTGATTCCTGTCCTGACAACAGCTTACAAATCTCACTTTCTTTGACTGACAATCTGTTTTCATGTTGACCATAATGCACACAGAACCTCTTCCTACAGTTAAATGTCAATGCCTTTATTGTTAATAATGACAAGATGTTTTGCCAAAAATGTGTAGCACATGGAGCTCTTGTTAGAATGACTGGGTGTTTATTATTTTGAGGCACTGAAGAGCCAATTTGTGAACTTACTGTGTGTATGAAGCCAGCAGCTGTGAACCATGTGCCCAGAAACACAGACAGCAGACTTGCCAGTTTGATTTTTGAACTGCAAAGTTAAAGGTTCAGAAGAAAGATAAATGGTGAGCAACAGGAATATAACAGAATTCTTGTCTGTTTCCCCTGTCAAATGTTTCCCTTCTCCAGAAGGCCCAGGATTTAAATCTTCAACAAGAGCCAGTTCAACTCATTGGGTAGTGCTCTCACCTCTGGCTCTGAGAGTCATAGGTAGACACTTCACTCCAGTTTGGCAGAGGGAGTGGTGAGCACTCACAGGTGCCACTCTTCCAATTGAAAGTTGAACTGAAGCCCTGTTAATGTATTAAGGTCCGATCTGTATCTGAAATACATTAACCCTTCTTGGATAGAACCCTCTACCAATAAATACTATCACCCTCAGCGTGGAAAGCTGAGACGAACTCATAAGACATTGTGGAGAAGAGTTCCAAATTTCTAGTGAACATATGATGACTGAATTATGATTTCCATTCAGACCATCCGTGTCTTACTTTGAGGATTGTGAAGAAATCAAACATCTTGAGCTATCCTATTGAATCTTTTTCATAGGTTCAGCAGCACAAAATACCTTATACCTTTATACCTTCTTAGCCCCAGGCAATACTAGCCTAGGCAATGCAGTGGGTCATAGAGTCACCTCATGCTACTCATCAAACACTTATCCACTCTTGTCCCATTTTATCACACTTGGCCCGTAGTCTTGTATACTATGGCTTTTTTAAAAGTTGATTCATGGGATGTGAACACCGCTGGCTGCGCCAGCGTGTATTGTTCATCCCTCATTGCCCTTGAGAAGATAGCGATGAGCTTTCTTCATGAACCTAGAACTTCTTAAATGTTGGGATGATTCCCAACTTTACCAGTCTTTCTGGTGCAGTGTTCTGGATACCCACCACTCAGGATAAAAAAAAGTTCTTCCTTAATCCCTCTTAAACCTGCTGTCCCTGAACATAAATCTCCTCCCCCAGGAGTATAGATTTTTCTTTTTCTAGCCCTCTCATAACTTTACAGACTTTAGTCAGGAACCCTCTCAGCTTCTCTGCTTGAATGAAAACCACACCAAATTTTTATAGAATTAAGTCTGGCCTCATTATTTAACACTCCCAAAGCCAGGGATGATTCCACTGGATATGTGCTGCACTCCCTCCAATAACATCTCCTTCCTAAGGATAAGCATTGTACTCTCCCCTTTGTATTCCAAGCAAGATCTGGCATGTGCAGATTTCTTGTGAACAGTCAGTTAGGCCTCTCACACTAACATGGAAAATAGCTGCAAAGACAAAGTAAGGACTCATCTGGCTATATTTGTGATCAGTATTTGACGTCCTCTGGCAATCTAGCCTTTGGATGAAATTAATTACTCAAGTTGATATCAATTTAACCAGTCACAGTTGTACTTACTTTCTCTTCAAGATCCGTAAGTATTGTAGGATTTCAGGTAATTGCAGCAAGCGAAGAGATCTCATGAATCTCAAGCCTGGAAAAATAATGCCAAAGAAAATCAATAACCTGGATCTGCTGAAATATTAATGGCAGGCTTCCTCTGGTCTGAAAGATTGAAGTGACAGGTAGGGTAAAGCAAATTATGACTGGGAGCTTGGGCTCAATAGGTTGAAAGGAAGTCTGGACATAAACTGTGCAACATTCTCTGTTGTTAACTGACAAAACAGCACATTAATTGAATTCCATTTTAGAATTTACTATATTGGAGACCTGAGACCTTGCCAGCCCAGCTCCCATGATAGCTGCCGAGTTGGGCCAGCAGTTCCATTGGAAGGCATTCTCAGAGTTCTTTATCACATGTCATAACCCCAGTGCCAGCAGTGTCACCAGTTAAGGGATCGGGAGAGGTTAACTGGTGTTACCATGATAACTCAAACACAAGACAGACCATCAAGTCTCCAAGAGTGTTGCAACAGCTGAACAAAGTGATAACAATCTGATTCACCATTCTAAGCCTGCTTTTCCAGAATTCCCAATTTCTTCAGAGTACAGTTCAAGGGTTCTCTGATTATTCCATTATAGGAATTACAGTTGGTTTCAGGAAATCTTTAACGTGAAGAAGATAACCTGAATATTTTAAATTTGGGATGATGGTTGCTCAAGAGGGAGTTAGGAAAAGCAAACAATCTTTGTACTTGCGTACTCACCAATACAGTCCTTGTTGAAATAGAGTGCAACGATAACTGGAGGGATGGTGAAGAAGTCCACAATGGAATTGAGCTCCAACCAGAACCGAAGCTTGTCTTGGGCTGCAATGAACTGTTGTCGAAAGATAACAAACAGGTAACCTTCAGGCCAAAACCTACTAGTAACTGTCAGCCAGGGATCACTCGGTTGTAATGGGAGGTAGGAGTGTTGACTTATGTCTCTCTGACCCTACCCCTTGATTTGGAGGAAAGGCAAAGCTCTGGAATAAATTGTTAAGAAGGTTTTCAATATCCTGGGGGTTGCCATTGACCAGAAACTGAACTGGACTAGCCACATTTAAACTGTGGGCTACAAGAGCAGGTCAGAGGCAGTGAGAACTCACCTCCTGACTCCTCAAAGCCTGTCCACCATTTACATGGCATTAGTTAGGATGTGATGGAATATTCCTCACTTTCCTGGACTGGTGCAGTTCAAGGAGCTTGACATACCCAAACAATGTAGTTAGCTTGATCGGTACCATATCCACTAGCAGTTATTCCCTCTATTACTGATGCTCAGTAGCAGCAGTGTGTACCTTCTACAAGACACACTGATGCTCCTTAGACAGCTCCTTCAAAACCCTCAACCACCTCTATCCAGAAGGACAAGGGTAGCAGATACTTGGAAACACCAGCCCTAATAGATTCCCCTCCAAGCCACTCAAAATCCTGACTTGAAAGTATATCGCCATTCCTTCAGTGTTGCTGGGTCAAACTTTTGGAACTCTCTCCCTAACGTACATCAGATGGAACTCAGCTGTCAAGAAGGCAGCTCACCACCACCTTCTCGGGGGCAGATAGAGATGGCAATAAATGCTGACCTGTTCCGTGTTACTCACACCACATGAATGAATTTGTAAAAAAATGCACATATTGGAAGAATTGGTGGGCTGGGAATGTTAACCTCAACTTTGTGCGCAAGACTCAGAGTGGGATTTTGTGATGTGTACGAGCTTTGACTCAGTGGGTAATGCAGGGTACCCAATGAAAGTTGCCCCTCCGCAGTATAGTGTTGAATGAATGCTGCACTACCAGAGATACTGCCTTTCAGATGAGGCATTTAGCAGCAGCTGTATCTGCTGTCTTACCAGACACAAAAGGCTCCATGGCATTGTTTTCAAAAGAGCAGGTAAGCTCTCCCTGTTGCTTTGGCCAATATTTAACCCTTCACCAATACCACAAAAGCATGTAACCAGATTTTTGATTGTGGGACTTTGCGATATGCAAGCTGGCAACCACAACACTGACAGTATTTCCAAGTGTGCTTCATTGCTGTGAAGCAATTTGGGATGTCCTGACGTTGAGAAAGGTGCTGTAGAAATGTGAGTCTTTCTTTTCAGAGGTGAGAGCGCAATGAAATGAGACTGATTTCCACCGAGACGCAAATGACAGAAAATTACTTACACGCAGTCCAAAGTAAAATAAAAAGAATGCATTAAAGCATTGATCAACCATCTGTAGGGTATCCAGAACCACTTGTGTGCTTTCATTACTCCTGCAGAAAGGGAACAGCATGTTCAATTCATCAAATCAAAGATCTGCTTCAAAATTTCTCTCTTCACAACCTCACTTAACTCTTTGGTCTAAACCAAGCATTCACCGAAATGGAAAGTTCCGACTTCTTGCTGTGAGATAAATGATTTTAATAGTTTCTTGAAAGGCGGAAGGAGAATTTGAGATGACCTTACTGTGAGATCACTTGGAATATTATAAAAATTTCAGAGTAGAAATAGCCAGTTGGCTTTGGCTATTGGCAGTTTTTGCAGGGTACTAGCTAGGACTGGAGACTTGAGTGGGTGAAATAAAAACTGAAATTGCTGGTAAAGGCCATTAGACCTGGCAGCATCTGTGGAGAGAAATCAGACTTTGGGTCCAGTGACTTTTCCTCGGAACTGAAATGAAATGCCTCTTTTGCTTATAAACATTGACTCGCCAAAGCGAAGCACATTTAGGAAAGTGATTCATGTGGCAAATCCTCATTGGCCAGGACAGTGATGATCCAGAAGAGTGAACAGGGCACTAAACTTTGACCTTGGAATATACAAGCTGCATACCTGGGAACAAGGGTTTCATGTTCAGTAAGGTGCAAAATTGCCTAAAGAATCAGGTGTGTTTGAGCACAAGACCTATTTCTTACTTTCACAAACTGTTCACATTCTTAAACTGGTTGCTTCCTATCCTGGTCCGTCTGCAATTTCTTCCAGCAGACTAATTGCAAAATCACCTCAAGTGCTCGAAGCGTATTGGAGCCCATTTAAATGTAGATGTTTGGCTGCCATCATTTCTGGGCTGCAGTGCTGGCTATCCACACCCAGCAGGTGAGCTTCAGGCTGGTAACTCCATATAAACACAGTAGTCCTCATTTTACATTGTGCTTTCATCCCTGAGTGAAACTATTTGAAGTGAATTGTAGATTACCATTGGAATTCCCATAGGAAAATCTGAATTAGATTCTTTCAGATATTTCCTTGCTGGGTAACCGGTATTCAAGTTGAATACAGTCCTGTGCCCTCCTAATTAAAAAAAAAATCACTGAATACGACAGATATAGTGTACTTATTATTGCATAATCTATATCTATACTCAGGAGGTGATGTATGTCACTTTCAATTTAAACAGTGCTCAATGTACCATTGAGGTGTAGAACTCATTTCATTTCATGGAAAAGACCTACAATAATTCTTTAAAAATGGCAGATTTTTGCTAACTCTTGTGGAATATCCGACTATCCCAAGTCATTGATGTTTAATCCTAAGGTACTTCTTGTATAAGAATTACTTATGGTATATCCATATCTTCATCAAAGCTAGCTGCTATTACAAGCAACACCTCTGCTTCTTACTCATACTGGGAGAGATTTGCTATGCTGAAACGTAAAAACTCTCTTCCATTCATTTCTTTTTGCCTTTCAAAGCAGCTATGAGTTTTCTGAGTTCTACTAAGGGGAGGATAAGGCAACCATGGCTGACAAGGGGTGACAGTGGCAGGATAAAAGTAAAAAAAAAGTGTGCTATATGGTGAGGATGAGTTGGAATCCAGAGGATTGGAAAGCCTTTAAAAATCAGCAGAGGATAACTGAAAAAGCAATAGAGAGGAGAAGGTGAAATATGAGGGTAACTAGCAAAATATGAAAGAAGAGGCATGGTGGCTCCGTGGTTAGCACTGCAGCCTCACAGCGCCAGGGACCCGGGTTCAATCCCAGCCTCGGGCGACTGTCTGTGTGGAGTTTGTACATTCTCCCTGTGTCTGCATGGGTTTCCTCCGGGTGCTCCGGTTTCCTTCCACAGTCCAAAGATGTGCAGGCTAGGTGGATTGGCCATGCTAAATTGCCCGTAGTGTTCAGGGATGTGTGGGTTATAGGGGGATGGGTCTGGGTGGGATGTTTCAAGGGGCGGTGTGGACTTGTTGGGCCAAAGGACCTGTTTCCACACTGTAGGGAATCTAATCTAATCTAATCAAAAAAGAATTGTAAGAATTTTCTAAATACTAAGAGAGAGCAAGAGAGTGGACATTGGACCACTGGAAAATGAGGCTGAACAAGTAGAGATGGTGAACGAAGAACCAAATAGGTACTTTACATCAGGTTTCAGCATGGAAGACACCACCAGCATACCAGAACATCAAAAGTTAGGGGACAGAACGAATGTAGTGGCCATTACTAAGGAGAAAGTGCTGGGGAAACTGATGGGTCTGAAGATGGATAATTCACCAGACCAGATGAACTACACCCGGAGGTTCTGAAGGAGATTGTAGAGGCATTAGTGGTAACCTTTCAGGGAGAGTCCAGAAGACTGGAAAATGGTTAATGTAAAACACCTGTTTAAGAAGGGAGGGAGTCAGATGAAAGGAAACTATAGTGTGACCTCAATCACTGGTAAGATTTTAGAATCCATTATTAATCATGAGATTGCAGAGTACTTGAAAGTGCGTGGTAAAATAGGGCTGAGTCAGCATGGCTTTGACAAGTGAAAGGCATGTTGGAAAAATCTGCTAAAATTCTTTCAGGAGGTAATGAGCAAGTTAGAGAAAGGACAGCCGGAGGATGTGATTGATTTGGGTCTGCAGAAGGCCTTTGACATCCACACAGGAGGCTGCTATGTAAGGTTAGAGCCCATGGTATTAGGGGCAAGGTACTGACTGACTGGCAGAGTAGAGATAAGTCTTCAGGATAGCAACGATGATTTGGTAAAATTCAGCAGGGATCTGTGTTGGGACCACAGCTGTTAGTGCTATACATTAAAGATCTGGACAAAGGAACTGAGGGCATTGTCACTATGTTTACAGATGACTCAAAGATAGGTAGAGGAACAGGTAGTGTTGAGGAAGTGGGGAGGCTGCAGAAGGACAGGCTAGGAGAGTGGGCAAAGAAATGGCAGATGGAATATAATGTGGCAAAGTGTGGCAGGAGGGATAGAGGAGTAGACTATTTTCTAAATGGGGAAAAGCTTTGGAAATTTGACGTACAACAGGATTTGAGAGTCCTAGTTCAGCATCCCCTTAGGGTTAACATGCAGGTTCAGCTGGCAGTTAGGAAGGCAAATGCAATGTTAGCATTCATTTCCAGAGGGCTGCAATACAAGAGCGAGGATGTCCTGCAAAGGCTGTATAAGACCTCATTTTGAACATTGTAAGCAATTTTGGGCCCCATATCTAAGGAAGGATGTACTGGCATTGGAGAGGGTCCAGAGGAGGCCTACAAGAATGAACCCAGGGATGAAGGACTTGTCATATGAGGAGCGGTGGTGGAATGTCGGTCTATACTCAGGTTCAGAAGATGAGGGTCGATTGCATTGAAGCTTACAGAATACTGAGAGGCCTGGATAGAGTGAACGAGGATAAGATGTTTCCACTCGTAGGAGGGACTAGGATCCAAGGGCACATCCTCAGATGGTAGGGCCGACCCTTTAGAACTGAGATGCGAGGGAATCAGGAACTGACTAATTTTAACAGAAAATTTAGAATCTCCGCAGTTCCAGAACCTGACACTGAGCTGGCTGACCTCAGCCAGTTTACTGCTCACAAGGAAATAAAGGGTGGCTTGGTGATGGGATACTGGCTTCCACGCAGTTATTTCAGAGATCCAAACTAATGTTCTGGGGAATAAAAGCAAATTACTGCAGACACTGGAAATCAGAATCAAACACAGAGAATTCTGGAGAATCCCAGTACGTCTGGCAGCACCTGTTGTGAGAGAGAAACAGAACGTAATACTTTCAATCAGTCCAATATGTCTGTTTGGAAGAAGAGCCAAATCAGACTGGGAACATTAACTCTCTCTTCACCAATGCTGCCAGTCCAGCTGAGATTTTCCAGCATTCTTTGTGTTTGTTTCATGTTCTAGGGACATGAATTTGAACTGCATTATGCCACTGGTGGAATTTGAATTCAATAAAAATCTGGAATTAAAAGCATGTCTAATAGTGACCCTGCAACCACTGTCAGTTGTTGTAAAAGCGTGTCTGGTTCATTAACATTTTTTAGGGAAGGATTATTATTACCTGGCCTGGCGTACATGTGTCTCCAGATACTCAGCAATGTATTCAACTCTTTACATTGGACGTGGGCATAATAGTTGCTGCCTGAGCTAGCTACAGCCATATCCCATTAATTAATGAAAATGTAAAACCGAAAATAACAAAACAGCAGAAACAAACAAGCCATAAAAAAACCAAATTCATGTGAAATAATGTCAAATAAGGATGACTCTTTGACTGACACAAGGCACTCAAATCAGTAGTGGGCGAAGAAGCCTTTGCTAGGATGCCATGAATGGCAGAGGTTTGTACCACATCATTCCATTTGAACAGAGATTGACAACTTTTGGGCATTTTGACGAGACACTGCAGCCTTCATCCAGCTAGTAGCTCTGTCCAATTTAAGGAGATGTCCTGTTGAACCATGTATGAGTTTGCATTTGTATGTGAGACCACTCCTCACAAAGCGATGTGGGAGGCAATTGTACAAAGACAGGGGCTTGAGCAAACCTGCGATAGTATCACGCAGATTGTAGTAAGCAAATAAACAGGAGAAATAGGCATTGCCCTGTTTAAAATGGGTACCAAGTCTTCCAGCCTTTTCATAAGGAAATCCAGCAAGCATCAACAGCATGCTCTCAGTTTCTTCTCCAAACCAATACTTACTCTATTGATGTCACGAAGTAGATGAAAAGGGAACCAAAGCTCAGTAAGAACACCATCATTACCTGTCAAAGAGATATGAGTCACAATACTTTAATGCAAGAATAACTGTGAACTCTTCTTGTGGCCCATTTCCATGTAATTGGAGGGATAATTTGTGATAGAAATTTGATGGAGATGTACGCTTGTTCCACTATCAGACTGTACAGCCTTTGCTGGAGCAAAGCTGGAATTTACCCACACTCACTCTATCTCCCCACCCCTCACCTACTCTACCTGTCCCCCTCTCATTCTCCCCATTCCACACCCACTCTCACCAACCTATACCCAAACTCACCATTCCTTATGCACTGTATCTGTCCAACACTCTCACTCTCATGGCCTACCCATTCTCCCCATCTCAAACATAATCTCCCCATCCCACATATATTTCCCAGTCTCATAAACCTCTACCCTGGAGCATTTGCAGTTCTTTTGAAGCTCAATTAGTGTGACATTTGACCAGCTAGCACATTGCATCCAGTCAGATTGAATTATATGTTCAGGTAGTTGATGGTTAGTGTGATAAATATGTATAATATGTAATGATTAATTTTGGAATTCAGTTTTTAAAATAGAGGCAGATGAATTTTTGTTTCAAGGTAATTTATTTTGAAAAGGTCAGAAAGTTATTCAATCTGTGAGAGCTTGTGTCTTGGATCGCAGCGTGTATCCAAGTGGTTCTTTTCAGATTCAGGTAAATATAATTAACAGAAGGTTTATCTAACAGCAATTTGCTTAAATAAAGATGTTTATTAAGTAATAATAAATGATTATAGTGGTAATAATAAATGGAAGTGAAAAGAGAAAAAGCAATAAGTCTCAAGCCCTTCTGCCCCTTGGGGGCCCCTCGATTGATGACTGGCTGGAGCTTGAGGTTTGTTCACGATTCTGAGCCAAGATGAAGTCTTGTAATTTGAAACGAAACTCTCCCTCTCTCTTATACAGTGCAACAAACAGCCAGCACAAAGAAAGCGGAAACAGAAAGACAAAACTGCTGGCTGCTGGTACAGAAAACATGGGATGGGAAAAGAAGCTGCAGGTGTTATCTTTGGCTCATAAAGGAATGTTCACAGGACTCATTCAAAGTCATGCAGCTTGTTAAGTGTCATTCTAAACTTTCCCAGCCTATTTTCTCATCCTGTACAATCTATTTTCCCATGTAGCTGTCGAATATCATTCGTTATCCTATAGTTCTTTGGCCCTCCTATACAGTTTGTAAAGATGTCTTCAGTTTTTAGAATTGAGAAGAAGTTTAGATCAACAGTCGAACAATGAGAATTGGAAAGAAATCAGAAAAACCATGCCACCCATCCCAGAAGGAATACTGGGCAGAATCATGTAAGTAATTAATTAAAGAGATGAGAAAATGTTGATATTTCCCTGAGATTTCAGTATCTATGTAAGATATTGTTGGGAGACATTCAAACCTTGAATTGCTGCTATGCTGCAATATCTTTTTATATTTTGTGTCGTAAGCTCGTGTGATGTTCTTAAAGGACATTAGCGGCATTGTATGAATACGTTTCAGTGGCGAGCCACTATGGTAGCCAACTGCACATATATTAAATATATGATCTATCTATCTACTAACCCGTGGACAAGGGAAGTGCAGTTGTAGTATGGCACACTGACCTCTACATTACTGAGGCCAGACACCAACTCTCTGACCTCCTCCTACCGCCTCCTGGATCATGACCCCACCCCTGAGGACCAAACCATCATCTCCCAAACCATCCATAACCTCATCACCTCAGGTGACCTCCCACCCACAGCCTCCAACCTCATTGTTCCCCAGCCCCACACCGCCCGCCTCTATCTCCTTCCCAAAATCCACAAACCCGCCTGCCCCTATCTGGATTCTATTTTCTCCCCCTTGGTCCAGGAACTCCCTACCTACGTCCATGACACCACCCATGGTCTCCACCTCCTCCATAACTTGCAATTTCCCAGTTCGCAACACCTCATTTTCACCATGGATGTCCAGTCCCTATACACCTGCATTCCCCATGCTGATGGCCTAAAAGCCCTCCGCTTCTTCCTGTTCTGCAGACCCGACCAGTCCTCCTCCACTGACATTCTCATCTGCTTATCTGAATTTGTCCTCACTCTCAACAACTTCTCCTTTAATTCCTCCCACTTCTTACAGACAAAGTGGGTGGCCATGGGTGCCCGCATGGGCCCAAGCTATATCTGCCTCTTTGTAGGGTACGTGGAACAATCTCTCTTCTGTACCTACACTGGCTCTATCCCCCATCTCTTCCTCTGTTACATTGATGGTTGTATTGGCGCTGCCTCGTGTTCCCACGAGGAGCCGAACAGTTCATCCACTTCACTAACACCTGCCACCCCAACCTTAAGTTTACTTGGACCATCTCTGATGCCTCTCTCTCCTTCCTGGACCCCCCTGTCTCCATCTCTGGCATCCACCTGGAAACTGATATCCATTTTAAGCCTACCGACTCCCACAACTACCTAGAATATTCCTCCTCTCACACCTTCCTGTAAAAATGCCATCCCCTATTCCCAATTCCTTTGCCTCTGACGCATCTGCTCCCGAGATGAGGCATTCCACTCCCGAACGTCCCAGATGTCCTCTTTTACCAAAAACCTCACTTCCCCTCCACAGTGATCAAAAATGCCCTGGACCGTGTCTCCCGCATTTCCCGCAACTCATCCCTCACACTCCCGATCCGCAATAATAAACAGAACAGAATCCCTCTCGTCCTCACGTACCACCCCACCAATCTCCAAATCCAACGCATCATCTTCCAACATTTCCACCGTCTGCAATCTGACCCCATTACCAAAGACATTTTTCCCTCCCCACCCTTATCTGCTTTCCAGAGGGACCACTCTCTCCATGACTCCCTTGTCTGCTCCACACTCCCCTCCAGACCCACCATCCCCGGCATTTTTCCCTGCAACCGGAGAAAGTGCTACACCTGGCCCTATACCTCACCCCAAACCCAGGCCCTAGGAAGACTTTTCACATCAAATAGATGCTCACCTGCACATCTGTTTGATGTAATATACTGTATCTGCTGTTCCTGTTGTAGCTTCCTCTACATCGGGGAAACCAAACAGAGGCTTGGGGAACACCTGTGCTCAGTTCGCAACAAACAACTACACCTCCCAGTCGCGAACCATTTCAATTCTGCCCCTGCACTCCTCGGACGACACGCCCATCCTGGGCGTCCTGCATTGCCACAATGACGCCACCCAAAAGATGCAGACACAGCATCTCATATTTCGCTTGGGAACCCTGCAGCCCAAGGGTATCAATGTGGACTTCACAAGCTTCAAAATCTCCCCTCCCCCAACCACATACCAAAACCAGCTCAGCTAGTCCCCGCCTCCCTAGCCATTCTTCCCACCTCAAGCCCCACCCCCATCCCCTCCCCACTAACCTCATCCCGCGCACCCCCCCCACCCCCGACCTGTCCGTCCGCCCTGGACTGACCTATCTCCTCCCTAACTCCCCACCTACATTCACCTTCACAGGCCTCTTTGACCTGTCTGTCTCCTATCACCCTATCTTCTCCTTTATCCGTCTTCTATCCACCTCCCCCGTCTCCCTATTTATTTCAGAATCCCCTTCCCCTCCCCCATTTCTGAAGAAGGGTCCCAACCCGAAACGTCAAGCTTTCCTGCTCCTCTGATGCTACTTGGCCTTCTGTGTTCATCCAGCCTCACACTGTGTTATCTCTATATAAGATCTATCAAGTTGGGTTTCATTCTGGATTCTGACTTGTCATGTACTACCATCCTGACATTAGTCATCTGGGAGAAAAGTTCTCCGCTTCCTTGCCCAGAGTCCCAGAAACAGCTGGTAGTTTTCCCCGCCTTAGTTCTGTTTTTACAGAGTCCTGTTTGAAGGCTGATTTTAGGTCTAAATGTCTCAGGTGAAACTTTTCATTCTTGTTACTCACAAGCCCTCGGCCAATCAGAGACTGAGCTGATATCATTCGCTGTGCCCATTCCTGGACTGCGTGCATCAGATTGACGTCCCTTACTTTTGAAGTTTCCGTGGCATTCAGGCGTGCAATTTCCTAAAACACATTGAGTATCAATAGTTAGTTAAAGCAACACTTAGCATTGTTCATGGCATTGGCAACTGCTGTAGATTTCCGAACATTTGTCTGAAAAGTTGTCTTGGTTTAGGAACTACAGGTCTTGTGCTCCAGCAATACCTGAAGGTGGGTGCATTACAATGATCCAACCACAGTTGGAAACATCCCAAAAAGGACAGCCCAGGCTTGGCAACTCCACTTAACCCAATGTCCTCCATGAATTCCTTCCTTCAAGTTCTCTGCTCCCGCTTTCCCATTTTTGCTCACTCAAGATCCATTCTTATGCTACCTCGCCCTCCAACTGCCAATCAGAAGTCAAATGAATATTTTATAACTGATTGGCTGATTCTTGGCTCTCAGGTAAACAGCTATGCTCCCTACACATGCAAAACTTTTGTAACTATCGCAGGTGCTCTCAATCTTTTACAAACACATTGTCTTCAACTGCCCAATGGCTTTTCTTCCGCATTTTACTTGCTGCATTGTTCTGCAGATGAGCTTTTAATTCTTGGAGATTCCAGGGCAGTCTTTGGTGGTTGGCAATCTGATAGGAGGTTCATTCAAGTGGAAATGAGCTGCAGGATGAGGATTGCTTTCTGATTATTTACTCAGCACAATACTTTACCCTGACTCAACACCAAACTAATTGTCTAGATCATGCATTTCATTCACTATGTTAAGGAACTCTGTACGAGCAGATTAGTTGCCATATTTTCAATGGCATATCCTGTGGCATTACAAAGAGTTCTGTTTATACCTGTTTTTGCACCTTCCTGCCAACGTTTAAATACAAAAGAGTGTCCTCTTGACACAGCTCAAGTACAATTCTCAAATTCACCCATCTCAGCCTTTCACTTCCTGGATTTCTGTTTCTGTCATAGTCTCTTTGTCTGTTTGTATATTTGTGTGTTTGTCCCTCTTTCTGACTGTTTTTTTTGTACCTTATCCTTCTCCAACTGTCTGTTTCACTCTCAATGTTTCTGTCTCCTTTGTGCTCTCACTCTGGCGCTCACTTCATTTTTCCCATTTGGTCTCTGTCCATTTATTTATGTTTGACTGTTTGTCTCCAGCCACTTCCCTCTCCCTCTGTCCATTTCTGGATCAGACACTCACTCTGTCAAATCAATCCATTTCCTTTTTTCACCCATCCTTTGTCCAGCTGTTTCTTTAGTTTAAGAGTGTGGCCTAACTTTATACAGAGGGCAGAGGTAACAAAGTGTGGAGCTGGATGAACACAGCAGAGGCCAAGCAGCATCACAGGAGGACAAAAGCTGACGTTTCGGGCCTAGGCCCTTCATCAGAAAAGGGAGATGGAGAGAGGGTTCTGAAATAAATAGGGAGAGAGGAGGAGGCGGACTGAAGATGGATAGAGGAGAAAATAGGTGGAGAGGAGACAGACAAGTTAAAGAGGCAGGGATGGAGCCAGTAAAGGTAAGTGAAGGTGGGGAGGTAGGGAGGGGATAGGTCAGTCCGGGAAGGATGAACAGGTCAAGGGTGCGGGATGGGGTTAGTAGGAAATTTTGGGAGATTTTGAAGGTTGTGAAATCCACATTGATACCGTTGGGCTGCAGCCCAACGGTATCAATGTGGATTTCACAAGCTTCAAAATCTCCCCTCCCTCCACTGCATCCCAAAACCAGCCCAGCTCGTCCCTGCCTCCCTAAGCTGTTCTTCCTCTCACCTATCCCCTCCTCCCACCTCAAGCCGCACATCCATTTCCTACCTCCTAACCTCATCCCGCTCCCTTGACCTGTCCGTCCTCCCCAGACTGACCTATCCCCTCCCTACCTCCCCACCTACACTCACCTCTACAGGCTCCATCCCCACCCCTTTAACTCGTCTGCCTGCTGTCCACCTAACTTCTCCTCTATCCATCTTCGATCCGCCTCCCCCTCTCTCCCTATTTATTTCAGAACCCTCTCCCCATCCCCCTTTTCTGATGAAGGGTCTAGGCCCAAAACGTCAGCTTTTGTGCTCCTAAGATGCTGCTTGGCCTGGTGTGTTCATCCAGCTCCACACTTTGTTATGTCAGATTCTCCAGCATCTGCAGTTCCTATTATCTCTGTATACAGTGGGCACATTTGTGCCAGTGTAATTTGCCCACTAGACAGTGGACATTGCCAAGAGCCTCCATCGGCCATTCATGCTGTCAGCAAGACAAAAACAAACATCCTTGCATTGCAGTAGCATACCTCAAAGTATGAAGTTTAACATTATAAATAACACCTTTGTGGTTAACTCCAGTTGAACACAAATGGAAAACACCTGCACAAAGATGCAAAACACAGGGACTAGGAGCTAAGGATAATGGGAACTGCAGATGCTGGAGAATCTGAGATAACAGAGTCCATTTTTTTCTGATGAAGTGTCTAGGCCTGAAACATCAGCTTTTGTGGGACTAGGTGCTACTTGTGCACAAAACACAGAAAGCTAGCACACTGGCATAGTCAGTAATCAGAAATGCTAATGGAATGTTAGCCCTTGTTTCAAGGGGGTTAGGAGTATAAGAGTAGGGAAGGCTCACTGCAACTGTACAAAGTGCTGGTGAGACCACTCCCCTTGTTTAAGAAAAGATATAATTTCATTACAGACAATTCAGAGAAGGTTCACTAGGAAGATCGCAAAGAAGGATTGTCTTGTGAGCAAAAAGTTAAACAACACGAGTTTAAAATAATGAAAGGTGATCTCATTGAAACATATAGGAATCTTAATGGGCTTAATGGGATAACTGCCAAGAGGATGTTTTCCCCTCGTGAGAGAGTCTTGGGCCAGTGAACACACTGTCAGAATAAAGGGGTGGCAATTTAAGGTATGAGAGTCGTTTGAACTCCTTGCCACAGGGAGCTGTGGGTGCAGAGTCCTTGTGAATCTTTAAGGCTGAGATGAATAGATTTTTGATCAGTCAGGGAATTAAGGGTTGGGGGAAGGGGCAGAATGTGGGCATGAGGAATGCTGGATCAGCATGAGTCCTATTGAATTGTTGAGTAGTGTATTTAATTTCAGGAAACTTACAGAAACAGTAATGAAGGACCAAATTTATAGTCATATGAACAAATGTCAGTTAATTAAGGAGAGTCAGCATGGATTTCTTAATGGAAAGTCATGTCTAACTGACTTGCTGGAGCTTGTGGGTATACAGGTGATAATTTCAAAATGTGTGAATGATACTTGAAAGCATTGTAAACTGTAAGAAAAACAGAATAGAACTTCAGAAGAACAAAGTGAGCAAAAACATGTTGTTGGAATAGGCAGATAGGCAGATGCAGTTCCATGTGGAGAATGGTGAAGTGGTACATCTGGGGAGGAAGAACATGGAGAGACAATATAAAATAAATGATGTTATAAAAACATCTCGAAGTGGGGTGCAGGAGCAGTGGAACCTGGGTGTATTTGTGCATAGGCCTTGAAAGGTAGCTGGACAGGCAGAGAGAGCAGTTGCAGACTGTTCTGTTTTTACTGTTCGGGGTGTAAAGCACAAGAGCAAGGCAGTGATGTTTAACTTGTTTAAGACATTATTACCATCTCAAATGGAGTATTGTATCCTGTTCTCGGAGCTGTACGTAGGGAAGGATGTAACGACAATGGAAAGAGTGCAGAATAGGTTTACAAGAATGGTTCCAGAAGTGAGGAATTTCATCTATGAAGACAGACTGGAGAAAAAGGGAGTTGGGAAGAAGAGAAGCCTCAGAGCAGATTTGAATGAAGCGCTCAAAGTTATGGGAGGGCTGGACAGAGAAAATATGGAGAAAATGTTCCCACTCGTGAAGGGATCGAGGATGAAAAGGCATAGATTTAAAGTTCTTTGTAAAAGAAGCAAAGTGATGTGAGCAAAAGCTTTTTCGTTGTATAATTATTTAGGTTCTGGAATGCATTATCTTGAGAGGGTGGTGGTGGTTTCAACTGAGACTTGTGAAAAGGGAGTTAGACGATTCTTTGAATGTGCAGGGTTAAAGAGGGAAGGCAGGTACACCTAAGTGGAAAGCTGATTCTAAGAGCTAGGCAGATGAATGGGCTGAATGGCCTCCTTCTGCATCCTATCAATTCTGTGATTCCAGGGACCTGAGCCCATAATCCAGGCTGACATTTCTAGTACACTGCTGAAGAAGTTGAAAGGGCTGACTTTTAATGTGAGGCCCCATTGCCTCTCACTTGGATATAAGATATGTCCTGACATTATTTCAGAGAAGAGTGGGGAAGTTCTCCTTGCTGTCCTGGTCAATATTTATTCCTCAAAAGACGTGCCAAAAAAGTAAATTATCACATTGTTTGTGGGATGTTGCACAGATTAGCTATCATACCCGTGGCTGTCGTTCAGAAGTATATTGGCTGTAATGCTATTTGGAATATCCTGGGGTTGTGAAAGATGTTTGATCAACACAAGAATGGTCATGGCAAACTATACCTCAGTTGTCAATTTCTGTGTTATTTTCTCCAGGACAAGGTTGCTGATCTGGTGTTTCCCACTGATAGAGATTTGATGAGTTTCGTACTTGTCTTTGTTTCTTGCCCACTAGTTCAAAGGGAAAGAAAGAGAGAAATTAATTAAATGGCTTGGAGAAGTAATTCAGGGTACAATCTCATTCAATTTTTATAGTCGTAGAGTCATATAGCTTGGAATCAGTCCCTTCGGCCCAACCTGTCCATGCCAATGAGGTTTCATAAACTGAACTAGTCCCATTTGCCTCTGTCTCTCTAAATCCTTCCTATCCATGTACCTCACCAAATGTTTTTTAAATGTTGTAATTGTACTCATCTCTACCACTTCCCCTGGCAGCTTGTTCCACCACCTTTTGTGTGAAAAATTTACCCCTCCGGTCCCTTTTAAATCTTTCCCCTCTTACCTTAAACCTGTGACCTGTAGTTTTGGACTACTCTACCCTAGGAAAAAGACTTTGGCTATTCACCTCACTTATGCCCCTCATGATTTTATAAACCTGTATAAATTCTGTGACTTCTCTGTGTTTCAGCCACACTGATCAGAGGTTTGTGGGTGTAATCTATTCTGGAAAAAACACTCATCCTTGTTGAAACTTTTTGGGCTGTCCTGAAGTCCTCATTTATCAAAATCAAGGTCTTCTGCCTTACAGAGATAGTAGGAACTGCAGATGCTGGAGAATCTCCTGCCTTACCTTAGCTTTTACCCCAGTAGAAAGCACCACAATCTAAAACAGGAAGTCACTACATCACGTGTCTTCCCAGGCCACAACTTGTTTCCTCCACTGTCCTTCAGTGCTCCATCTCTTACCTCCTGTTATCTATGAGGTGGATGGACCCAGCTCATTTCCCCGGGTGCGCAGATCATATCAGACAGAAAATGACAGACCTGAATCCTATTTCTCCATGAGTTCTCTTAGACTTAGAGTGAACTTCCGAGGAAGACAAAGATGGCAGAGTTTGCTTCTGGGCCTTTTGGATTTTATGTTCCATTGCTGTGAAGAATGGGTGAGGGAGGATGAGGAGGTAATGTTTACTCATGATACTGGGGCCATCTTAATATATGAGAAATGTCTTGGAGAACCAGCTACACTTCACCTGTAGTCAACTTCTTACACTTTATCATCCTGTTAAACTGTTGGCCAACTAATTGCCTTTTCTGCTTCCATGCCTGCTGATTTTGTGGATAGTTAGATTTGCTGAGGTTTTATTCCTTCCTTTGAAAATCATATTTGGTCTTCACACAAAGCCATCCTTGATCCCTCTGTGCTTTCTCCTCATTCCTTAATCCTTCTGTACTGTACCTCAAATCTCTCTGTGCTTCCACCTTATCCCTCAATCCCTCTGTACTGTCTCTAGATCCTTCTGTACTGTCGCTCCATCCTCTGTGTCCTCTGTATTCCTATTTAATCCTTCTGTACTTCCACCAGATCCTTCCATGTCATCACTCAATCCATCTGTTCTATGACATAAATCTCCTCTGTGCCCTCTCTAGTGCAATCAAACCCTTCCTGTCGTATGGTCATATGTGTGCTCCTGCTGAGCTCAACTGAACATTTTACACAGTTCTGGCATAACCTCTCTATACTTAAATTCTAAACCTCCACTCATCAAGGACAGTATCGTACATTCCTTCTTTGCACCTAATATATCTGACCTACTACGTTCAGAGATCTGTGGACACACACTCTAAGATTCCTGTGTAGTTCACCTGTGCTCAATATGTTCATGTTTATTGTGTTTTCTATTATCATATTTTCCATACCTAAATCCTTGAGCTTATTCTTCTTCAGACTAAATGCCACTTTTGCACATATTTAACAGCTGCACTGAGATCTAGATACTGTTCTTCTTCTTCATCTTCACATGGAATGCAGCTATAGTGTGACCTGCCACATTGGTCCAAGACAAATTCCACTGAGATAGTTTGAGAAGCTGCAGTACTGTTCAAGTGCAAGGCTTATCTTTTCTTTGAAAGAGTAAATATCACTGTAGTGATTGGAAAAAGGTCAGCCAGCTGGACCTCATAGAATCTTAGTTCCCTGCTGGGCAGTCAGTCTGAACCAATTAGGGAGTCCTGGCTGGCACATAAAATGAGGAGTGTCAGAGATCCTGACACTCCAACAGCTGACTCTAAATGAAGCAGTCCTAAAGTCAAGGACTGTTCATGTGCAAATAAAAGGTGGCTTGATGACAGATACCAGCCTCTGTGGAATTATTTCAATCACAAATCAGATGTCTCCTAATTTACCTTTGGCTTTTTTCCATGAGATAAGTCAGATAATAGAACCCAGCAAATTCTCAGGCCTCTGTATAAAAGGATGAACAGCAAGCCTCCAACGAAGACGGTGAACGAGGAACCAATTGCACCCCACCACATGTCCTGACTCATGATACGGCAGTTGTGACTTGGCTTTTTGATATCACTGTTGGTGTCACCGAAGACCAAGTTGCTGAAATTACCTTTTAGAAAGTTAAAATCACGTGACTTTACCATTATGTTTGACCTGTCTTGCTCTTAGTGTCCTCAGTGAGTTACTTTTCAGCCCTATTGAGGTTATCAATTACTCCCATTGTGACTCATAGAATGATTGAATCATAGAATGTTACAACACAAGAAGAAGTCATTAGATCCAGCTTGTGCCTGTGTTGGCAACTTGAAGCAGCTGTCCAACCCAGATTCAGACACCAACCTGTTTGCCAAAACTTTATAATTAGTTCTGTCCCAGTATATTACCCATGGTGCTGCCTCCAAGTCTTAACAATCCTCTGTATGAAAAAAAATTCTTATCAGTTCCTCCAACTCTTTTCCAGTTTATATTTGCCCTATGATCTCACTTTCCAGAAGAAACGGTATCTCCTTACTCGCCTGAATAAAACCCCTCCTAACTCTGAAAATTGAATAAGGTCTTTTAGTAAATTTCTTTGGTCCAAGGAGAATGATGCCAGGCTCTTCTGTTTCTCCACATTACTGAATTCCCTCATCCCAGACTTCATGTTGGTAAATAAACCAAAAGAACTGCGGATGCTGTAAATCAGGAACAAAAACAAAGTTGCTGGAAAAGCTCAGCAGGTCTGGCAGCATCTGTGGAAGAGAAAACAGAGTTAACATTTCGGGTCTGGTGACCTTTCCTTAGAACAGTTCTGAGGAAGGATTACTGGAACCGAAAAGACCATTCAACATTGAATCCAATTCAATGCCTTTTTGAAAGCATGGAACTGGGGTGCAAACTGCGCAATGTCATTTAATCAAGCAAAGTCCAAATCCGACAGGCTCAGTTCCACAACTTTCTTGCTCTGAATGTCTCAACTTGGCGAGGTAAAGTAAAAAATTAATCTGTCCTTCAATCCTTGCAGATTGAGCCACATAAAGTCAGAAACTGTGAATGTATTTTTGAGAGATAAGAGACAAAAGCCAATGGCTCTGAATTTTATCCTGTGACGCACACAGAGGATTTGCCCACAATTCAGTATTCTGTATTATACTGTGAGATGCTACAGAGAGCAAAATCCTGGAGAAATGTCATACAGCAGTTAAAAAAAATTTGTATCTTGGTTTTATTTTCATTGGAACGCATGCATTTATCATGTAAAAATATTGAGGCGAGTGAAAAATTACCTTTTGACTGACAGTCAGCAATCATCCTGCCCAGTATTGAGAAGTCTGTTGGTCTTCCACGCAATGTAGGAAGACAAAGAGGTGTGTGGATGAAAATATTGGGCATCCACTGTGGGGAATATGGTGTGAATGTGTGGCAGGAGGTCATATAATTAAACCTGTAAGAATTGGGAACCTGTCAGACAGGCTGCAAGCAGTCACTGAGGTGAAGGTCAGTGAGAGATGGGGGTATTGCTTTAAACAAGATGGGAGGCAGATGATCAGCAATCCAATCATGTGACCATTCTTCTTTCACCATGACGATTTATTATTAACTTGTCAGGTGAAAGTCCACCTCTGAGCTAGCAGCATTTTCCAAGCCTCGATTTAGTTCTAGTGATTCTGAAAGAATCTGAGGTTTTGAAGTGCTGGAAGCTCAGGCTGATCTTTTCTGGCTGAGGTTTGTGCTGGGCAATCTGAATGTTTTGTGTCATGCGTCCTGTCAGGAGGTTCATTTGCAGTCTGGTTGTGGTCTCAACTTCACATTTCTATCTGACTCCAATAACCCTTCACTACCTTCTCTTTGAAAATCTGCTCAACTCAAAAAAATAGTGGCAGGAGGCCAAGAATGCTGGTCAAAGGGTGTTTTCGGACTGGAATTTAATTTAGATATATGTAAGCTGTTACATTTTGGTAAAGCAAGCCAGCGCAGGTCTTATACAGTTAATGGTAGGGTCTTGAGGAGTGTTGCTGAACAAAGAGACAAAGAGCAGGAGCGTAGTTCCTTGAAAGTGTAGTCATAGGTAGACAGGGTAATGAAGAAAGTGTTTGGCACATTTGCCTTCATTGATCAGATCATTGAGTATGGAGATGAGATGTCGTGTTGCGACTGTACGGGACATTGGTGAGGCCACATTTGGAATACTGTGTACAATTTTGATCTCCCTGCTATTAGAAAGGTGTTGTTAAACTTGAAAGGGCGCAGAAAAGATATACAAGGATGAAGCCGCGACTAGAACGTTGACAGTCAGAAATCACACAACACCAGGCTCTAGTCTAACAGGTTTATTTGATAACACAAGCTTTTGGAGCCTCACTCTTTCTTCAGGTATTAGTGAGAGAGGTAATATCAGACACAATTTACAAGTAAAAGAACAAAGGGTCACACCACAGGTCAAAATGTATTAAATAAACCTGTGATAACAAAGTGTAGAGCTGGATGAACACAGCAGGCCAAGCAGCATCTTAGGAGCATTAAAACATCAGCTTTTGTGCTCCTAAGATGCTGCTTGGCCTGCTGTGTTCATCCAGCTCTACACTTTGTTATCTTGGATTCTCCAGCATTTGCAGTTCCTATTATCTCTTAAATAAACCTGTGTTGCTCTTAAATCTTTAATCATTTAGAAGGCTTTAATTGATTAATATGTGCATGTAAAGCCCTGAATTCCTTACAAGTCACAGTCTTGAGAGAATGAAAGGTTTTATCGGTGTAAAGAACAGATGACATTTTAGGTCTGACATTGCATGTGAGGTGTGAGGCCTTCTTTAGAATCTGCTTGTGTTTGGAGTCAGTAAATTAGGAATTTACAAAATTCCACATTAACTAACTGCCTATAAATTGTGTGCATTTTGGACAAAATAGAATGGACCTGCCAATACACATTTACCCCATAGAATAACGTTTGTGTGTCTGTGTGTGTGTGTGAGAGAGAGAGAGAGAACACAAGACATGTCAGATCTTTGACATTGACACTACCATCACATGTGGGAACACCACCCACCACATATACGGCAGATACACGTCACTCAGCCAACTTTGTCTATTCATATGCTGTAAGCAAAGACACCCTGAGACATGGTACATTGTCAAATGCTATTACAACGAATGAATAGACACTGAGCAACAATTGCCAGATAGGAATGTTCCCTCCCAGTACGGGAACACTTCACTGGTCAAGGATATTCAGCTTCAGATATTTGTGTGTACATCTTCCAAGGCAGACTTCGAGATACACAACAATGCACAGTCGCTGAGCAGAGGCTGATAGCCAAGTTTGGCACCCAGGACGATGGCCTCATCCGGGATCTTGGGTTCATGTCACACTATAGGTGACCTCATCACACTCCACACTCTCTCACACACACTCGTGCACACATGCACACACACACAGACACTCACTTACACACACACTCTGTCTCTCCCTCACACACACACTCTTTATCCTCCCTCTCTCACACACACAACTTGCAAACTTATGGGGTGAATGCGTATTTGCCGATACATTCTATTTAGTTCAAAAAGCACACAATTTATAAATAGTCAGTCAATATGGCACTTTATAAACTCCTACTTGAGAAATAAAACCAGTCTGACTCCAACCCAAAACACAAGCAGTTTCTAAAGAAGGCTTCACACCTAACGTGCGTTGTCTGACATCAAATGTCGGACTTTTTTACACTGATAAAACCTTTAGTTCTCTCAGGACAGGGACTTGTGAAGAATTTGAAGATTTACAAACACATATTAATCAATTAAAACCTTCTAATGGATTGAAGGTTTAACAACATCTCAGGTTTGTCTAATACATCCTGAGCAATGGTGTGGCCCTTTGATCTTTTACTGATAAATTCTATGTCTGATATACCGCTCTCACTAACCCCTGAAGAATGAGCGAGGCTCCGAAACCTTGTGTTTTCAAATAAACCTGTCGGACTATAACCTGGTATTGTGTGATTTCTGACTTAGTCCACCCACGTCCAACAGCAGCACCTCCACATTATGGAAGGTTTGAATTGTAGGGAGAAGCTTAATAGGCTGGAGCTTTTCCGCCTGGGGCATCAGCAGCTGAGTTGTGACCTTAAAGATGTTTATAAAATCATGGAGTTCATGGAGAGTGTAAATAGTCAAGGTCTTTTCCATCACAGTGAGGGAGTCCAAAACAAGAGGGCAAAGGTTTAATGTGAGAGTGGAAAGATCTAAAAGGGAACTGAGGAGCAACTTTTTCATGTAGACTATGGTGAGTGTGTGGAACAAGCTGCCAGATGCAGTGGTGGAGGCAGGTACAATTACAACATTTAAAAGGCTTCTGGATGGGTGTAAGAATAGGAAGATTTTAGAGGGAAGTGGGCCAAATGCTGGCAAATGAAACTATGTCACGTTGGGATGTCTGGTCGGCATGGATGAGTTGGGCCGAAGGGTCTGTTTACATGCTGTGTGACTCTGTGACTGGAGCTTGTGCCCAATGGCATATCATTGATGCTGGGTTGCGTGCCGCTTGTCGGTACATCACTGATTTTGATGCAAATGTAAGAGGTTAGATCTGTCAGTTTGCTGCTGACACTAAAATTGGTGGTGTTTGGTAAATAGTGACAGGGAAAAGCTTAGAATACAGGACGGTACAGGAGAGCTGGTGAGATGGGCAGAACAGTTGCAAATGGAGTTCATTCCTGATAAGTATGAGGGAATGCATTTTGGGAGGACTAACAAGGAGCCTGGGAGGAATGGAGGATCGGAGGGACGTTGGTATACACATCCAAAGAACCTTGAAGACAACAGGGCAGGCCAACAGGGTGGTTAAGACATATAGGATGCTTGGCTTTATTAGCAGAGGCACTGAGTATAAGAGCAGGGAGCTTATGATTAGCTGTATGAAACATTGGTTTGGTTGCAGCTGGAGTACTGTGTGCAGTTGTGGTAACGACTTTATAGAAAAGATGTGATTCACTGGGACATTGCCCGGACTGGAGCAATTCAGCTATGAAGAGAGATGAGACACGCTGGGCTTGTTTTCCTTACAGCAGAGAACACTGAACAGTATCTGACTGAAATGTACAAAATTATGAAGGACATAGTTAGAGGAAAGAAGTTTTCCCTGTGTGGAGGGACCAAAACAAGGAGACATAGGTTCAAAGTAAGGCGCAGGAGATTTGGAGCAGATTTAAAGAAAAGAACTTTCACCCAGAGGGTGGTGGCTAACTGGATCTCATTGCCTGGAGGGGTGGTCAAGGCATCCATCACAATGTTGGAAATATTTAGATGAATGCTTAAAAAGCCGAAGCATAGCCAAGGCTCTGGGCTAAATGCTAAGAAATGAAATTGTAGCGGAAAGGCGCTTGACGTCCAGTGTAATGACGTTCTATGCTATAACACTCTATGATTATGTCTCAGCCTTGACGTTATAGCACTGAAGTATTCCTGAAGGTAATCATCAATGTTCCTCAGATTTTCAATGCAAGTGGCATGCCAGTTTATTTTTCATCTTAATGTGTTTTTTTTAATGTAGCCCTGCATGTGCACAGCTTTGAAGAAACATTGGCCTTGCTGTGATCATGTAGAAACCATACTTGTTGATTTATGTACAGCAAGATCTGACAAACAACAACTGAGTGAGACCTCGTGAAGTGAGCTCCTGGCAGGCCTTGACTGTATAGATCTGATAACTGTAGCAATCACTGGCCAGAGCAAACATAGCCTTTGTCTACCACTGTTAATATAAATGATCCATTCTATCTGTTCAGATAACAGCCTGATTTTAAGTTTGACATCATTGAGTAGGCTTCCCTCAACCTGTCTAACAGGATGTTGTGGGATTTCGTAGCAATAAAAGTGCGACAGGGGAGAGCTGGGTTTGCCTGAGGAATGGAGCTGGCCTCATGGTATCTGCAGAGTTGCTCCCATCATCTTCTGACCGTGTCTTTCAGGAAAGTTGGCGAGCAGGGACTTGAGGAACAGGATCAGAGGCTGCAATGGCCCACGAGAGGAAGTCCCGGAGAATCGGGATCGTAGGTTTCGGTCACTTAGGTAGGTTGAAAGGAAGAAAAGTTTGAATTTTTGACCACCTTTTGTATCCTTAGAACTTCCCAAAGAATTTCACTGTCAATGAGGTTCTTTTGAAGTAGTCAATCTTATAGAATCATGCCAGCTCGTTTGTGTACACCAGGCTCCCAAGAAGTAATAATGTTCAAAAATGTATTTTTTTGTAATGCTGTAATAATGGATGGATAAATGTGGGTCAGGATATCAAGCTAGTTCACCTGATGTTCTTCAGAATAGTGGCCTGGCATCTTTTCCATCCATCCAAACAGCAGATGGGATTTCAGTTAAACAACACATACAAAATACATTACCTGTGACAACGCACTGCTTCTGCAGTCATGCACTGGATTATCAGCCTAAATATATGCTCCAGTTTTGGAGTGGGACTGATCTGGGAACAGGGTGACTCAGAGGTAAGGCCATTTCATATTGAGCCATAGCTGACATACTACTTGGATTTACATTTTGATAGTACCTTTCACATCCTCAGCATGTCCCAGAGACTGCACAGTCAATGCAATTTGTTTGCATTTGTTGGAATGTGGGAAAGCTCACCCAAACAGCTTTGTGATAATTTATATCTGCCTTGTAATGTTGGTTCAGGGACCAGTATTGGCCAAAAGACCGGGGAAAAGCCCACTGATAAATGGAATCACTCAATAGTGACTTTTCAGTGAAATCTCTGGACAGCTGCTGTTCAGCTGAAATCCAAAGGAAAGGACAACAATAAGTTTTTATGTTGAAGAGGAGTATAAATGGTCGAAATCTTCACTTTTCTTCATTTGCAGGTCAGTACCTGACAGAGATAATTGAGGAACAGGGGCATCAGTATGGCCTTGAACTGGCCTTTGTGTGGAACAGAAACCAGAAAAAGATGGAAGGGAAAGTTCGAAAGGAAGTGCAGCTGGAGGATCTCAGCATGTTTGTTGAGCGGTGTGTGAATTCACTTTCTTATGAAATGAATAAAATAGCCCTAGCTGTAGTACTGTGTCCAATTCGCAGCACACACTTTAAGAAAGACATTTTAGGTGTTGAAAGAGTTTATGAGAGATTCACCCAAGTGAGTGATGGAGCGACAGAAGGATTTAAAAATTGTACTACCTAGATGGGAGCTGATTGAACATGAGGATAGGGAGAGAAGAAATTTTCTGTTGAGTGGCGCTGGAAATGCAGAGTGATTGAGCAGTGACTTAGAGGCGCAGAGTCATACAGCATGGAAACAGACCCTTCAGTGCAACTTGTCTATGCTGACCAGACATTCCAAGCTGGTCTAGTCCTATTTGCCAGCAAATGACCCATATCCTCTAAATTTCCTAATCTTATAGCCATCCAGATGTCTTTTAAATGTTGTAATTGCCCCAGCCTCCACCACTTCCTCTGGCAGCTCATTCTGTACATGTGCCAACCTTTCTGTGAAAAGTTACCCCTCAGGTCCTTTTTAAGATCAATCCTCTCTCACCTTAAACCTAGCCACCACCCCCCCCACCCCCGCCACATTTTTGGACACCCCTGACGTTGGCTATTCACTCTATCCATGCCCATTGCGATTTTAAAAAATTCTATAAGATCACCCATCAGCTTCTGACACTCGAGGGAAGATAGCCCCAGCCTATTCAGCCTTGCTGTATAACTCAAACCCTCCAGTCCCAGCAACATCCTTGTAAACCTTTTCTGCACCATCTCAAATTTAATAATATGCTTCCTATGGAAGAACAACCAGAATTGTACGTAGCACTCTAAAACTGACCTCACCTATGTCCTGTTCAATATAATGTCCCAACTTCTATACTCACTGTTTTGACCAATGAAGGCAAGTGTGCCAAATACCATCTTCACCACCTGGCCTTTCTGTGACTCCACTTACAGCGAGTTATGTCCATGTGCCCCCTAGGTCCCTTTGTTTGGGGACACTCTCCAAGGCCCTACTATTAACTGCATAAGCCCTGCTGTGTTTTGCTTTACCAAAATACAACACCTCACATCTTTCCAAATTAAACTCTATCTGCCGCTCCTTGACCCATTGGCCCATATGAGACAACCTTCTTCGCTGTCCACTACACCACCTATTTTGGTGTCATCTGCAAACTTACTAACCAAGCATCTGATATTCACATCCCATTAATTTGTATAAATGACGAAAAGCAGTGGACCCAGCACAAATTCTTATGGCACACCACTGGTCACAGGCCTCCAGCTCAAAAAGCAACCCTCCACCACCACCCTCTGTTTCCTACCTTCAAGCCAATTTTGTATCCAATTGGCTAGCTTCTTCTGGTTTCCATGTGATCTAACGTCACTAAACAGTCTACTGTGCAGCATCTTGTGGAATGCTTTGCTGAAGCCCATGTAGACAACATCTACCACTCTGCCTTCACTGATTTTCTTTATCGCCTCTTCAAAAAAATTCAATCAAGTTAGTGAGGTATGATTTCCCACACACAAAGCCATGTTGACTAACCCTAATCAGTCCTTGCTTTGCCAAATACATGTAAATCCTGTCCCTCAGGATTCTCTCCAACAACTTATCAGCCACTGACATCAGGCTCACCAGCCTATAGTTCCCTTGCTTTTCCTCACAGCCTTTCTTAAATAATGGCACGACATTAACCAACCTCCAGTCCTCTGACACCTCACCCTTGGCTATTGACGATACAAATATTTCAGCAAGGCATCCAGCAATCACTTCCCTAGCTTCCCTCAAAGTTTGGGAAAATACCTGATCAGGTCCTGGGGAAAGAGTTCATATTACAAAAGAGGAGGCGCTGGAGGTCTTAACATGCATAAAGGCGGATAAATAAATATAAATAAATAGATATTTATTTTCCCAAGTTCCCTAGCTTCCATATCCTTCACCACAGTAAATACAGATGTGAAATATTTATTTAGTATCTCACCCATATCTTGTGGTTCCACACGAAGAAGGCCGTATTGATCGTTAAAGGGCTGTTTTCTCTCCCTCGTTCTTCATGTACTCATAGAAGCTCTTTTGATTCTCCCTAACTCTATTTTCCAAAATTATCTCAAGTCCCATTTTTGGCTTCCTGATTTCCCTCTTAAGTATACTCCTGTTGCCCTCATCCTCTTCTCAGGATTCACTTGATTCCTGCTGTCTATACCTGACATATGCCCCTTTCTTTTCCCTGACCAGAGCCTCAATTTGTCTAGTTGTCCAGTCTTACCCTTCATCCTAATAGGAACATACTGTCTCAGACCTCTCATTATCTCATTTTGAAAGACCTCCCACTTCCCAACTGTCCCTTTACCTGCGAATAGCTTCCCCAATCAACTTTTGAAAGTTCCCGTCTAATAATGTCAAAATTGGCCTGACTCCAATTTAGGACTTATCTTTTTAAAGAATTCTGTCTTCTTCCACAACTAGTTGAAAACTAGTAGAACTGGGCTGAAGGAGGCCCTGAGATGTTTGTTGAATGCACCTTCAGCCAATTTATCAAGATCATTCTGTGCTCAGTCCCCTGGAAAAGATGGAACATGAGTGTCAATACCACCTTATCTTGATGGGATTTTTGTTATGACATTATTTTTTGTTATTATTTACCTCTGCCTGATCTAAGGTTCTTGACTTTACAATGAAGCTTCCCCTGCTAATGGGGAAACTCAGTATTGAGGCATTTTTACTGTTTGATGATTTTCTCATTGTTTCCTTGGATAACTATTATTGGCTATTTTCTCCAGATGTGCTGACCTCATTGTGGAAGTAGCTCATCCTCAGATAATAAAGGACTATGGTGAGGAGTTTCTTAAACATGCGGATTGTATGGTATGTTTCCCTTTCTAGTTTGTCAATACCTGTCACTTGACCCAACTGGTCACAGAGTAAATCTAGATTGTTCTCGCTCTTAGTGGAGACCAGACTGGGAAGTGAGATAGAATTTTTTACAGTACAGAAGAAGTACATTTGACCCAATGTGTCTGCACCAGCTCACAAACCAGCTACACGGCTCGTTCCACTCTCCAACCCTATTCCCATAGTCCCCTAACTTCATCACTTTCAAATATATATATCTATGTCTAGCGAGCTTTGAGAAGATTTGCAGCTCAGGTTGAGGTTCTGGATGTGAGTTTGCTCGCTGAGCTGGAAGGTTAGTTTTCAGACGTTTCGTCACTTTTTTTAAAATTTTTTTTTATTTGGAAAAATATACTTGATTCATAGGATGTACAAAAAATAAGACATATTTATACACCTACCCAGTCATGCAAGCCACTCCGGGTTACCCAGGGGGTACGTACACCAACTAAAGGAGAAAAACAAAACAAAGAAGAAAAAAAAACAAAGCGAAGAAAATACCCCGGCAGTCGTCACCCCGCACAGTCCCCGTTGGCCCCCTGACCAGTTCGGGAAGGCGCCAGCTGGGCCCAGTTACCAGTTAGGGCCCTTTTTTCTATTCTGGACGAGGGGGTTCATACGGTGGTCTTTCCCCACTGCGCCTTGGTGGCGGCTGCCCCAAGATTTAGCACGTCCCTCAGCACGTAGTCCTGGACCTTGGAGTGCGCCAGTCTGCAACACTCGGTCGGGGTCAGTTCTTTCAGCTGGCAGACCAGCAAGTTGCGGGCAGACCAAAGAGCGTCTTTCACCGCATTGATGGTCCTCCAGGCGCAGTTGATGTTGGTCTCGGTGTGCGTCCTGGGAAACAGCCCAGAGAGCACGGAGTCCTGCGTCACGGAGCTGCTCGGGATGAAACTCGACAAATACCACTGCATCCCCCTCCGGACCTCCTGCGCATAGGCACACTCCAGAAGGAGGTGATCAACAGTCTCGTCCCCCCGCAGCCACCTCGAGTGCAGCATGCGGTGGCGCAGAGATTCCGGGCATGCATAAAGGATCTCACTGGCAGAGTCCCTCTCACTGCCAGCCAAGCAACGTCCTTGTGCTTGTTTGAAAGTTCTGGTGATGAGGCATTCTGCCAAACGACTTTGGCAGTCTGCGTGGGGAACCACACGACGGGATCCACCCTCTCCTTTTCCCGAAGGGTCCCGAGGATACTACGTGCTGACCACTGCTTGACGGTCTTGTGCTCAAAGGTGTTTCCTTTCAAAAATTTCTCCACGAAGGACAGGTGGTACGGAACGGTCCAACTACTCGGAGCGTTCCGCGGCAACGAGGCCAGGCCCATCCTTCGCAACACCGGGGACAGGTAGAACCTCAGTAAGTAGTGACACTTGGTGTTTGCGTACTGAGGATCTACGCACAGCTTGATGCAGCCGCACACAAAGGTAGCCGTCAGGGCGAGGGTGGCGTTCGGTACGCCCTTTCCCCCATTTTCCAGGTCTTTGTACATGGTGTCCCTGCAGACCCGGTCCATCCTCGACCCCCAAATGAAGTGGAAGATGGCCTGGGTGACTGCAGTGGCACAGGTCCAGGGAATAGGCCAGGCCTGTGCCACATACAACAGTACCGAAAGACCCTTGCACCTGACAACTAGGTTCTTACCTGTGATGGAGAGGGACCGGAGCGTCCACCTGCCCAGCTTCTGCTTCAATTTGGTGATACGCTCCTCCCAAGTCTTAGTGCACGCCCCAGCTCCACCGAACCAAACACCCAGCACCTTCAGGCAGTCTGTCCTGACGGTGAAGGGGATGAAGGAGCAGTCATCCCAGTTCCCGAAGAACATGACCTCGCTCTTACCCCTAATGACTTTGGCGCCCAAGGCCAGTTCAAACTGGCCGCAGATGTCCAACAGCCTAATCACCGACCGACGATCGGTGCAGAAGACAGCGACGTCGTCCATGTACAGGGAGGCCTTGACGTGAAGGCCTCTGCTGCCTGGGATAGTCACGCCCTTCAGGCTCACGCCCTTCCTGATGGATGCGGCGAAGGGCTCCACACAGCACACAAACAAGGCAGGAGAGAGCGGGCAGCCCTGCCTGACTCCAGATCTAACAGGAAAACTGTCTGATTCCCACCCGTTGATCGAGACTGCGCTAACGATGTTGGTGTAGAGCAGCTGGATCCAATTGCGGATGCCCTCCTCGAACCCCAGTTTGGAGAGGACGTTCCTCATGTAAACATGAGAGACCCTGTCGTAGGCCTTCTCCTGGTCCAGGCTGACGAGGCAGGGGTCCACCCGCCTGTCCTGTACGTAGGCGATCGTATCCCTGATGAGCGCGAGGCTCTCGGTGATCTTCCTGCCCGGCACAGCACAGGTTTGGTCAGGGTGAATCACCGATTCCAGGACAGACCTGACCCGGTTGGCTATGACCTTGGCCAGGATTTTGTAGTCCACGTTCAATAGTGAAATGGGACGCCAATTCTTAATTTCTTCCCTCTCCCCCTTCCTCTTGTAAATGGGAGTGATGATGCCCTTCCTCATGGACTTGCACATTTTCCCTGCCTGAAGCGCACTATCGTACACCTCCAGCAGGTCCTGGCCGACCAGGTCCCACAGAGCGGAATACAGCTCGACCGGTAAGCGATCGTTCCCAGGAGTCTTATTCCTCTCCAAGGACTTGAGGGCTCTGGTCAGCTCGTCCAGGGATATCGGCCGGTCCAGCCACTCCCTCGTGCCATCGTCTAAGACCTCCGTGATAGACGACAGTAACGATTCGGAGGCCGTGCTGTCCCTGGGCTTTGCGTCATACAGTCCGGCATAGAAGGATCTGCTGATCCTCAAAATGTCGGGCCGAGATGACGGCACTGAGCCGTCGTCCTCCTTCAGCCGGCTGAGCACAGAGCTCTCTTTGTGCACCTTCTGAAAGAAGAAATGCGAGCACGTCTCGTCCTGCTCCACGGAGCGGACCCTGGACCGGAAGATTATCCTGGAGGCATCCGCGGCGAAGAGCGAGGCTTGCTGGCCCCTCACCTCGCGGAGGTCATCCGTGACATCGACCCCGATCAACTGCAGAAGGAGCAGGTTCTGCACCCTTTTCTGGAGTCGCAACAGCTTTCCCCGCCTCTCTCTTGCCTTCTGAACACCCTTGAGGACAAAGAACTTCTTGATGTTCTCCTTCACCGTCTCCCACCAGTCGCCTGGAGACTCAAAGAGGGGTTTCACAGTTCTCTAACCGGCGTACTCCCTCTTAAGGTCCTCGACGTTCTCTGGGGTCAACAGAGTCGTGTTGAGCTTCCACGTCCCCTTGCCAGCCGGCTGGTCGTCCTATAAGTGACAGTCGGCCAGCAACGCCAGTGGACCTGACCGAGAATGCCCGTGACACAAACAGGAAGTCTATTTTTGAGCGGATAGACCCGACTGGCCGCGACCAGGTGTATCTCCGCTGCGCTCCGTCTGCAGGGGTGCTGAAGACGTCAGGCAGCTTGGCGTCCTTTACCGTGCCCATCAGGAATCTGGACGTGACGTCCAGTTGACTCCCATCACCCGCTGTCCCCACGCCGGATCTTCCATCTGCATCGATGATGCAGTTGAAGTCTCCGCCTAGGATGACCGGCCTGGACATAGCCAGCAGGGGTGGAAGCCGCTGCAGGACGGCCAACCGCTCACTCCGTACCGCTGGGGCGTTCACGTTGATCAGCCTCAGGGGAGCGTTCCTGTAGGTGACATCAACCACTAGGAGGCGCCCCCCCACCACCTCCTGAACTTGAGAGATGGTGAAGTTGCGCCCCCCCCCGCAGCAGAATAGCCAGGCCCGAGGAGCGACAGTCGTTACCCCCCCCCCGACCAGATCGAAGGCCCACAGGTTCAGGCGCCCGACCATTTCCCGTACCTGCTGAGGTGTGGTATCCCGCACTCCTGCAGAAACAGGAGGTCTGCCTTAGAACATAGAACATTACAGCACAGTACAGGCCCTTGGGCCCTCGATGTTGTGCCGACCTGTCATACCGATCTCAAGCCCATCTAACCTACACTATTCCATGTACATACATATGCTTATCCAATGATGACTTAAATGTACCTAAAGTTGGTGAATCTACGACTGTTGCAGGCAAAGCGTTCCATTCCCATACTACTCTCTGAGTAAAGAAACCACCTCTGACATCTGTCCTATATCTTTCACACCTCAATTTAAAGCTATGACCCCTCGTACTCACCATCACCATCCTAGGAAAATTGCTCTCCCTATCCACCCTATCTAACCCTCTGATTATCTTATATGTTTCCATTAAGTCACCTCTCAGCCTCCTTTTCTCTAGTGAAAACAGCCTCAAGTCCCTCAGCCTTTCCTCGTAAGACCTTCCCTCCATACCAGGCAACATCCTAGTAAATCTCCTCTGCACCCTTTCCAAAGCTTCCACATCCTTCTTATAATGCGGTGACCAGAACTGTACACAGTGCTCCAAGTGCGGTCGCACCAGAGTTTTGTACAGCTTCACCATAACCTGTTGGTTCCGGAACTCGATCCCTCTATTAATAAAAGCTAAAACACTGTATGCCTTCTTAACAGACCTGTCAACCTGGGTGGCAACTTTCAAGGATCTGTGTACATGGACACCAAGATCTCTCTGCTCATCTACACTGCTAAGAATCTTACCATTAGCCCTGTACTTTGCCTTCCGGTTACTCCTACCAAAGTGCATCACCTCACACTTGTCTGCATTAAACTCCATTTGCCACCTCTCAGCCCAGCTCTGCAGCTTATCTATGTCTCTCTGCAGCCTACAGCATCCTTCGTCACTATTCACAACTCCACCGACCTTAGTGTCGTCTGCAAATTTACTAACCCATCCTTCTACGCCCTCATTCAGGTCATTTATAAAAATGACAAACAGCAGTGGACCCAACACCATCCCTTGCGGGACACCACTAGTAACTGGTCTCCAGGATGAACATTTCCCATTAACTACCACCCTCTGCCTTCTTTCAGCAAGCCAATTTCCGATCCAAACTGCAATATCTCCCACAATTCCATTCCTCCGCATTTTGTACAATAGCCTATTGTGGGGAACCTTATCGAACGCCTTGCCGAAATCCATATACACCATATCAACCGGTTTACTCTCATCTATCTGTTTGGTCACCTTCTCAAAGAACTCAATAAGGTTTGTGAGGCACGACCTTCCCTTCACAAAACTGTGCTGACTATCCCTAATCAATTTATTCTTTTCCAGATAATTATAAATCCTATCCCTTATAACCTTTTCCAACACTTTACCAACAACTGAGGTAAGGCTCACTGGTCTATAATTACCAGGGGATGTCTCCACTCCCCTTCTTGAACAGGGGAACCACATTTGCTATCCTCCAGTCATCTGGCACTATTCCTGTAGACAATGACGAGTTAAAGATCAATGCCAAAGGCTCGGCAATTTCCTCCCTGGCTTCCCAGAGGATCTGAGGATAAATCCCATCCGGCCCATGGGACTTATCTATCTTCACCTTCTGAAGGATTTCTTATACCTCTTCCTTGTGAACCTCAATCCCACCTAGTCTAGTAGCCTGTATCTCAGTATTCTCCTCGACAACGTTGTCGTTTTCTCGAGTGAATACTGTTGAAAAATATTCATTTAGCGCTTCCCCTATCTCATCGGACTCCACACACAACTTACCACTACTATCCTTGATTGGGCCTAATCTTACTTTCGTCATTCCTTTATTCCTTCAATTCCTATAGAAAGCCTTAGGGTTTACCCTGATCCTATCCGCCAACAACTTCTCATGTCTCTTCCTGGCTCTTCTGAGCTCTCTCTTTAGGTCTTTCCGGGCTACCTCGTAGCCCTCAAGTGCCCTGACTGAGCCTTCACATCTCATCCTAACATAAGTCTTCTTCTTCTTCCTCTTGACCAGAGATTCCACCTCCTTCGTAAACCACGGCTCCCGGGCTCTGCGGCTTCCTCCCTGCCTGACAGGTACATACTTATCTAGGACACACTGGAGGTTTTCCTTGAATAAGCTCCACATTTCTAATGTGCCCATCCCCTGCAGTTTCCTTCCCCATCCTATGCTCCCTAAATCTTGCCTAATCTCATCGTAATTGCCTTTTCCCCAGCTATAACTCTTGCCCAGTGGTATACACCTGTCCCTTTCCATCACTAAAATAAACATAACAGAATTGTGATCGCTATCACCAAAGTGCTCACCTACTTCCAAATCTAACACCTGGCCGGGCTCATTACCCAGTACCAAGTCTAATGTGGCTTCGCCCCTTGTTGGCCTATCTACATACTGTGTCAGGAAGCCCTCCTGCACACTCTGGACAAAAACTGATCCATCTATAGTACTCGAACTATAGTGTTCCCAGTCAATATCTGGAAAGTTGAAACCTAAACAGATAAATAGAAAGCGGAACATCACACCAGCGCTTCACCGGAGGCTCACTGTTGATGTTACCTAGAATGGTGACAAAACATCTGAGAACAAACCTTCCAGCTCAGTGAACCAGCTTACATCTGGAACAAAATAAAGAGCCACTCTTTTGTGGACCGAGAGGAGGACAATGCTGTCTTGGAGGTGGAAGGAAGACGTCGGGTTGGCTGTGCACCCTTGCAACCGGTGGCTCTTAATGCTGGCTTCGGCCTAACGCTGGTTCAGGGGAGCAGCCAACCTGCAACGATGGCTGCGGCGAGTGCTCGTGCCCCGGGTCAGGGGGTCCGGAACACCATCCGCGTTTCCGTGAAGAAGGTGGATGAAGGTGCCCCTGTGGACCGGACCTTCTTCGTGAAGAGGGTCCTGTTGGACTGTTGTGGGTTCGCTGCTGCGGACATTTACTGCCTGCAGGATTTCCCCGGAGGAGGTTTTTACGATGTAACCTTCAGGAGTGCCAAGCTTTGCGAGCACTTCCTGGAGGTTTTCAAGGAGAAAGGAGGTGAGGGCCCCCTCTCTGTATTGACCGCTGTCCCGCTGTTTGTGATGCCAGCGCAGAGGAGCCGTATGGTGACTGTACACATGTACAACCCGCATGTGCCAGCAGTTGATGTCCTGACCTTCCTCGGAAGGTATGTGAAGGTGGAGGGGGACCTAACTGACATCATGGACCACTTTGGGATCTGGACGAGTAAGAGGCAGGTCAAGGTGACGCTGAGGATGGGCGCGGACGGGAATGTCGCACACCCACCGTCCAGCTTCGCGATCGGCGGGAGCAAGGGCTACCTGACCTACGCAGGGCACCTAAAGTCTGCCATTCCTGTGGTAGGTCAAGTCACGTGGCAGCCGACTGCAAAGCCTCCATCTGCAGGAACTGCAGGGAGGAGGGACACCTTGCAAAGGATTGCCCACGAGAGAGAAGCTGCAACCTTTGCGGGGAAGCGGGCCACCTCTATAGGGCGTGCCCGCGGCAGGGGACCACCTACGCCCAGGTCGCCGGCAGGGGCAATGCAAGGCCCGGCCCAAGGAGGAGAGGAAGGCACCAGGGCCCTGCAAGGACCCCACTAATGTGCAGGAAGGCCAGGCCGTGCAGGAGGGCCCAGCCCTGCAGGACGGACCCGAGGCCAGCAAAGCACCTCTCCAGGCTCCGCTCCCCCCCGACAACCCGGAGTCGATGGAGGCGGCGACAGGCGACCCAGGGGAGTGGACGTCAGTCTGGAAAGTGAGGAGGAAGGCACGCCGGTGGGCCCAGGAACCGCAACCATCAGGCGGGAAGAGGCAGCTACAGGGGGGCTCTAAGAGTACCTCTGACGAGGGGGATTCGGAGAGGGCCCATCCGAAGCAGAAGTTAAAGGTCTCGAGGGGGAAGGAAAGCAGCACCCCGCTTCCAGGTGACGGGAGGCATCCTGAGGCTCCCTCCGACACCCAGTCACGTGCCGCTGGAGCACTGGAGGGCCCCCCAGAACTTCCAGGCAGGAAGGAGGAAACAGCACGTCCCCAGCCTGACCTAGAGCCGGACTCTCCTGCCTCCGTACCCCCGACGGGGCGATGCCATCCAGAAGGCAGCACGGACGGTTTCCTGAGCCTGGAGAGTGTCCAGCAGTTAGCCCGGGCAATGGGCATGAAGGGACAGATGGAGGGGCTGGACCTTGGACTTGGGGAGGGTACTGCGGTCACTGCCCATAATGGGGGTACGAGTTGCGAGCATTAATGTGCGCAGCGTCAAGTCCACTGCAAGATGTGTATCCACGTTGGCCTACCTGACCACCGTCAAGGCGGACCTCCTATTTCTGCAGGAGTGCGGGATACCGCACCTCGGCAGGTACGGGAAATGGTCCAGCGCCTGGACCTGTGGGCCTTCGATCTGGTCGGGGGGTAACGACTGTCGCTCCTCGGGCCTGGCTATTCTGCTGCGGGGGCACAACTTCACCATCTCTCAAGTTCAGGAGGTGGTGGGGGGGCGCCTCCTAGTGGCTGACATCACCTACAGGAACGCTCCCCTGAGACTAATCAACGTGTACGCCCCAGCGGTACGGAGTGAGCGGTTGGACGTCCTGCAGCGGCTTCCACCCCTGCTGGCTACGTCCAGGCCGGTCATCCTAGGCGGAGACTTCAACTGCATCATCGATGCAAATGGAAGATCCGGCGTGGGGACAGCGGGTGGGGGGAGTCAACTGGACGTCACGTCCAGATTCCTGATGGGCACGGTGAAGGACGCCAAACTGCTCGACGTCTTCAGCACCCCTGCAGACGGAGCGCAGCAGATGTACACCTGGTCGCGGCCAGACGGGTCTATTCACTCAAGGATAGACTTCCTGTTTGTGTCACGGACGTTCTCGGTCAGGTCCACCAGTGTCGAGCCGGTGTTCTTCTCTGACCACTGCCTCCTGTTGGCCGACTGTCACTTACAGGACGACCAGCCGGCTGGCAAGGGCACGTGGAAGCTCAACACGACTCTGTTGACCCCAGAGAACGTCGAGGACCTTAAGAGGGAGTACGCCGGTTAGAGAACTGTGAAACCCCTCTTTGAGTCTCCGGGCGACTGGTGGGAGATGGTGAAGGAGAACATCAAGAGGTTCTTTGTCCTCAAGGGTGTTCAGAAGGCAAGAGAGAGGCGGGGAAAGCTGTCGCGACTCCAGAAAAGAGTGCAGAACCTGCTCCTTCTGCAGTTGATGGGGGTCGATGTCACGGATGACCTCCGCGAGGTGAGGGGCCAGCAAGCCTCGCTCTTCGCCGCGGAGGCCTCCAGGATAATCTTCCGGTCCAGGGACCGCTCCGTGGAGCGGGACGAGACGTGCTCGTGTTTCTTCTTTCAGAAGGTGCACAAAGAGAGCTCTGTGCTTAGCCAGCTGAAGGAGGACGACGGCTCGGTGACGTCATCTCGGCCCGACATTTTGAGGATCAGCAGATCCTTCTATGCCGGACTGTACGACATGAAGCCCACAGACAGCACGGCCTCCGAGTCGCTCCTGTCATCTATCACGGAGGTCTTAGACGATGGCACGAGGGAGTGGCCGGACCGGCCGATATCCCTGGACGAGCTGGCCAGAGCCCTCAAGTCCTTGGAGAGGAATAAGACTCCCGGGAACGATCGCTTACCGGTCGAGCTGTATTCCTCTCTGTGGGACCTGATCGGCCAGGACCTGCTGGAGGTGTACGATAGTGCGCTTCAGGCAGGGGAAATGTGCAAGTCCATGAGGAAGGGCATCATCACTCCCATTTACAAGAGGAAGGGGGAGAGGGAAGAAATTACGAATTGGCGTCCCATTTCACTATTGAATGTGGACTACAAAATCCTGGCCAAGGTCATAGCCAACCGGGTCAGGTCTGTCCTGGAGTCAGTGATTCACCCTGACCAAACCTGTGCTGTGCCTGGCAGGAAGATCGCTGAGAGCCTCGCGCTCATCAGGGATACGATCGCCTACGTACAGGACAGGCGGGTGGACACCTGCCTCGTCAGCCTGGACCAGGAGAAGGCCTTCAACAGGGTCTCTCATGCTTACATGAGGAACGTCCTCTCCAAATTGGGGTTCGGGGAGGGCATCCGCAATTGGATCCAGCTGCTCTACACCAACATCTTTAGCGCAGTCTCGATCAACGGGTGGGAATCGGACAGTTTTCCTGTTAGATCTGGAGTCAGGCAGGGCTGCCCACTCTCTCCTGCCTTGTTTGTGTGCTGTGTGGAACCCTTCGCCGCCTCCATCAGGAAGGACGTGAGCCTGAAGGGTGTGACTATCCCAGGCAGCGGAGGCCTTCAGGTCAAGACCTCCCTGTACATGGACGATGTCGCCGTCTTCTGCACCGATCGTCGGTTGGTGAGTAGGCTGTTGGACATCTGCGGCCAGTTTGAACTGGCCTCGGGTGCCAAAGTCAATAGGGGTAACAGCGAGGTCATGTTCTTTGGGAACTGGGACGATTGCTCCTTCATCCCCTTCACCGTCAGGACAGACTACCTGAAGGTGCTGGGTGTTTGGTTCGGTGGAGCAGGGGCATGCACTAAGACTTGGGAGGAGTGGTCACCCGGTCCATCTTCCACTTAATTTGGGGGTCGAGGATGCACCGGATCCGCAGGGACACCATGTACAAAGACCTGGAAAATGGGGGAAAGGGCGTACCGAACGCCACCCTCGCCCTGACGGCTACCTTTGTGTGCGGCTGCATCAAGCTGTGCGTAGATCCTCAGTACGCAAACACCAAGTGTCACTACTTACTGAGGTTCTACCTGTCCCCAGTGTTGCGAAGGATGGGCCTGGCCTCGTTGCCACGGAACGCTCCGAGTAGTTGGACCATCCTGTACCACCTGTCCTTCGTGGAGAAATCTTTGAAAGGAAACACCTTTGACCACAAGGCCGTCAGGCAGTGGTCAGCACGTAGTATCCTCAGGACCCTTCGGGAAAAGGAGAGGGTGGATCCCGTCGTGTGGTTCCCCACGCAGACTGCCAAAGTCGTTTGGCAGAATGCCTCATCACCAGAACTTTCAAACAAGCACAAGGACATTGCTTGGCTGGCGGTGAGAGGGGCTCTGCCAGTGAGATCCTTTATGCATGCCCGGAATCTCTGCACCACCGCACGCTGCCCTCGAGGCGGCTGCGGGGGGACGAGACTGTCGATCACCTCCTTCTGGAGTGTGCCTATGCGCAGGAGGTCTGGAGGAGGATGCAGTGGTATTTGTCGAGGTTCGTCCCGAGCAGCTCCGTGACGCGGGACTCCGTGCTCTACGGGCTGTTTCCCAGGACGCACACCAAGACCAACATCAACTGCGCCTGGAGGACCATCAATGCGGTGAAAGACGCTCTTTGGTCTGCCCGCAACTTGCTGGTCTGCCAGCTGAAAGAACTGACCCCGACCGAGTGTTGCAGACTGGCGCACTCCAAGGTCCAGGACTACGTGCTGAGGGACGCGCTAAAGCTTGGGGCAGCCGCCGCCAAGGCGCGGTGGGGAAAGACCACCGTATGAACCCCCTCGTCCAGAATAGAAAAAAGTGCCCTATCTGGTAACTGGGCCCAGCTGGCGCCTTCCCCAACTGGTCAGGGGGCCAACTGGGACTGTGCAGGGTGACGACTGCCGGGGCATCTTCTTTGCTTTTTTTTTTCTTCTTTGTTTTTTTCTCCTTTAGTTGGTGTACGTACCCCCGGGTAACCCAGAGCGGCTTGCATGACTGGGTAGGTGTATAAATATGTTTTATTTTTTGTACATCTTATGAATAAAGTATATTTTGTTTTCAAATAAAAAAAGTGACAAAATGTCTGAAAACTAACCTTCCAGCTCAGCGAGCAAACTCACATACATGTCTATGTCTCTTTTGAAACCTCGTAGGGAGTCCACCTGTACCACTCTCCCAGGCAGTGCCTTCCAAATCCTGAGTAAAGAGGATCATCTCACTCCTAGCTCTCTTGCTGACAATGTTGAGACTGTGACCCCTAGCTACTGACATGTCAACAAGTGGAAACAGAATATCCTTCTTCACCATGTCAAAATTTGTCATAATTTTGAACACCTCAATAAAGTCATTCGTAATCTGTCTGCTAACTGCAGTTATCGAAAAACATTGTTCTTCTCTGTTTGTGTTTCATTGAAAATCTTAGCTCCCATTCCATAAACAACAATTCATGGATGACAACAACAGCATAAAGGATCTTTAATAAAGAAACATTGCAAATCAATTAATAGAGTCAGGGTCAAGAAAAGACTTTGGATTAAAAGTGGAGAGATTTAGCCAGGCAACCTAATACAGTGGGAGTTTTCAAGTTGAAAAAATGAGGTGAAGAGAAGAAGCCTTAAGAAAGACACCTGTAGAGAGTGCATTCTGACCAAATGATGACATAGCTGTCCTTGGTGAGGTGAGGGGCATGGGCCTCCTGTAAGTGAGAGCCTCTGTGTGATTCTCAATGACACTACTGCCTGTTGGATACTTTCAGTCATCACATGGCAATGACCACCCCATTTCAAACCAGGCCAGTTCAACTTGAGGCTGAAAGGGTGATGGAATCTGCAGGTGATATCTTACCGGGGATGGTAAACAGTGAGTGATGGTTGCCCCAGTTCAGAATCTGTACTGACCGGACATTTCCTGATTCTACTGGAACAATGGGGATGTAACGTGGAAGGAATGCTTCCACCCAGGCAGTTATGAGAACAGGGAATGTCACACAACAGTCTTATCGGTGGGAACACAGTAACATCCAGGGAACAGGACTTAAACAGATGGTAAACTGTGGTACAGGCTCAGCGAGTTGAGTGGTCTCACTCTGTACTCTAAATTCTATCTTTCAAGAACAAGACTTCAAAAAAAACAGCTCGCACCTTTCAACTTCACAGACTAAACAGTTAAAAAGACTCGCTTCTCACCAAGTCACTGAAAATTTCAACACATGAGTCACTGTAGTTAGGACAATCCCATTTAGTGGAACATGGAACAGTATGGCACAGTACAGACCCTTTGGCCCATGATGTTATGCCTAACTGTTACCCTAAACCTAAGGTCTTTCTAACCTCACACTACATTATACTATCATCCATATGCCTATCTAATAGCCGCTTAAATGCCCATAATGAGGCCGACTCCACTACCCTCTCCGGCAATGCATTCCATGGCCCGATCACTCTCTGAGTAAAGAACCTACCTCTGACATCTCCCCTGTATCCACCTCCACTCACTTTAAAACTATGCCCCCTCGTAATAGCTACCTCCAGCCTAGGAAACAGTCTCTGGCTATCTACTCTATCTATGCCTCTGATTATTTTGTACACCTCTATCAAGTCACTTCTCATCCTTTGTCGTTCTAAAGAGAAAAGCCCTAGCTCTCTGACCCTTTCCTCATAAGACCTTCCCTCCATTCCAGGCAACATTCCCATTGTCTCTTATCCTGGTAAATCTCCTCTGCACTTTTTCCAATGCTTCCACATCTTTCCTGTGATGAGGTGACCAAAACTGGACACAATACTCCAGATGTGGCTGAACCAGGCTTTCGTTAGCTGGAGCATAACTTCACGGCTCTTGAAACCAATCCCTCTATTAATGAAAGCTAACACACCAAATGTCTTATTAACAACTCTATCCACCTGGGTGACAGCTTTCAGGGAACTGTGAACATGAACCCTAAGATCCCTCTGCTCCTCCACACTGCCAAGAATCTTTCCGTTAACCCTGTATTCTGCTTTCATGTTTGTCCTTCCAGAATGAATCACCTCACACTTTTCAGGGTTAAACTCCATCTGCCACTTCCCAGCCCAGCTTTGTGTCCTATCAATGTCCCTTTGTAACCTAGAACAGGGCTCCGCACTATCCACAACTCGACCCACCTTCATATTGTCTGCGAACTTACAAACCCACCCTTCCACTCCGACATCCAAATCATTTACAAAAATCACAAATAGAAGGGGACCCAGAACAGATCCTTGTGGTACACCACTCGTAACTGAGCACCATGTTGAATATTTTCCGTCCACTACCGCCCTTTGCCTTCTAAGGGTCAGCCAATTCTGAATCCAATCTGCCACATTTCCCCCCATCCCATGCCTCCACATCTTCTGCATGAGCCTACCATGGGGAACCTTATCAAATGCCTTACTTAAATCCATGTATACCACATGCACTGCACCACCTTCATCCATGTGTTTGGTCACCTCTTCAAAGAATTCAATAAGGTTGGTGAGGCATGATCTACCCCTAACAAATCCATGCTGACTAACATGAATCAAACTGTGCCTATCCAAGTGATCATAAATCCTATCTCTCAGATCCCTTTTTGCCCACCAGTGAGGTAAGACTAACTGGGTTATCCCTGTTCCCTTTTTTGAACAAGGGAATGACATTTGCCATTCTTCACTCTTTAGGCACTATACCTGTGGACAGTGAGGATGAAAAGATCACCGCCAAAGCACCTGCAATCTCTTCCCTTGCTTCCCATAGAATCCTTGGATAAATCCCATCAGGCCCAGGGGATTTATCTATCTTCAATTTCCTGAAAATTTCTAGTACATCTTCCTTACTAACATCCACCTCCTCTAGCCTACCAGAGATAATGGGAACTGCAGATGCTGGAGAATCCAGGATAACAAAGTGTGAAGCTGGATGAATACAGCAGGCCAAGCAGCATCTTTTGTGGTCCTAAGATGCTGCTTGACCTGCTGTGTTCCTCTAGCCTACTAGCCTGTTTCACACTGTCCTTCCCTACAACTAGGTCCCTCTCAGTTGTGAATACCGAAGAAAAGTATTCATTAAGGACTTCTCCTATCTCTTTAGGCTCCGTGCACAAATTCCCTTTACATTCCTTGATTGGCCCTAACCTTTCTCTGGTCATTCTCTTATTCCTCACTTACGTGTATAAAGCCTTGGAGTTTTCCTTGATCCTATCTGCCAAGGTTTTCTCATGCCCCTTTATAGCTCTCCTAAGCCCTTTCTTCAGCTTTTTCTTGGCTAACTTGTATCCCTCTCGAGCCTTTTTTGTTCCTTGTTTCGTAAACCTTATATAAGCTTCCTTCTTCCTCTTAATCAGTCATTCGACCTCCCTCAAGAACCAAGGCTCCCTCACTCGACCGCATCTTCCCTGCCTGCTACGGACAAACATATCCAGCGCACACAATACGCATTCCTTAAACAATCTCCACATTTCTAAAGTGCTGTTCCCTGACAGCATCTGTTCCCATTTTATGTTACCCAGTTCTTGCCTAACAGAATTATAATTACCCTTCCCCTAATTATAAACCCTACCCTGCTGTCTGTACCTATCCTTTTCCATGAGTACTGTAAAAGTAACTGAGTTATGATCGTGGGAATAATAGCAACTGCAGATGCTGGAGAATCCGAGATAATAAAACGTAGAGCTGGATAAACACAGCAGGCCAAGCAGCATCTTAGGAGCAGAAAAGTTGGCGTTCAGACCTAGACCCTTCAACAGACCCTTTTCTGATGAAGGGTCTAGGCCCGAAGCGTCAGCTTTTGTGCTCCTGAGATGCTGCTTGGCCTGCTGTGTTTATCCAGCCCCACACTTTGTTATCTCTAGAGTTATGACCGTTACGGCCAAAATGCTCTCCTACCAACAGTCCTGACACTTGGCCCCGTCCATTGCCAAGCACCAAATCCAAAGTGGCCTCTCCTCGTGTTGGTCTACCACATACCATGTCAGGAATCCTTCCTGAACGCACTGGACAAAATCCGTTCCGTCTAAACTGTTACAAATAAAAAGTTTCCAATCAATATTTGGAAAGTTGAAGTCACCCATGACAACAACCCTGTGACTTCTGCACCTTTCCAGTATCTGCCTCCCAATCCGCTCCTCCACTTCTCTGCAACTATTACGGGGTCTGCAAAAAACCCCCCAACAAAGCGACTGCTCCTTTCTTGTTCAGGACCTCAACCCAAATTGACTCTGTAGACATTTCATTCTCAAACTGCCTTTCAGTAGCTGCTATACTCACACTGACTAGCGATGCCACTCCCCGGCCTCTTTTACCACCCTCCCTATTTCTTTTAAAGCATCTAAATCCTGGAACTTCCAACAACCGTTCCTGTCCCTGAGTTATCCAAGTTTCTGTAATAACCACAACATCACAGTTCCAAGTACTGACCCATGCTCTCAGCTCATCCGCCTTATTTCTGATGCTTCTAGCATTGAAGTATACACACCTCAAACCATCTCTGTGTCCACAATTTCGCTCCATCAACCGCATTTCTTTATTAACAACCTCACTCCCTGTTGTGTCCATTTGGAGGCTGAATACCACATCCTTTGAATTATAAATCTAGTTCCCCACCCCCTGACAATCTAATTTAAACCGTCCTGTATAGCTCGAGCAAACCTCCCTCCCACGGTATTTGTGCCCTTCTGGTTCAGGTGCAACCTGTCCTTTCTGTACCTGTCCCACCTTCCCCAGAATGTGCTCCAATTATCCACGTAATGAAAGCCCTCTCTCCTACAACAGCCCTGTAGCCACATGTTTATCTGCACTCGCTCCCTATTCCTTACCTCGTTATGAAGTGGCACCAGTAGTAATCCAGAGATAACTACGCTGTTTGTCCAGGAGTGTCCCAGGTGCCACTTTATTGCATTTCCCAATGTTTTCCACACTGGATTCTTTATATCCCACAGGCTGGTTCTCCTACTGCATTTGCCGAACAGGGAGTGGATGCTAAATGTCGAGAGGCAGCTAGCAGATATGGACACACCCTGTACATACCCAGCGGAGCACTCTGGGGGGCAGAGGATATCCAAAAAATGGCTAACAGAGGAACTCTGAAGGTGAGCAGTAGTAGTCTGCAGCAACTAGGCATTGTTTCTCAGTGGGGTCAAAGAATATTCGACTTTTGCTGATCCCTCTTAAAGTATAACTGTCTCGAGTTGCTTAGTCACTCAGGACTCCCGCCAGCAGTTCTGATCACAACAAGTTAGAAGATGTGAAGAATACCAGAGGGAACTGAGGCGTTAATTTGGAGATGGCGATAATCTAAACATTGAGGGTTGGAGTAACATATGTCTAACATGTGGAGTGTCTGTGTGTAGAGGGTCAAAGGGTCTTACGTCAAGTTTGGAAAAGGCCTGTTTGTACTGCCCTGTACTAAAAGGACTCTTTGGCAGGACTGAATGGGCAAGACTGACTTATAGTTGACCTTTGCCCATTTCTACAGGGCCTGAAGGTGACAATGAGCAAACATCCTGACAGCTTCAAGCTGCGAGGTCACCTGCAGGAGCTGAAGGAAAGCATGAAGGGCCAGCGGGTTGTGCTGTACGATGGCTCAGTGAGGAACTTGTGTGAGCTTGCACCAAACAATGTCAATACCATGGCTGCTGCAGCTATGGCCGGACACACTCTGGGCTTTGATCGTGTGCAAGGCAGCCTGGTGGCTGATCCTGGGTAGGTACCCATTCTGCACTATCGGACATTCATTCCAAAACATGGGAGCCAAGCTGACCTTTCAATAGGACTAAGTGTTATTGCTAACATACTGGGATATAGGGAAACAGCCAGAAGTTAGCCCTCAAAATAATAGGATTAATACATTCAGATAGACAAAATTTTAGTGCTGTTGTTCGCAGTAATGAAACATACACTGAGCACATACAACATCCTTAAACAGAAGACAGTCTCAGGAATTCATGGACTATCAAAAGTGTGATAACTGGAGTTCAGAATCATTTTGTTCCTGTTAGAGTGAAAGATGAGACTGGTAGGATTAGAGAGTAATGGACGAAAAAAGATGTTGAGGTTCTTGTCAAAAACAAAAAAAGAATTATATATTTCTTGAACAGTATAAAAAGTGTAAAGGCATTCTTAAGAGGGAGATCAGGAAGGCAAAAAGAGGATATGAGAAACCCTGGCAAATAAGGTACAGGATAATCCATTAAGATTCTATAAATACACTAAGAGTAAGAGAACTAGGGAGAGAGTAAAGCTGCTTAAAGATCAAAGAGGTCATCTTTGTGTTGAACCACAGAGGATGGGAAAGATATTAGATTAACATTTTGCATCAGTTTTTATAATGGAGAAAGAAATGGAGAGCGCATTTTGAGAAGATTTGTAGTTCAGGTTGAGGTTCTGGATGTGCGTTTGCTCGCTGAGCTGGAAGGTTAGTTTTCAGACGTTTCGTCACCATTCTAGGTAACATCATCAGTGAGCCTCCGACGAAGCGCTGGTGTTATGTCCCGCTTTCTATTTATCTGTTTAGGTTTCCTTGGGTTGGTGATGTCATTTCCTGCGTTGGTGATGTCATTTCCTGTTCTTTTTCTCAGAGGATGGTAGATTGGCTCGAAATCAATGTGTTTGAGAAAAGAACGGATACCCAATGAACACAGTCCGCCGATTTCTCAGCAACAAACCCAAACAAACAGACAAAACGGGCCCAGAAACCATAACCACTCTCCCCTACATCAAAGACATTTCCGAAATGACTGCCAGACTACTCGGACCTCTTGGCATCAGGGTAGCCCACAAACCCACCGACACACTAAAACAGCAGATAATGAACTTAAAAGACCCTATACAGACAACAAGCAAAACAAACGTCATCTACAAAATACCTTGCAAGAACTGTGACAAACACTACATTGGACAAACTGGCAGAAAGCTAGCCACCAGGATACATGAACATCAACGAGCCACAAAAAGACATGACCCACTATCACTAGTATCCTTACATACAGATGAGGAAGGACACCACTTTGATTGGGACAACACATCCATCCTAGGACAAGTCAAACAGAGACACGCACGAGAATTCCTAGAAGCATGGCATTCCAACCAGAACTCCATCAACAAACACGTTGATTTGGAGCCCATCTACCATCCTCTGAGAAAAAGAACAGGAAATGGCATCACCAACGCAGGAAATGACATCACCAACCCAAGGAAACCTGAACAGATAAATAGAAAGCGGGACATAACACCAGCGCTTCGTCGGAGGCTCACTGATGATGTTACCTAGAATGGTGACGAAACGTCTGAAAACTAACCTTCCAGCTCAGCGAGCAAACTTACATCCAGAAAGAAATGGAGACTACAGAACTCAGGGAAAAAAATACTGATGCTTTAAAAATAGTTCACATTACAGATGCGGAAGAGCTGGAGGTCTTAGTAAATATAATGGATAAATCTCCAGGACCTGATCTAGTATATCCCAAGATACTGAAGGAAGTTAGGGAAGAAATTGTGGGGCCTCTTGGAGAAATATTTGTACCACCTGTAAGTGCAGGTGAGGTGCCCAATAACTGCAGAGTGGCTAATGTTGTACCTTTGTTTAAGAAGGGATGTAAGGAGAAGTCTGGGAACTGTAGTCCTGAGAGTCTGACTTTGGTGGTGGGTGAGTCATTGGAAGTGATTCTGAAAGATTGGATTTATATGAATTTGGAGAGGCAAGGAATGATTAGGGATAGTCAGCATGGTTACACATGCTGGACACACAAGGGAAACTTACACAAGGGAAATTGTGTCTCTAACTTGATTGAGTTGTTTTTAAAGAAGTAGCCAAGAGGATTAAACATAGAACATAGAACATTACAGCACAGTACAGGCCCTTCGGCCTTCGATGTTGTGCCAACCTGTCACACCGATCTCAAGCCCATCTAACCGACACTATTCCATGTACATCTATATGCTTATCCAATGACGACTTAAATGTACCTAAAGTTGGTGAATCTACTACCGTTGCAGGCAAAGCGTTCCATTCCCTTACTACTCTCTGAGTAAAGAAACTACCTCTGACATCTGTCCTATATCTTTCACGCCTCAATTTAAAGCTATGCCCCCTCGTGCTCGCCGTCGCCATCCTAGGAAAAAGGCTCTCCCTATCCACCCTATCTAACCCTCTGATTATTTTATATGTTTCAATTAAGTCACCTCTCAACCTTCTTCTCTCTAATGAAAACCGACTCAAGTCCCTCAGCCTTTCCTCAAGACCTTCCCTCCATACCAGGCAACATCCTAGTAAATCTCCTCTGCACCCTTTCCAAAGCTTCCACATCCTTCTTATAATGCGGTGACCAGAACTGTACACAATACTCCAAGTGCGGCCGCACCAGAGTTTTGTACAGCTTCACCATAACCTGTTGGTTCCGGAACTCGATCCCTCTATTAATAAAAGCTAAAACACTGTATGCCTTCTTAACAGACCTGTCAACCTGGGTGGCAACTTTCAAGGATCTGCGTACATGGACACCGAGGTCTCTCTGCTCATCTACACTACTAAGAATCTTACCATTAGCCTTGTGCTTAGCCTTCTGGTTACGCCTACCAAAGTGCATCACCTCACACTTGTCTGCATTAAACTCCATTTTCCACCTCTCAGCCCAGCTCTGCAGCTTATCTATGTCTCTCTGCAACCTACAGCATCCTTTGTCACTATCCACAACTCCACTGACCTTGGTGTCGTCTGCAAATTTACTAACCCACCCTTCTACGCCCTCATCCTGGTCATTTATAAAAATGACAAACAACAGTGGACCCAACACCGACCCTTGCGGTACACCACTAGTAACTGGTCTCCAGGATGAACATTTCCCATCAACTACCACCCTCTGTCTTCTATCAGCAAGCCAATTTCCGATCCAAACTGCTATATCTCCTACAACCCCATTCCTCCGCAGATTGATGAGGGCAGAATGGTAGACCTTGTTTACTTGAACTTTGGTAAAGCCTTTGACACGGTTCTGCATGATAGATTAATGAGTAAGGTTAAAGTCACATGGGATTCAGGGTGAGCTTGTCAATTGGCTACAAAATTAACTTAATGGCACAAAACAGCGTGTGATAGTGGAAGTGATAATGGGAACTGCAGATGCTGGAGACTCCAAGATAACAAAGTGTGAATCTGGATGAACACAGCAGGCCAAGCAGCATCTGAGGAGCACAAAAACTGACGTTTCGGGCCTAGACTCTTCATCAAATATCAGCTTTTGTGCTCCTCAGATGCTGCTTGGCCTGCTGTGTTCATCCAGCTTCACACTTTGTTATCTGTGATAGTGGAAGGTTAGTTTTTGGACTGGAGGCCTGTGACCTTGTGTGTTCCATGGGGATCGGTGCTGGATCCAATTTTGTTTATCATACGAATACCTTAGGTGAGAATATAGAAGGCATTGTTAGTAAACTTGCAGATGACACCAACATTGGATGTATAGTGCACAGTGAAGAAGGTTATTTAAGATTACAAAGTAATCTTGATCAGTTGGATCAATAGGCTAAAGAGTGGCAGATGGAGTTTAATTTGGATAACTATGAGGTATCGTATTTTGATGAAATAAACAAGCACAGGACTTATCCAATTGAAAGGAGGGCCTTAGGTAGCATTGGGTCAGATGCATGATTCTTTGAAGTTTGTGTTACATGCAGACAGGGTGCTTAAGAAGGCATTTAGCACCCTTACCTTCATTGTGCAGACCTTTGAGTATCGGCACTGGGACAGTTGAGATTGTACAAGAGGTGAGACCTTTTGTGGAAAACTGTCCAATTCTGGTCGCTCTTTTATAGGAAGGACATTAGTAAATTGATGAGGGTTCACAAAAGATTTATCAGGATGTTGCCAGGAATGGAAAGTTTGAGCTATCAGGAACTTTTTATCACTGGATCATAGGAGGTTAAGGAATGACATTTTGGAGATTTAGAAAATTATGACGTACATAGAAATGATGAATGGCTTGTGTCATTTCCCTAGGGTGGAGAATTTCAAGACTAGATGGCATATTTTTAAGTTGAGAAATATTTAAAAAAGACATGAGAGGCTTTTTTTCTACACAGATTGTGGTTCTTATGTGGCATGAGCTTCCGGGGAAGTGGTGGATGCAGGTACAGTTACAATGTTTAAAAGACATGTAGATAATAAATGAATGAGAGTTTTGGGGGGGTATGCAGTCAAATGGGATTTTGGATTATGGTTGGCAAGGACTCATTGGACCAAAGGGTCTGTTTCCATGCTGTGTGGCACGATCAAAGACTGGTCTTATTTTTCCTCCACCCTCAGCTATGTTGCTTTCAATACTTATGACAGCTAAAGCAGATTTTTGCATATAAATATTCCTATCTAATCAATGGAAATATCTATCCATTATAAAGCTGACGCAAAACGCAACAGTTTGTACTTTGTGTATTTTGACTGAAGTACAAGAACAAAGATCAAAAAACAGTACAGCATAGGAATGGGCCCTCCGGCCCTTCAAGGCTGCGCCAACACATTTTGTACTTCCATACTAAAACTGCCTTCACTTATATGTTCTGTATCCCTCTGTTCCCTTCCTATTCATCTATTTGTCCAGGTGTTTCTTGAATGCAGGTATTGTGTCTGTTTCCACTACCTCCTCTGGCAGTGCGTTCCAGGAACTTACCACTCTTTGTGTAAGAAACCTGCCTCGCACATCTGTTTTCAACTTCCCCCCGCACCTTAATTCTGTGTACCTTAGTAATTGACCCTTCCACCTGGGAAAAAGCTTTATACTTTCCACTGTATCCATGTCATTCACAATCTTCTATCAGGTCATCCCTCAACCTCCTGCGTTCCAGTGAAAACAGCCCAGTCTATCCAACCTTTCTTCATTGCTAAAACCCCCCACACCAGGCAACATCCTGGTAAACTTTTTTGCACCCGATCTAAAGCATCCACATTTGTCTGGTTGTGTGGTGACCAGAACTGTGTGCAATATTCTAACTGTGGGCTAACTAAGGTTCTGTAAAGCTATAGCATAACTTGTCTATCCTTATACTTAATGCCCGCTCCAATGAAAGGAAGCAAACCATAGGTTTTTTTAATCACCTTATCTACCTGCACTGCTGCCTTCAGATCACTGTGGGCCTGCACACCCAGATCCCTCTGCATATCAATACACCTCAGCGTTCTGCCATTCACTGTATAATTTCCACCTGTACTTGACCTTCCAAAATGTATCACCTCACATTTGTCTGGAGTAAGCTCCATCTGCCATTTTTCTGCCTATGCCTCTAACTGATCGATATCCTACTGTATCCTCTGACCGTCATCCTCACTGTCTACAATGCCAACAACTTTTGTATCATTTGCAAGTTTACTAATTAGACCAGCTACATTTTCCTCCAAATCACTTAGATCACAAACAGCAGAGGTCCCAGCACAGATCCCTGTGGAACACCACTGGTCACAAACCTCCATTATGGAAAGCATCCTTCCACCACTACACTCTGTCTCCTATGACTAAGCCAGTTTTGTATCCATCTTGCCAGCTTATCACTGATACCATGTGACTTCACCTTTTATACCAGTCTACCACATGAGGAAGGGTCTGAGTTCTGAGGAAGAGTCACCAGACCCAAAACGTTAAGCCTGTTTTCTCCTCCACAGATGCTGCCAGACCTGCTGAGCTTTTCCAGCAACTTTGTTTTTGTACCATATGAGGGACCTTGTTGATAACTGATGTCCATGTAGACAACTTCAACCGTATTCTCTCATCGTCTTTGTCACCTCCTCAAAAAACTTGAACAAGTTAGTGAGGTTTCACCTCCCCCACACAAAACCACATTGTCAATCACTAATAAGTCCATTTGTTTCTAATTTTATATTGGCCTTGTCCCTGAGAATCCTTTCCAATAATTTCACTATCAGAGACGTGAGATTCACAGACTTGTAATTTCCCTGATCATCTCTGTTACCCTTCTTAAATAATGGGACAACATTGGCTATTGTTCAGTTCTCTGGGACATCACCTGTGGCCAAAGAGGATACAAAGATGTCTGAACATGCTCCAACAATTTGTTCTCTTGCCTCCATTAATATTCTGGGATAGACCCCTTCAGGACCCATACCTCCTCCTTTTAATAGCAACTGAGCTCAGAAACTCGACACTCGCTTCCCTGACATAATAGGAACTGCAGATGCTGGAGAATCCGAGATAACAAGATGTGGAGCTGGATGAACACAGCAGGCCAAGCGGCATCTGAAGAGCAGGAAAACTGACGTTTCAGGCCCTTCATCAGAAATGGGGGAGGGGAAGGGGATTCTGAAATAAATAGGGAGAGAAGGGGAGGTGGATCAAAGATGATAGAGGGGAAGATAGTGGCGAGGAGACAGCCAACTCAATGAGGCGGGGATGGAGCCAGTAAAGGTGAGTGTCGGTGGGGAGGTTGGGAGGAGATAGGTCAGTCCAGGGAGGATGGACAGGTCAAGGGGGCGGGATGAGGTTAGTAGATAGGAAATGGCGGTGCGGCTTGAGATCGGAGGAGGGGATAGGTGGGAGGAAGGACAGATTAGGGAGGTGGGGACGAGCTGGGCTGGTTTTGGGATGCAGTAGGGGGAGGGGAGATTTTGAAGCTTGTGAAATCCACATTGATACCATTGGGCTGCAGGGTTCCCAAGCGGAATATGAGTTGCTGTTCCTGCAACCTTTGAGTGGCATCATTGTGGAACTGCAGGACGCCCAGGGTGGACATATCGTCTGAGGAATGGGAGGGGGAGTTGAAATGGCTCGCGACTGGTGGATGCAGTCGTTAGTGCGATCCGAGCGGAGGTGTTCTGCAAAGCAGTCCCCAAGCCTCTGCTTGGTATCACTGATGTAGAGGAGGCCACAACGGGTACGGTGGATGCAGTATACCACATTGGCAGATGTGCAAGTGAACATCTGCTTGATGTGGAAAGTCTTCTTGGGGCCTGGGACGAGTGTGAGGGAGGAGTATGGGGACAGGTTTAGCATTTCCTGCAGTCACAGGGAAAAATGCTGGGTGTGGTGGGGCTGGAGGGGAGTGTGGAGCGGACAAGGGAGTCACGGAGAGAGTGGTCCCCCCGGAAAGCAGACAAAGATGAGATCATTCTCCATTGATTCCTTCTCTTTGGCGAATACTAACACAAAGTATTTGTTTAGGACCTCAGCTACCTCTCCTGGCTCCTCACATAGATTGCCTCCATTGGCCCACCAGGTCTTGTTATCACATCGTCTGCCATTAAACACTACCTAACCACTAACAGTCTCCATTAACAGCTATTCGCCTTCTTAGCAGGTCATTATCTACTCCTTTGTCTGTCCAACTTCTCTTTCCTTTCTTTGGGCTCTACCCCACCTATTGTTTACCCCTTAGCCCCTCCCCCACCCTAACTTCTGTGTAGAAACTGACATTTCCCTAGCTACAGTCACTTCTGAGGAAGGGTCACTGGATTCGACATGTTAACTGAGCTTTTCTTCACAGATGCTGAGCTTTTCCTTCAATTTCTGTTTTTGTTTCTGATGTGTAGTGTCCACAGTTCTTTTGGTTCCCTCCTTTATCCCTGTGTGGGCCAACCCTTTTCCTGGCTACCCTCTTGCTTTTTATATGTGTACAAAAAGCTTTGGGATTCTTCTTAATCCTGTTTGCTAACAACTTTTCATGACCACTTGTAATCCTTCTAATTCCTTGCTTAAGTTCTTTTCTACTTTCCTTATGTACATCAAGGGCTTTGTCAGGTCTCATCCTCCTAGGCTTTATGTACGCTTCCTTTTTCTTTCTGACCAAGGTCATGACATTCCTGGTTATCCAAGGTTCACGTAACTTGCCATTAGTATCTTTTATTCTCACAGGAACGTGCTGCTCCTGAACTCTTCTCAACTGGCTTTTGAAATACACCCACATGTCTAATGTGGATTTACCCTCAAACAGCCGCTCGAATCAACAGTCTCTAGTTCTCGCCTAATATTGTTGTAGTTTTCCTTACCCCAGTGTAACACCTGCACTCCAGGACTGCTGTTATCTCTGTCCATGAGTATCTTAAAACTCACAGTATTATGGTCACTACTCCCAAAATGTCCCCCCACTGAAATTTCACGCACTTGGCCGGGCTTGATTCCCAAAACCAGGTCCAGTATAGCCCCTCTCTGTTTGTACTGTTTACATATTGTGTCAGGAATCCCTTCTGAATGGTCCTTAAAAATTCTGCCCCATCCAAGCTCTTCACACAAAGTGAGCCCCAGTCAGTATAGGGGGAGTTAATATCACCCAACACCCAACAACCCTGCTGTTTTTACATCTTTCCAAAATCTGTCTACATATTCTTTCCTCTATCTCCTGCTGGCTGTAGGGAAGCCTGTAGTATTCCCCCAGTGTTATGATTTCACCTTTCCTATTCCTGAGCTCATAGAACCCCAACAGTGCGGAAACAGGCTCTTCGGCCCAACATGTTCTACACATATTGCCTTGATGCATGAGACTTCTGATGTATCTTCCTTAGGTACAGCTGTGAGATACCCCTTTACCAGTAATGCAACTACCCGCCCCTTTTACCTTCCTTTCTATCACACCTGAAATATCTAAGTCCTGGAACATTTAGCTGCCCTTCCTATCCTTCTTTCAGCCAGGTCTCTGTAATCACTTTGATGTCATTGTTCCAAGTACTAACCAAAGCTTTAGGTTCTTCTACCTTGCCCGCTTTCCTTGGTGCGTTTCAGGCCACCTCCCCTGCCATTTTCAGCAAACTTTCTTTGTCTGTTCTTGTTCTTAGCCATGTTTGCTTTGCTTTCCACCTCTCTCTCAATTTCTGCATCTTCTGCCCTACTCCGCTGGTTCCAATCCCACTGCCGCACTAGTTTAAACCCTCCCCAACCACTTTACCAAGTAACCTCCCCAAGAAATTAATCAGTCCCAGTCCCAGAGACTCTCTCCACCTATCTTCTTTACTCTCCATCTTCGGTCTGCCTCCCCCTCTCTCCCTATTTATTCCAGTTCCCTCACCCCATCCCCCTCTCTGATGAAGGGTCCAGGCCCGAAACGTCAGCTTTTGTGCTCCTGAGATGCTGCTTGGCCTGCTGTGTTCATCCAGCCTCACATTTTATTAATTTGTTTAGAGACAAATGTTTTTACAACATAAAAGGTGGGAAACTGGAGTTGAGGGTTATCAGATCAGCTATAATCTCACTGAATAGCAGAGCGTACTTGATGGGCTGAATGGCCTATTTCTGCTCCTACGTATTATGGTTTAAGTGTAGCCAAAACTGGAACCATTCTTTATGATACAGACTAATCAGATCTGGATCCAGTTTTGAAGGCGATGCCTGACCTGAACTTGTCGCTGTGTTCAAAATATTTTCAAATCTCCTTTGAATGAGTTTCTATTATAAATTGAAATTTTCTGTTTGATTCTGCAGCCTATTGAATTTTCACATGGTGGATATTGAAGTAACTGGTCCAGTAAGCAAGTCCTCAGGCTGTGAATTTACAGTGAAGACAAGCCGGAGGAACCCTGCCCCCCCAGGGGAAGTGACAGGCATGGCTACTTATACTTCATTCTGGAGCAGTGTGCTCAGTAAGTTCAAGATTGCAAATTACTCTCTGCCCTTTGCCCAAATAGAGGTCAAGCAGCTTAATGTCTCCTTTACTCTTTTGTTAGCTTGTGGAAGACCTGATGTTGTGATAAGGAGTAAAGTAAGTCACATTTATATAGTACGTGTGCATACAGCAAAATATATCAAGAGATAACAAAGTGTGGAGCTGGATGAACGCAGCAGGCCAAGCAGCTTCTTAGGAGCACAAAAGCTGACGTTTCGGGCCTAGACCCTGATGAACTGTTCATCTAGCTCCACACTTCGTTATCTCGGATTCTCCAGCATCTGCAGTTCCCATTATCTCTGATGCAAAATATATCAAAGTGTTTTACAGGCAATGAAGATTTTGATTTTTTGCTTTGTCACGATTGTTTCACATAATCAACATCTGACACCCGAACAACTTGCATTCATATTGCACTTTCAATGTGTTAGATTTAGAACAAACTCCTTGAAGGACTTATCAAATCAGATTTTATAGGAACTCTTAAAAATTCAACACTTGGTTGAAAAGAACAAAACTTGCAGAGCTACAGGAAAAGAGCTGACCTGTCCAATAGTAGTCCAAAGTGCCTGTTCCTGTGCTGTGCTCTTCTTTGTTCCTATAATGAGCTGGCATGGGAATGACTGGCCAGCTTGTGTAATGTATGAACATAAGAAATAGGAGCAGGAGTAAGCCATCTGGTTTGTCCAACGCCCTCTGCCATTCAATAAGATCATGTCTGATCTTTTTGTGGATTCAGCACCGCTTCCCACCCTCTCACCAAAATCCTTAATTCCTTTACTGTTCAAAAATCTATCTTTGCCTTAAAAACATTCAACGAGGTAGCAGCGTCAGCTACTTCACTGGACAGGGAATTCCACAGATTCACAACCCTTTTGGGTGAAGAAGTTTCTCATCAACTCAGCCCTAAACCTTCTTCCCCTGATTTTGGGGCTCTGCCCCCTAGTTCTAGTTTCACTTGCCAGTGGGAATATCCTTGCTGCTTCTCTCTTATCTATTCCCTTCATAATTTAATACATTTCTATAAAATTCCCAACCCGTACTAATTCTTCTGAATTCCAATCAGTAAGATTCTTTGACTCTAGAAGGCATCCCACAGGAGCATAATGAAACATAAATCACAAGAAGAGCCACAAGAAGGCATTCAAAAGCTACAGCAACATTTTCAATCAGTATATCTTCGAGCCCTCCTGCACATTGTAGAGCTTTGGTATATTATTAACAAGAACCTGTGGTGTCTCGTCTTGAGTCCCATTCAAGTTCCTTTCTCCACCACTCACCTCCATCGAAGTAATCTTCTCAACAATATGTCAGCATTGACTGCTCCCCAGCTGCTGTCTTTCATAGCACAGGGAATTCTGGGATATTATTACAAAGGGAGGCCAAAGCACCAGGGATCTGCATTTTAATCAATGCAAGGTATTAAAGCACTTTTGAAAAAGAGCCATATTGAATTCGAAATGGTAACTCTGTTTCCCTCTATACAGATTCTGCCAGCACCTTCCAAGCTCTTCCAGCAGTTTTTGCTTTTGTTTCAGATCTCCAGCACCCACAGTAATTTACTTTCTATCGAAGTAATTATGCGTCCACTCAGACTTCCCCATTTTGAGAATTATTTGTCCATCGATGACTTGAGTCTCCATGGGATGGAGCACAGTTTTAAGCAGATAGTGGAACTGCAGATGAGAATCCAAGATAAAGTGTGAAGCTGGATGAACACAGCAGGCCAAGCAGCATCTCAGGAGCACAAAAGCTGACATTTCGGGCCTAGACCCTTCATCACAGCTCTTAGATGCTGCTTGGCCTGCTGTGTTCATCCAGCTTCACACTTTGTTATTTGAGCAGATAGCCTTTGCTGCCCTCTGCTGGACTTGCATTGAGCTCACAACACCCAGGTTTTTACATGCCAATTTTGGCAAGTGTGTGAGACGAGAACATATTTCAAAATGATTGTAGGAGACAGGGTTCTGAAAAGATTTAACAGGATGCTTGGTGTGGTGGATATACTGAGCTAGGGGGGAAGATTGGATAGGCTCAGGTTGTTTTCCTTACAGCAGTGGAGGTTGAAAGGGGACCTGACAGAGGTGTATAAGATTATGAGGGGCATTGATGGAGTGAATAGGAAGGCACACTTTCTATCAGTACGGGGGGTGTGCAAAAACCAAGGGCATGGATTTAAAGGAAGAGTAGAAAGCTAAGAGGAGAGTTGAGGAGAAATACTTTCACTCAGAGGATGGTGGGAATCTGGAATTTGCTACCTGAAAAGGGTGGTGATTCAAAAACTCTGCAACAGTGAAGCAGTATTCAGATATTCACTTGTAGCTCTGGCAGCAATTACAATATAGACCAAAAGCTGGAAAATAGAATGAACATTGTCAGGTCTTTGTTGGACACAATGGGCTGAATGGCTTCGTTTTTGCTCTAAATGCCCATGAGTATTATAACTTGAGTGATTTACAGACTGATGGAGAAAACAGCTGGCTCGGAATCTAAACATGTAGGCCAAGTGAGAGCTGGCCAGAATTCATCATCAAAGTTTGTTCCACATCCATAAACTAAATTGAGCAAAGACTGGGGAGCCCACAGGAATGGTCTGATCCAAATATGAAGTATTAAAAGCGTTCTTCCTCTTATGCGATGTCATCTCTGATCATGAGCATCAAAGTAGCTATCATGGCCCAGGAAGCCTCACTTACTTGAAAATTGCAGGCTGCAGTTTACACCTGAGGGATTACTTACTTTGATTGTTTGTTGAATCGCTAACATTTTCCAACCCTTCATCACCCTTTCCTTAGATTGTACAGGTCATGGAGGCAAACTGTTTCTGTGCTGAGGAGCCATCGAGGTTGGCTGCATGGAGGAATAGAGTCGTCCTTTCAGGTCCTCAGAGGTACAACCACCTTGTAAAATCATAATAAAGTGCTGTTGCAAACTATTTCTCACATTGTGTTCACTTAGATTTGTCATGCAGGAGCCTCTATTTCACAGCCCATACATGGGAGGGTAGCTCACCCTGAGTTTGGGGAACAATATGGATTTGTCCTCAGAGTAACAGGGAGATACTGGTCCCAGCTGCAGGCGCACAGGGATTTGAATTAAAAGCAATTCTCAGTGATTGAGGCCATGAAGCTACCATTGATTGTCATGAAAATCTATCTAGTTTGTTATTGTCGTTGAGGGATAGAAATCTGCCGTCCTTACCCAATCTGATTTACGAATTACTCCATACCCACAGCAATGTGATTGACTTACAACTGCCCTCAGAAGTGCCCAGCAAGAAAGGCGATTGTGTTTTTAGGGATGTGTCAGTGAGGCCCTCAGGTGACTCTCAGGTGGGCTGGTGGTAATGGAGCAGCTTGCAGGAGGAACAACAAGTTCTAAAGGCTCGTAGAGCAATCATTATAGCTTCTGAAAATTGCAGCACTGTAAGAACATTATTATTGACCTGTCATTGATGACTACAGCTACCTTCTGCCTGCATATTGGAGGAGATTAACACGTTTCAGCTTCCAGCCTCCTAATGTTTAAATAATAATATTTCTAGATCTTTCTTGAGGAATGTATTTTACTTAGGAAATCAGGCATGACTATCCAAGAATAGAACATGGTGCAAAGTCTCCCAGATTTAATGATGCCCCGTGTAGCTTAAGTTCTTGTTAGTCAAAGCTGAGATTCATGTCCATTCTGAAGAGCTCCCACAGTGATTCATTAGTTAGGGGAACGAACAGACCCGCGTTTCTTGGTCACACATGTGTCTCTAGGATGGTGCATTGGCTCCCTGGTTGCTGGGTCAGGGATATCGCTGAGCAGCTGCAGGGCATTCTGAAGGGGCAGGTGACAAGACAGAAGTCATGGTACTCCTGGGTACCAATGGTATCGGTAGAATGAGGGATGAGGTCTTGCATCAAGAGTTTAGGGAGGTAGGCAGTAGTTTAAAAGCATGACCTCAAAGGTTGTAATCTCTAGGTTACTTCAGGTGCCACATATTAGCAAGGACAGAAATAGGAGAACATGGCAAATAAATGCATTACTGAAGAGTTGGTGCAAGAGAGAACGTTTTAGATTCCTGGATCACTGGGGCTGTTTCTGGGGAAGGTGGGACCTGTACAAGTGAGATGGTCTACACCTAAACCAGAATATGACTAACATCCTTACAGATGGAAACGAAAAGAACTGCAGATGCTGTAAATCAGGAACAAAAACAAAGATGCTGGAAAAGCTCATCAGGTCTGGCAGAACTGAGGAAGGGTCACCGGACCTGAAACTTTAACTCAGTTTTCTCCTCCACAGATGCTGCCAAACCTGCTGAGTTTTTCCAGCAACTTTGTTTTTGTTCCTTATGGATGGGTTTGCTAATGCTGCTGCGAGGAAACTTAAACAGTTTGGCAGAGGAAGGGGACAGAGAGTCCAATAGAGATGTGGCGTCCTTCTGTGAAAGGATCGAGGCAAAGAGAGTTCAACTGTGTTGAGTTTCAAGGTAGCAAGGTGAGGCTGATGGCCTCTAATGCTAAGAGTATTATAGGTGTCCTTGATGTGAAGGTGCCAGTGTTGAACTGGGGTGGAGAAAGTCCACAACAAGCTAAGTCACACAACACCAGGTTATGGTCCAACAGGTTTATTTGAAATCACAGGCGGAGAGCTGCTCCTTCATCAGGTGAAGTGGACGGAAATGCACAGGCACAGAATTTATGGACAGAGAGATCATTGCAAGACAATTCCAGGTAATTAAGAGTGTCAAAAGACAGTACAAATGGTGTGGGTGGATTGTCGACAGGCTGAATAACAAGTCTCTGCAGGTGACCAAACGTGTCAAACGATGTGAGTGAAATGTCAACATCTGAATGGATGTGAAGGGATGATCTATAATCCGATTAATTGAGGCAGAGAGATCATTACAAAAATGTAGAAATAAGATGGTGCGAGAGGCAAAGTGTGCAATAACACGATAGGTATAAGAGTCGCATGATGAGGCTCTGACCAATGTAATAAGTCATCCAAAACTGTACTAACTGTAATAACAGTAGAGAGATCGCAACAAATCATCAAGGCAATGGTGTTAAAACAGAACAATAAGAAAGATTTTACAAACTCAACAGTGTGATGTGGTTACATGTATCGTGACATGAACCCTAGATCATGGTTAAAGTTTGTGATTTTAAGTAAACCTGTTGGACTACAACTGTGTTCATCCAGCTTCACACTTTGTTATCTTGGATTCTCCAGCATCTGCAGTTCCCATTATCTCGGACTATAACCTGGTATTGTGTGACTTCCGGCTTTATTATAGGTAATACAGATGAGTTATGGGTGTGCAATGACACATGGAATTGAGATTTGCCAACACAGAGATGAGATTAAGGGTGGAGCAGGACTGGCAATTCAACATTGCAGGATATAGGATCTTCAGGCAGGACAGGGGACGGTGTAAATGAGAAGGTAGTGTCACGTTACTAATTAAGGAGTCAGTAACTGCAGTAGGGAGGAACAATATCTTGGAAGGATCTTCGAATGATGCTTTATGGGTAGAGTTTAGGAAAATAAAGGGTGTCGTCACATTATTGGGAGTGTGTTATAGGCTACCATACAGTAAACAAGCAATGGAGGAGCAGCCATGTAGACATTTCATTGATGCGTATAAGACAATCATATGGTAATTATATTAGGGATTTCAACTTCCCCAACATTAATTGGGATAAAATTAATGTAAAGCTTTAGAAGGGACAGATTTCTTGACATGTATTGAGAAGAGCTTCATATGTCAACATGTAGAAAGTCCAATAAAGGAGGATGCACTGCTGGACCTAACTCTGGGGAATGAAGCCTGACAGATGTTTGAGGTAGTAGTGGGAGAACATTTAGTAATAGTGACCACAACACTGTACATTTTAAATTTGTTAAGGAAAAGGAAAAAGATGATTTGCATTTCAGTTCGGGAAAAGGCAAATTTTATTAAAATAAGGCAGGATCTGACCAAAGTAACTGTGAACAGCTCCTATGTGTAAATCTACAGTAGAACAGTGGGGGCCTTCAAAGTGGAATTGGTGAGTGTACAGGCCCAATATGTTCTCTTTAGGCTTAAATGTACAAGCCACAAGCCCAGAGAACCTTTCAATGTCAAGGAACATCCAGGACTGGATAAGAAGGAAAAGAAAAGTTTTTAACAGATTTAAAGGAGCAAATCAACAGAGGCCTAGTGGATTATAGAAAGTGCAAGAGGGATCTTAAAAAGGCAATTAGGAGAGCAAAGACAGGGCATGGAGAAAAACATTGGTGGGTAACGTTCGGGAGAATCCCAAGATATCTCAAGGGTACAAGGATACCAGGGAAACAGTTGGGCCCATTAGGGACCACGGGAACAATCTGTGCATGGAACCAGAGGACATTGGTAGGGTGTTAACTGAGCATTTCACATCTGACTTCACTCTGGAGAAGGGGCATGTAGCTATTTGAGAAGATGATCGACTGTGAGGTTCTTAGCAGTTTGACAGATGGAGTGATGAGACATTGCAGGTCTTGGTAGGTTTAAAAATGGACAAATGCCCAAGGGCTGGATGAGTTGCGTCCCAGGTTGCTATGGGAGATGAGAGAGGAAATTACAGGGGCCCTGACCCAAAACTTTAGTTACTGTATTGTCACAGGGCAAGATCGCCTGTTAATGTGGTTGCACTTTTTAAGAAGGATGGTAGAAATAATGCAGGGATTTATGAACGAATGAGTCACACATCAGTGCTAGGGTAACATATGGAAAAAATTAATCTCCAGTTCGAGAGGTAAGGTTTGATCGGGGGTAGTCAGCATGGCTTTGTCAGAGGAAGTCATAATGAACGATATTGATTGAATATTTTTGAGAAGGTGACCAGGTGTGTAGGTGAGGTTAGTATAATCATTGTACTTTATATAGATTTCAGTGAAGCCTTTGACAAGGTCTCACATGGGAGACTGATAAAAATGTAAAAGAACATTGGATCCAGGGTAGCTTGGCAAATTGAATCAAAACTTGGCTTAGTGGCAAGAAGCAGAGGGTGTGTAGAAGGCTGTTTGTGTGACTGGAGCTGGTGTCTAGGTGGTGTACCCTAGGAATCAGTGTGAGGTCCTTTATTGTTTGCGATATATGTAAGTAACATAGATGAGACTATGGAGAGAATGATAAATAAGTTTGCGGATGATACAAAGCTCAGCTAGGTGGTTGACAGTGAGAATGAAGGTCCAAGGTTACAGAAGGATATAGGTGTGTTGGTCATTTGGGCAGATGGAATTTAACTCTAGTAAATGTGAGGTGATGTACTTTTGAATAATTAATGAGACCAGAGAGTATTCAGTGGATGGCAGGACACTAGAAAGCTCAGAGCAACAGAGGGATCTTGGGGTACTTGTCCACAAATTCCTGAAGGTTGCAGGACAGGTTAACAATTTAGTTAAGACAGCATAAAGGACACTTGGTAATAAAATGTGAGGCTGGATGAACACAGCAGGCCCAGCAGCATCTCAGGAGCACAAAAGCCGACGTTTCGGGCCTAGACCCTTCATCAGAGAGTGTCTAGGCCCGAAACGTCAGCTTTTGTGCTCCTGAGATGCTGCTGGGCCTGCTGTGTTCATCCAGCCTCACATTTTATTATGTTGGATTCTCCAGCATCTGCAGTTCCCATTATCACTGATAAAGGACACTTGCCTCTATTAGATGTGGCATAGATTATAAGAACAGGGAGGTCAAATTGGAGCTGTACAAAAATTTGGTGAGGCCGCAGTTGGAGGACTGTATCAATTCTAGTCACCACACCATAGGAAGGATGTGATCGCACGGTGTGGGGGTGGGAGGGGTGGTGGGGGGGATTCAGTGGAGATTCACTAGGATGTTGCCTGGGCTGGAGCAGTTTAGCTACAAAGAGAACCCAGGTAAGATTGAGCTAACAAGGTGTGGAGCTATATGAACACAGCAGGCCAAGCAGCACCCTAGGGGCAGGAATGCTGATGTTTCAGGCCTAGACCCTTTATCAGATGAAGGGTCTAGGCCCAAAACATCAGCTTTCCTGCTCCAAAGATGCTGCTTGGCCTGCTATGTTCATCCAGCTCCACACCTTGTTATCTCAGATTCTCCAGCATCTGCAGTTCCTAATATCTTTGTGTAAGATTGAATTGTTTTCTTTCAAGCAGAGAAAATTGAGAGGAGACCTGATTGAGATATAAGATTATGAGGGGCATGGGTAGGGTGGATGGAATTTAGCTGTTCCCCTCAGTTAAAGAGTCAACAAGAAAGGAGCATAATTTTAAGGGGGAGAGTCAGAACTTTAGAGGGGATTTGGGCCAAAGTGCTTCCACCGAGTGTAGTGTCAGAATGAATACAGTACCTGGGAGGCAGAAAACCTGACAACATTTAAAAAGTACTTGGATGAGCACTTAAAGTGTCATACCATTCAAGACTACGGCCCTGGTGCTGTAAAGTAGGAATGCTGTAGATTTAGAATTGTTTTTGTCATTGCAGACTCAGTAGACGAAAGGACCTCTTTTGTACCATTTGATTCCAGTTATCAGCAACACAAAATCAATGACAATACTCTTAGGTCCATGAAATCAACAGTCCTAGTGTTCTCCATAACATATCCAAACATGTGACACCAAAACTCAGCAGTCTTAAAATTTCCGTCATTCTGTTCACAGGGATAGTGAGAGACCAATAGCAGACAGGTGAATAGGCACACAGAACGTCGTGAATACATCCAACTGAGCAGAGTGCAATTAAGTTTAAGGATAAACAACAATTTAATATTCGTCTAGAAAAAATGATTGTTCCAACTTATTCCCTCTTCAATGGAAGAAACTTTCAATCTGTGCTCTTCAAGGGGTGAGTTCAACCATCTGTCTGCTACCTCTCACTCGCAAGGACACCACCTGCTATTGCACACATTTCTCAGCAAGGCTAACTGACTGAGACTCTCATTTATGTGTGCATCGTGTCCGCTGTACAGTTCTCATCCAATCTACTGACCCTTCCTGGGCTGTACACCTACCTACTCATTCACTGGGAACACCTCATCACATTTCCTGTTCACGTGTCACTCTTCAATATCACTGTCATACTGAGTCCCACCCTCATTTCAGGAAAATTCGGCTCATTCCCTGAAGTGATGTCTCCACAACACTCTTTACTGATGTCACTGTCATCCTCAGACTGGGTACACTTGACCTGCAAGAATGAACAAAGCTGCATTTCTGGTCTGCAAAAACACAAATCCCTAACCAACTGTTTTCAACTCCTGGTCCAGAATCAAACAAGCTATTTGCCAGACATTTGACACGCTTGAATAGATCTTTGACTATAGGAGTTGGGACATTTATGTTGGGGTTGTACAGATGTTGGTGAGGCCTCTTCTGGAGTATTGTGTGCAGTTCTGGTTGCCCTATTATATAAGGGATAATATTAAGCTGGTGAGGGTCAGAAGAGATTTACTAGGATGTTGCCGGGTATGGAGGGTTTGAATTATAAGGAGAGGCTGGATGGGCTGGGACTTTTTTCACTGGAGCGTAGGAAGTTGAGAAGTGACCCTTATAAAATTATGAAGGTTATAGAGAAGGTGGATGGTAGGTGACTTTTCCCTAGGGTGGATAATTTCAAGGTAAGAGGGCATATTTTTAAGGAGAGAGGAGAAAGGTTTAGAAAAGACATCAGGGTCTTTATTTTTACACAGATTGTGCTTCGTGTGTAGAATGAACTTCCAGAAGAGGTGGTGGATGCAGGATACAACATTTAAAAGTCATTTAGAAAAGTACTTGAATAAGAAATGTTTGGAGGGATACAGTTCAAGTGCAGGTGTGATTAGTTTAGTTTGTGATCATAGTCAGCATGGATTGGTTGGACCGAAGGGTCTATTTTCGAGCTGATTGACTCAATGTTTTGATGGCTGTAGACACCCTTCATTCCACTGAGGACAGGTCTCCTTTGACTTTCAGTTGAAGCACATGCAGCTGCATTTGCTGCTGGCACAGTCCATCAGTGTGACACTGATGTGGTACAGTGACATCAAGCAACATTTCACCCCCTTGACTTCTTCAACTCGTGAAAAGCTGCCTACTTCTCTCTTTCTGCACTGAAACGTAATGACAACCACAAAGGCTAACAACCTTCTAAGTAAGGGCAAAGTAAGCACTGAGAAATTAAATGAAGAGCAAGAAGATGTATCCTGTATAGATCTGGCTATGTATGATGTCTGTCTGTGTGTGTGCAAAGTGACCTGGCAGAAGCAAGCAAGTTGCAAGTACAACTGAGCTCCACAGTAATGGCTGACAGGCTGAAGTGGTGTGAGAGCTGGTCTGAGAGTAGCCATGGTGACCTGGTGATTTGCCTATGCCCACTTATATGGACAAAGGGTCAAGGGGGACAGTATCCAAAGAGTAGGCAGGATGTTAAGCCAAGAAGAGATGCAAGCAGCAAGCGGGTAACTGCCGTGACTTGCATGTTGGGAATGAGACTGTCTCATTTCTTGGGGAAAGAGAGGACAGTTGGGAGAGGAGTAGAATGTGTTATGAATGACACGCCAATACATGTAAGTAATGTCGTCACTGCTTATCAGTGAGTTTCATCTTGCCGTTTAAACCTAAAGAGGAAACTTGGAAATACTTTCTTACATCAAGATTTTGAATTTTACAATTTTGCCATGTTTTCCCATATTTCATATTATTGTCCATTCCACACAAGGGGACGGAAAATTTATCTCAGTGTTTCAGTTGTTTGAACATGTCAGTAGATGGCTCACATGAGTCAGAGGAAGGAATTAGGAAGCAGTCAATTGTTTAAATCAGGGTGAGTGTGCAAGAGGCATTCTGAACATTAGAACAAAGAACAAAGAAAATTACAGCACAGGAACAGGCCCTTCGGCCCTCCAAGCCTGCGCTGATCCAGATCCTCTACCTGAACCTATCGCCTGTTTTCCAAAGATCTGTATCCCTCTGCTCCCTGCCCATTCATGTATCTGCCTCGATACATCTTAAATGATGCTATCATGCCCGCCTCTACCACCTCCACTGGCAACGCGTTCCAGGCACCCACCACCCTCTGCGTAAAGAACTTTCCACGCATACCTCCCTTGAACTTTTCCCTTCTCATTAAATCAATAGACAGCAGTCCCAGCTTCTGAGAACACACAAAAACAACAACCTTGTTTCAAATAATTTTATTGTCCTGAGACAGCCTGAGGATAAAATGGACTTGGAGACCCTGCTCCAATTCAGAAACTATGATACAATGAATTTTCAGTTCAGCCACTGAATTTAGAAATCACGAGACGGAGAGAGACAACAATCTGCCACTAAACCATTGTACAGGTAGAAGGACTTGTGATTAACTAAGATTTTCCACAAACGTGTTCATGAGAGAGAATTTTAAAAGTTGCTTGCAACTGAAGAGATCCAATAACAGGTGGTGCCCTTAATTTGAAAATCACGCACCCATCAGGGCAATGAACACGTGCCCACACCCTGGCACAGACACAACACAGGTAAATCCCTCTTCCCATGCCAGCAATCTATCCCATCCCTCCTCTTGGAGATAGCAAGAACTGCAGATGCAGGAAGTCAGAATCGATACAGTGTGGAGCTGAAGGAATGCAGCAGGTCAGGCAGCATCAGAAGAGCAGTAACGTCGATATTTCGGGCTGGGACCCTTCCGTCCTCTTACCTACTGCCCGCAGTCTTGCAATTGGCTGGGAAAAAAACAAAGTGAGAGAAAGAGAGAGACAAGACAACAGTCTCATTCCCAACAGAAAGTCTGAAAACACTTAACAGCCACTGATATGTCGTCAATTCTAAAATAAGAAACCTTGCAGGCAATTTACATAAAGCAGGCATCCACAAATGATGGCTGGCCAAAGAATTGAAGGGGAGTAGGGAAAAGTAGTGGTAATGTCACTGGCCGAGTCGTCCAGGGGCCCAGTTTGGGGATGTGGGTTCTAATCTCACCATACCAGCTGGTGAATTTTACATTCAATGAATACATTTGGAATTATAAAGTTGGTCTCAGTCAAACAATGATCATGAAACATTAATCGTTGTGAAAATCTATCTAATTTACTCATGTCCTTTATGGAAGGAAAGCTGCAATTCCTGGTCTGACCTACATGTGACTTCAGACCCACAGCAATCTGTTTGACTCACATCTGCCTTCCTCAGATCCCATTAAAGAATGAAGAAGAAAAATCTGTTCCAGTGATGTTAATTCAGGGAATAAATATCACTAGAGGTTCGACATGTATATCAATCATGCATTTAACCAGTTGGGAGTTGTTTTACTCATATCCACACAAAATAATGTATTATTTGAAATCCTTATTATATATTAAAAAATCTTCACAGAAGTCCCTGTTTTGTGAACAGTCTACCTTGAGATTTGGCAATCGTAAATCACATCAGAGTCGGGTTCCTTCACGCAGTGTATCAAAATCCAACAAACGTAAACCCTTCTTTGACTCCAGACATTTTTACTTCATATATGCAAGGATTATGTACAGAGGAATTGCTGAATTTGGTTCAGGAGACCCTTTTCTGATTCTATTAAGCCCCATGGCAAAGATCTCAGTCTGTCAAGTTGTCGACCAGTTGAAGTCCCATCAATCTTTTTGCATGAAGAAAACACAGCTTCTTCCAATCTTCACAGAGTTCAAAAGTGAAAGGCCTCTTTAACACTGAAGTGAGCTCTTGTTGAATCAAACAATATCACCAACAACAAAGTGTGGCCCGATTGGTCCACTTAAAATTTTCAAAATCTTTCACAAAGTGCTGATGAGCACCAATGTTTTGGGATTCTGCCCAGATGGGAAAATGTGCATGCCCCATTGGCTGTCACATTGGAGCTTATGAGATGCTCCAGTTTATCCTGTTCAAAGGTTCCATTCATATGTGCCTGTCTCATTCATTACCAACTCTACTCTGGCTCACCATAACAAGTCCTTGTGTGTCTTCAACAGGAGGAATGACAACAGTTGGGAAGGTGGTGGAGGACAATTATCTTCACACCAGAGATCAAGTGGCTATAGTTTGTGGCCTGCGTGGAAAGAGGACAGGGGAGGATTCGGGTACAGTCTGTGATGGAGAAGGTTTTCATAGGACGTGCCCATGGTTAAGTGTTTGTACAGATCTAGAGGATGGCCAGGGGAACTCAGCACTGGTCCCTGAATAGCTGGGATCATGAAGGAATTTATAGTTAGCCTGGGGATGAGTGGGGAGTAGAGGGCTGGATTCTTAACATGGCTCAAGTGATGAGCATAGTTGCCTGGCAAATATGCCCCTGCTCTGTCATACAAGGTAGGTTCCTGAGGCGTCAGTGTTGTAGGCAACCAGGTAGAAACTTCAGGTAGTGAGGACTTTTGCTCATTGCTCATTGTCTTACTATCACAGATCCTCTGGCTCTCCTTGATATCTGGATGCTTGGTAACATGTAGAGGAGAGACGATGCGAAGTTTCTTCCCATAAGCTGCATCCAGCTCCTTCTGCGTTCTCTGTGTCGGCTGGGCAAGTTGGCAATTGGGAGGCCCACTCTTGGCATTGATCAGTAGCCCAGCACTCTTTGCTCGTTTGGCTGGAACTCGCCGGGGGAGGGTGACACTCATGGGTGGGACCCAGCAGGCTTTGGGCCGGCCATCAGAAGAGGATGGTGAGGTGTGGCCACTAAATGAGCTCTTACTCAGTGGTGAGGTGCTGTTCTTGGTCTCTGTGACCCAGGAGACCTGGGTCTGGGGCGAGTTGGCTGAACTAGCTCGTGGGAGGCTGAGATCCGTTGGCTGATCATGTGGGGCGAGTGTCCTGTCATAGTGCCTTGCTGTCTTGTACGCCGCTGTTGTCAGCGTTGGGACTGCACTGCTGTTCAACTCTCTGAAGCTTCTCTGATTAGAACAGCAACCAAAAGGTGACCCTTTGCTGGGGTAATGGAGAAAGGGTTTCACCAGACCATGCATATATGGGCTGCAACAAAAATTCCCATAGCACTGAAGGGGATGGGAATGCTCAACTGCCCTACCTTTTCGATCCCGTTCTTCCTGTGCCCCTTGACCATTAGTTGAAGAGATCTGATCCAAGGGGTAAAGCTGATATTTGGCCAGATTATTGTTGAAGGACCACTCGGAGCGGTAATCTAGGTGGGCCTGTATTGGGGGTTGAATGTGATGAATGACAGATGGTCTATGAATGCTTGCTTCTGGTGGGGAGCAAGAGACTGGAGGCTCACTACCCTGTACCGACTTGACTGCAGCTGAGGATGATGAGATGCCTACAGCGTTAAAGCTGAGAGATGTTGCTTCACTGCCTTGTGCGAGGAATTTTTTCTTGGCCAAAGGTGACATTATCTCCTGATCTCTCTTGTGGCGCAAGATTGCCATGTGGCTTTTATCTGCCTCAGGTGGTAATGGCACTGGAAGGCTGTCCTGGCTGGCTGACATTGCTGGAGCCTGGTGTGAACCAGTCCTGTCATCTTTACTATTGGCAGTGTGTCCTCGGACTATCTCTTCTGACACATCAACAGTGACGCAGTGTCCATTATGGTCCACAATCTTGTTGCCCATCACTGCCCTGGAAACTGATTCTGAAAAAGAATCCTTGGTGTCCCAGACCTCTTCCGAGATCCTATTTTGTGTGGGTCTTTCAGCGGCTGTTATTGCATTTTGATTTGGAGACTTGTGCCCACAGCTATCCTGTGGTGTGAGTATGTTAAGTGGCTGGTTGTTGGAGTCTTCACTCCCAGTTGTAGTGTTTTTCAGGAATGGCGACTCCTTGTCCACAGATGTATGCTTTTTCTTATCCCCTCCTACATCTTCAGAAACTACTTGAGGAACCATCTGTTTGGGAGATATAATGATCAAATCTTTAGTCACAAGGCTACAGATGAACAGCTCAGAAATAAAGGTGTTGGTGAAAGTCACGCAGAAAAGCAACTACCCGACTGGCCCAAGAAATGGAAGAGGCCAATTTATCTCACATAGTATTTACCATTCAGCTGAACAGGCCCATGCTGCTGTTGCTGAGCTAACTCCCAACACACAACCTCTCACCCTATTACTTTCTTCCTTACCTTTTTATAGAACTTCTCCTAAATTTGTTTGTACCATTCTCATCAACCTTTCCCCATGACAGCCAATTTCACAATCTTTGGGTAGGAAACTGGAATTTCCTGTAGGATTTGTTTGTGGCTAATTTATATTTATGGTCTCAATTCCTGGCCTCTCCTATCAGTGAAAGCCTATTCTTTGTACCTGCACCATTCTCCTACAGGACAGGAGGCATCGTATCCTCTTGAGACCTGGGTGTGATGTGGATAAAATTGTATGAGGAAAGATTTGACAATGTCTGTTTTCATTCTTTGGATTTTTGGTTAAGGGAGAATTTGAACCAAGATGAACATTTCTAGACTTACAGATTTTGCAGATTGATTTTGCTAGATGAGGTGTCTAGGCTAGAGTAGAACACCCTAAGAATTTGAGCCAGAGATGAAATGAGCAAACACTTGTACATACAAAAATATGGCCGAGATTGGGAGCTTGATCGGAAGTTGAAAATTTTAAATTAAATTGCAGTATAAAGGTAGAAACCCCGGAGTCGGCCATTCAGCTTCTTCTGTCTCTTCCACCATTCAGTGAAATCATGGCTGATCTGTGGCCTAACTCCATATACTTGCTGTTAGCCCATATCTCTTGATACCTTTGCTTAACAACAAAAAAAAATCAGTCTCAGATCTAAAACGAGCAACTGATCCACTGGTATTTGTGCAAGGGAGTTCCATACTTCCACCAACCTTCCACCAGACTAACATCTCTCCTCAATGATCTGTGTTCCTCCAGCTCCACACTATGTGGCCTTTCTAACCAATTGCTCAACCTTGCACTTTTTGCAGTGTAGCTGCAACATTACTCTGATCTCATTGGCTTTTGTATCTCCAGTTTCGACCCATGTTCTGCCAAAAATGGTTTGGGTTACTGGGAGTTACTGAAAGCTGATGAACTTACCCTATCTGTCTCACTGCTTTGTTGCATGTTGTCGTTTGGACGTTTCCGTTTGCTTCTTTCCTTCTGCTCATTACTAGATACTTTGCCTTCCTTGTTCTTCATGACATTGTATGGTTTCCGAGGCTTGAAGGTTGGCAGTGGCTTGTCCTCTTCTCCCTTAATGTAACGCTCATACGGTAAAACCAGTCTACCAGAGAGAGAAAAGGGGAAGAGGATGACAGCAAACTCCACATCACACTATAAGGGCTTCCTACATCTAGCAATGACCCATGCCACAACATCTCTGAACTCTCCCAATAAAGGTAAAACAGGCAGGATGAAAATCATCACTCAGTGATTGTCATGTAACTTCCTGCAAGGTGGATGCAGAATGGGACACTGCACCTGGAGCTCCTCTGCTCTGCCAGTCCCTGGTGTTTCTTTTCTATCTATCTCCCTTTAATGCAGTCCTGGAGCAGTGCAATAGGAAACCCAGGTCTCGGAGCAGTGCGAGAGGTAACTTGGGTCCTGGAGTAGCGCCGGGAAAGCGAGTCCCGGCGCGGGGTGAGGGGGAAGTGAATCCTGGTGCGGGGCGAGGGGGAAGCGAGTCCCGGCGCGGGGCGAGGGGGAAGCGAGTCCCGGCGCGGGGCGAGGGGGAAGCGAGTCCCGGCGCGGGGTGAGGGGGAAGCGAGTCCCGGCGCGGGGCGAGGGGGAAGCGAGTCCCGGCGCGGGGCAAGGGGGAAGCCAGTCCCAGAGCAGCACACCTTACCTTGGTGCAGCTGAATGTGGGTAAGGAGTGGACTGGAGGCTTGGAGGGAGTAGGACAGTTGTTGGACTGGAGCCAAGTGCAGCTGGTTAGAGCACGAACCCTGGCTTAGTCAATGGACTGTAATGTCAATCCTTTAACTAAGTTATAACTATCTTATTTCTAACTTTTTTTAGGAACTTCCCCACATGCTACTGCAGGACCTGGGTTACCTCTTGCAGTGCTCTGGGACTTGCTTCCCCTCACACTACACCAGGAGCTGGGTTACGACTCATGCTGCTCTTCTGTATCCAAGATTTGTAGCAAGGAATTTCTCCTCAGATGGTGCCATTAGAGGTCACCATTGTAAACTTTTGGCTATAATCCTGTAATTCTGTACTGGACTACACATGACAATACAGGATATTCTCTTCTTCTATATTCTATTCTAATGAGTCAGCCAGGTTGACCTCAGAGTGTGAGTTCCCTGACTGGGGCTGTTAACCTGGTCCACTCAGGGAGTTCTGGCTGACAGATAGAAACAGGAGGGTCAAGGGTTCTCTGAGGAAGCTGGCCCAGACTCAAGTATAATGCACGCGTAAATGAAAGGGTCACTTGGTGATGGGATATCAGCCCGTTTAGAGTTATTTCACATCAGAAGAATTCCCTTAGTGTCTTGGCTTGCTGCATTAAGCACCAGAAATAAAAATCAGATTTATCATTTGTTCACTTAGAGTGTGACATTTCACTGGGTAGCCAGGTTTCCCAGCCCGAATGAAATAGCTAACTGAATGGCTGTCAAGATAGAATGGGAGGAATGATGAAATGCTATGTAACTATTACCTTCAATGATGCAGCAGTGTAGGGAGAGCTTTGTATCAAAACCATTCTGTGTAGATATAAGTCTCCCTCTACACTGTCCCCATCAAACAATCCCAGGGCAGGGACAGCGCTGGGTTAAATACAGAGCCAAGTTCCCTCTACACACGTTCCCATCAAAAATTCCCAGAACATAGACAGTACCAGATTAGATACAGAGTAAAGATCCCTCTACATCGTCCCCATCAAACTGTCCCAGGACAGCATTGCCATGGTGTTAGATAGAACAGTAAAGCTCCCTCAACACTGTCCTAACTGTACCACCAATCCAAATTGATCTGCCTTCAGAAATTTGATTGGTTTCTTGATGCTGGTATTGTGTCTTGGATACGATCATTTTCAGTTCTGGGATTGTGTCGGAATGCTGCGAACTTTCAGCATTATAGATGGAAGCGACAGTGCAACCACATTAGTAAGGAATGGGTGTTCATTTAAATTTCTCTTACTATCATTCAGAAGGGACTGGGGACAACATTTTCATAGAGGGCTGGTTCATGTGAGGATTGAACTGCCAGAGGAAGTGGTGGGTGCAGATACAGTCAAAACATTTAAAACACATTTGGACGGGTACATAAATAGGAAAGGTTTAGAGAGTTCTGGGCCAAATACAGCCAAATGAGACTAGTTTAGTTTGGAAAACCTGGTCAGTATGGGCGAGTTGGACCAAAGGGTCTGTTTCTCTGCTGTATGACTCCATAAAAGCTGAGACCTTCAGGTGCCACCCATAACAAGAGCTAGTGCCACCTACCTCTCATAGTGCCGGCGGGTACATGTGGCAGCACTAGTACTCCCAGGGTTTCCACCCAGCTCGTCATAGATGTTCTTCCAGAGGCGGCTGGTTGTAACCTGCAATGACAAACCGTACAGGTAATTGGCTAGTGGCTATGATACAGGAGCAGCACCTCTCAGCCTGCAAATTCAAACACCAGAACTCCAAGTTGATGACAAGCAGTAGCCAATAAAGCTGGTGGATTGCTGTCAGAACCAATGCCCATTTTGTTATGTTATCCCCCCCCAGTCCCTTTCCCTAAACGTCATTAAAGTTTCAGCTGCAATCTAATGGATAACACCCTATCATTTCTGAATCCATGGGTTCAAGTTCCACTCGAGAGGCCTGAATGTATAATTTAGGTCAACAATTTTAATGCAAAACAGAGAGGACGTGATGTTAATCCAAAATCTTTTCTTACCCCTGCAGGTAAATATAAAAGGTTCCATGACCACTCCATGCCATGTTCCACCTTACACCAATTCATAAGAGCATTCATTCAGTGGAAAATGTTTTACAAAGTTTATTCAGTCATGAAATGTGCTGAAGTGATACGAGTCTTTCTGGCAGCGCCATACAATGGGGGGGGGGGGGTGCTCTTCATCGCTTAGGCTCCGCTCAGCTAGATAATAAATGCTGCCCCCAGATCATCATGCAAATCTCTAGAACCAGTAAAACTCTTCAGGAGGAGGGCATGTTGTACTGAATTAATTTAATCTGAAATGGGATTACAATGGGAATCTCTTGAAACTCGATAGACAAAGATTCATTCCGTTAACCTCTGCCATCCTGGTAGTTGCAGAGTACAACAATGGTAGACTTTGTTATGAAGTTCCATAATAAATAATTCTTATCATTATTTGACAACCATGAATTACATGCTGGAGGTGGATTTCAGTTTTAATTTCTGTGAAAATCTGACCGTTTCAGTCATTTTGAACATTTACTTCAGACAGTATTTACAATAAATCTTGTGATTGCAGCAACATATCCAATCACCTGGGAGAGAATTGCTAAGGTGTTTGCTAACTTGAGTTTTATCACCTCCAGAGAGAGAGGGAGGTCGAGACAGAGATAGACACAGGGGTTCAGTCTGTAGGAGAGACGCAGAGGTGCAGTCTCCAAGCAGTCCTGAGTTGGTCAGAAATCAGTGGAAAGAAATCTCCAGGAACAGAAGACTGTGGAGGTGTCAGAAAGGGGAAAACAGCATAAGAGACTGTTGAAAACATCATTTATGTGAGTTCATGTTAAGTATTAATACAGTAGTTTTAAAGGCACACACTAACTGAAGAAAATTGTGTTGAGTGAATGAGAAATTTACTGAAAGGCAAATAATTACAGAAGTACTGGCTGAACAAGAAGCTTGAGTGGTTTCAGCGTCTGTGAGGTTATTGCGAGAGTAAAAGGGATCCTTTCTGATGTTTGCAGGAGATTGTTCCAATAGTTCTTACATAGCGTAATATGTGTTTTTGTGTAACACACATTTAAGTTCTTTTGCTGAAAGTAAATTTGCAGTCTCTTGTGAATATGTTCAGTGACTGACTTCCATACTAAATATTAAAATGTATGGTCTGTCAAGCCAAGTTGCACTGTGGGATCTGACTTGTCCAGTATTACAATCAGCTAGGATCATGATATCCTGTTAACAAATATTTTCAGTCAAAGCACATCCCTTTGAATCTACCAACTAATCTATCATTATCAAGGCAGTCTTCAAACAATTTCTTGAATAGTGACTATGTAATTGGAAAAAAGGCAAAGGTTAGAGTGTTTCATACAGAAACTTGGATATCACAGAATTGTATACCTCTTGCACTCTAGATAAACAAACCAATTTGCGGAAAGTCAACCAAAAGCGGGAAATTCATGATGGCAATATTGGTGGTGGAAGGTTGACCGCACTGATACAGATTCTCTCTGTCTAATATTTTAGCAAGAAACCTTAACTGTCTATTTTTATCAAACTTCTATACATGCGCACTTCCTGTTACATTGCCCATCTGCAGTCACTATTTCTCAGTAACACTTTCAATTCAAGATCTGACTGTTTGAATGGGAAGTCCCCCATTTGCCTGACAACAGTGAGCTGTCAACATTCAGGCATCAGTGTTGCTTCCCCTCGATGACTCCCAGTAGCTTAAACTCCACCATCCATCCGCGTGAAGATTCCTTTGCTTTGAAGTATCCAATTCATTTCAGCTTCCCATCAGTTCTACATTGTTATACCAGCTTTTAGCATCAGATCTACATTTGTGTCCTTCAGCTTTTGTCACATTCAGTTATCTGGAATGCCAGTCTTCACCTGGAACCTCATCATGCACCATGGGTACTGTCATAAATGTTCTGCAATTTAGAGACTCCAAGGACAGAATCAGTTGACAGAACAAATAATTTGTCCCTCTGTAGGGGAGCAGGCTTCAGTCCAGACAGGCCGTCGTCAAATTGTATCAGTCCTGATATCGGGAGCTGTGCAAACAGTGCTGATTGCTATTTGATAAGGCAGAGCCCTTTCCCACAAAAGGGCTTTAGAGACCATCACTAGTTTTCTTTCATTTTTACCCTTTTTTTGGTTTGGACTGGAGAGGTGCAGTTGACAATTGAATTTTAAACACCAGCTTGTTTCAAAAAACAAGAGAACAAATGTCTAATATTTGCTGTTTGAAATTATGAAAAGTTTAAATCAATTGGATCAATGGAAGTTGCATTGCCATGTGCAGGTTTTAGGAATTAAGGGCCAAGATAAACAATAACAAGTAAAGAAGTAAGTTTTTTTCACTGAAAGGCCGTGAGTGCATAGAACATATCAGTGATACAGGGACAAAGCAAAGGACCTCAACGAAACCTCTGCAACAGATTCAAGTCAACAAATACGGCACAGGGTGATTAGCAAAGTACATAGGGATTACAAAGGTTTGGAAGACTAGATTGACCAAAGCTCTTTTGTATGACTCTAAATTTAATACCTAACTTATCTTCCCAGGGGAAGCCCTCAGTGACTAGATATCTGAGTGTTGGCAGAACCTTGTTTGTGAGGAATTGGTCATCAGAAAAACTCGGATGCTGAGATTTGAACAGGATCCTCAGTGCCCACTGTCTGTCACTGACAATGGACACTTGTGCTGCAAACAAACATCACCTGAATGGTCAATACACACTGAGTTATCCAGCCTCTTCATGAGTCATTGAGGTATCTCTGTTTCTGTCTATAGCTGTCCCCTTCAGACAGTCTACTGACTATCAGCCCTGCAGCCTTAAAGACCTCTGAATCACTTGGACACCTGATGACTCAGTTGGGAAATTCTTTTTTTTGATGTAAATCAGTGAGGAAGAGTATGGATCAGACTGTCTACAGCATCCAAATCTTATCTTCCCCATCACAATGCAAAGAAGACAAGAAATCTTGACACCATTTAAAGGCGGTATTAAGCAATATTTTATAATGGTGATCATTGCTCAAACAATGCTCCAAGTGGGTATCAAGGGAATTGAGTTTAAACCCCTGCTGCACCTGTTCTAGAACCATTGCTATTCCAAGCAAGAAGTACAAAAATATTACCCTCACTATTCACGCCAGTACCACAAAGATGCATCTGTGTAAAGAACACTTACACAGTCAGTGTTATCTCAGAGAGAGAAAGAGTCAGCAAGACAATATAAGACAGAGAAACAGCCTCAGTGAGAAAGAGAGAGCAAGTTGCAGCCTGATGCTGAACTCCAAATCTCCTAGTGACAGCAGTTTCTTATTTTAGTTCTTTAGCTCCATGCAGATGGAGCAGCTGCCACAAATTATGCTTTTTCTGCAAATCTTACAGTGATCACCTGCCGAGGGAGGGAAAAACCAGGAGATAGTGGTGACATTTTCCCCAGCTGCATACATGTAGCTCAAAAGATGACTTAGCTGCAAACTGTCACTGAGGTGCAGAGATTTACAGACTTTGTGAATTTATCTGGGACCCTGAGCTCTCTTTAAGATACTGAATGGGTGCCTGTTCAATCCACGCTGTGCATAGGGAACCAGACACAAAAACAGGAGTAGAGGCCAACAGGTTGAAAGCCTTGGATCTGAAGAACACCCTTCAGCTCCTCTGAAAGACCCAAAGATCACCTTGTGTGTTCCTCCTGTAATTGTACATTGGTTCGATTGAGAGCATCAAGACTGTACCTTGCTCCCCAGCAGTAAGGTCTTTGGCTGACCATAAGACAGGGGCTGTAAAATCTGATGAAGTGAAACCCCACTGCTTTTCTGTCCCTCAAGCCTGAACAGTCCTAATGGAGAGAAGTCTCTGCTCTGCCAAATCTGAATCTGATTTATAATGACCTGGATTCTTGTGAGGGCTGCCATTGCCAACAGGCAGTCAGAGTTAATTGCTGCCAGTTCTAGAGCAAGCGATCCCATTTTCAAGCCTGTTGCTTCAAGAAAATAACATATTGCTCACAATATGCTTTGGACTCACTAATTCTTGGTAATTCTAAGCTGAAGAATCCTGGGAACCGAAGCATGGAAATGTACCCAGGACCTAGAGGTGAAAGGCCAGGGTTCAGATTCTTCTTGGAGTCCACCAAGTTCCAGGTTATTGAGAGGAATGTGCCAACCAATCACGAAAGCAGGCATTTATGGTCCATGTTTTTGTTGGACGGGAACTCAATCCCAGGAGAGACAAGGCAGCATTGAAACTCCTCACTTCAATCTTTTATTCAAACAGCTCAGAACATTTTTTCCAGTATGTTGTTACACAGCTTGGGGTTGCCAATTCTGGATGAACATATTCCAGGAGGGTTTTCACATCACCAAGTGGCCATCCTCATGCTGGTTGCCTGACACATGTCTGGAGATTTCCACAGCAATTAGAAGTGAAGACTCGCCCGACCAAATTGGATGATTCTTAACAGTCCATCCTTCTTCCCTTCCTCAACATCGTTATAACTAAGATTAAAAGTGGCTTGAATGGTCTCCTTGTGTAACAATTGTGTAATTCAGCGAAAACAAAAAGACAAGAGGGTTTTGATCCTCCCTCCCAGCAATGTTGCGGGGGTTTACCTTCCTGGACGACTGGTAATATTAAGACAGAGGGAGAAAAGAAAAGGTCAACATGAAAGGGCCTCAGACAGGTGTCTCTAAAGTAACTTTGCCTTCGGCTCTTGTAAATACCTGAACATACAAAGAATTGAGGGAATCAAGAAACCACTAGCTGGTCTATCAAGCATTGTGGAGCATCAACTCTGGACTCTTCATCGTACCCTTCCCTCCCCTTTAAAACTGATCATCTGAGAGAGGCAAAAGATAAAACAGAAAGATCTGAAGAAATCCTTTCTGCCCCTTGGTTATCATAACTTGCCTTTGTTTCCTGGCATTTTATTTCAAGCAATGAATTAAGAAGAGGCATACCACTTGAATGGCATTGACACATAAACTCAAAAACTATTGTGTCAAAATTATTTTCAAGCTGGATGCAGTAGGGTCTAATACATTGCCTTAATTATTTTTCCACTTCCAACTGGAGGAACTAATTTCCAAACCCTTCTTCCACTTGCTTCAGTTGTTTACGTTTGCTGTTAATCATAACGCCTCTAATCCAGGAAGTTTATACTTCAACAAGAAAGCTGCAGGTCACGCTCCCTGATTAAGCCACCATAGCAAGGTCAAAATTCAATCTGACCAGTTAACAACAAGTTAATTCTTCTTCACTCTCTTCCCAGAGGTAATTCTGACATCTGATTCCCTCAATTCTTTGTATGTCCAGGTATTTACAAGAGCCGAAGGCAAAGTTACTTTAGAGACACCTGTCTGAGGGTCTGTCATGTTGACCTTTTCTTCTCTCCCTCTGTCTTAATATTACCAGTTGTCCAGGAAGATAAACCCCCGCAACATTGCTGGGAGGGTGGATCAAAACCCTCTGGTCTTTTTGTTGAGATGCGACCTTGACCACAAGTTGTTAGGGCAAGGAGGGAGGTTCCAAATCCACCTCAATCAGAACAGGGATGGAACCCCATGCTGGACATTGCTCGCTGTGCCATTAGAGCTCAACCAATAACAAGTATTTGCATTCACACATTTAGCACTGAGCCACATAAATCAACATGAGGTCAGGTGACCAAAAGCTTGACCAAAGCATCTTAAGATTGGAGAGAGACATAATAATGTGGAGATATTTAAGAACAGAGCTTCAGAGTATTGGGCCAAGGCCTCTGAATGCATAACTGTTAACAGTGGAGTGAAGGAAAGCAGGGATCCACCTCATAACATCACAGTTCTGGGATCAACTTGACACGGATTTTCGCACTCTTTCGGGACATTGAAAGTCAAGGTCCGACGAATATTGATCACATTAACTGTCCAATAAAACCAGCAGTGAATAACTTGATGGAATTGAAGATGGGCAATGTCTTTATCTTTCTCCAGGGGAGGAAAACCTTTAGATCAGTGCTAAATATAAAAATTACTCACCGCTTCGTAACCACCCAGCTTCTCAACTGCCTTGTAGAGTGTCAACAGGTTAACTGAGGGGAGAAAAAGATTCATAATGTTAGTGTGATTTAAAATCATATCCAGTGCAATCAGGTAAAGTGCAAAGCTTGGACAAGTTACAGCCCATTCATGGTCAACCTGGTATAGTCCACGTAAAACGTAGCACAGCTGAAAGATTCCAGAACTGACAGACTGAATCTCTCAAATCAGGAGAATTCCCTGTCCTTCCTATTCTGCTCTTCAAATCTATGTCAGCTAAACCTGGAACATTCCCCTTGAAATCAGTCTTTCCTCTGAATCAAATGATGTGGGATCAAAACCTTTCTTCAGAGACGTGTGCCCATATCAAGGCCTACATTCCCTGCATGACACTGAGGGCAGGGTAGGAGCCTTCTTTTGGAGAATGCTTTGAAATGAGGCCATGTCTTCCCTCGAGGGTAGGAGTCAAAGATCCCGAGAAACAATTCAACAAAGAGCACTGGACTTTTCTTCGTATCCTAGGGTTTACTTGTCTTGGTGTTATCAGATTTTCTTTTAGTGGGATTTAGTCATGCACAAGTAGACTGATGTGTTTCTTACATTAGAATAGTGATTACATTTCAAAAGTACTTTCTTGGCTATGAATGCTTACCTGAGGATAAGAATGGCACGAAATGTACACAAATCTTTGACTTCATTGGGTTTGTGATGAAAGCATTGTTTATCAAGTGCAGAGAGTCTGCACGCTGTCCTTTCTTTACAGTATCTAAATCAACAAGCAGCATCTCCAAATCTCGGCTTTAAGGATGATGATGAAGCTCACCTTGTTTAAAGCCCAGGTGTGGGATTCTCTCAATGGGAGTGCCCCTCTCCTTCATAAACTTGTACAGATCGACGAGGAAGTTCTGCTGCCCTTTATCACCTTGCACCATATCCTTCACCTCCAGGATCTCTCCATCCATTTCACTGTTTTCTACCTGTCCAGTGGGAAGTTCTTTCAATTCACATTGCATCTGGAATGGGTAAAAAGCAGAAGGGGTAAGAGACAGATCTCACTGCTGTCCTGGCAGAGTCTGACTGCAGCAAGGACAAATCATTAATGAAAGAATATCATCTCAAATCAGCTGATTTTATGTAGAAGATCACTGAGCACTGAATGAGTTTTTTTTTATTCGTTCATGGAATGAGGGCAAGGCTGGCTAGGACAGCATTTATTGCTCATCCCTAAATGCCCGGAGGGCAATTAAGAGTAATCCATGTTGCTGTAGGTCTGGAGTCACATGTAGGCCAGATCAGGTAAGGATGGCGGTTTCCTTCCCTAAAGGACATTAGCGAACCAGATAGGTTTTCTTTCCCAAAAATAAACAATGGATTCATGGTCATCATTAGACTCTTGATTCCAGATATCTATTGAATTCACATTCCACCATCTGCCGTGGCGGGATTCAAACCTGGGTCCCCAGAGCGTTAACTGGGTCACTGAATAAACAAACTAGCAATAATACCACCAGGCCATCACCTCTTCCTAGCTCCACTTCATCACTGAGATGATCATCGGTTCTTTGTATGTGCAGGCAGTACCCATTCTGCCCAATTGTACTTTTGTCATTCTATTCCAACTAAACTGATGAGGGTGTCCAGATACCAGGGAAGCTCAATGAAGGAAGGGAGAGAGAAGTCTTTTGGTTGTAAATGGAAATCAGGAGCTGGGTTTTTGCAACAGCACCCACTCGTACCTTTGGCTGTCAACCCAGCGTACCCCTGTGAGGTCAGGATGCTTAAGCCCACCACATAGCGTAGAATCCCTACGGTGTGGAAACAGGCCATTTCGCCCAACAAGTCCATGCCAAGCCTCCAAAATGCATCACACCTAGACCCATCCCCATCCTTTCTCCATAACCCTGCACTTCCCATGGTTAACCTACATATCCCCGAACACTGTGAGTAATTTAGCACGGCCAATCCATCTAACTTGCATATCTTTGGACTGTCAGAGGAGATCGGAGCACCCTGCCGAACCTACATAGAAGAAGGGAATGAGATTGATCAGTACAATTTGTAAGGCCTTGCAGTTTGACCTAATTATGTAGCTTTCCTGCTCAGGGAATAAATAGTGTTTTTTTAAACTCACAGGAAACAGGGAAATGAACCTAAAGAATTTCCATTCACGTCTCGCCTATTAAGTGCTTTGGTTTCCGAACTTTAAAATTGACACAGCATCAAATATTACCTCAAAAGTCAGGGAGACCACTGAAACTGCCTAGTCTTTCACATTGTGCCTTCTTGAATTCCGAAGTTACATTTTGTGGTGAAAAACAAATATCTCTTTCACGTGTGTGATTACAGGAAATGCGATTGCTCTGCAGTAAGTACCTCAGCATGGTGATTATTCCAAGTCAGCAGTGATAACGTCTGATGCAGCAAGATCTTGTTGTTACATGAGACAGGCTAGCTCTTCATTTGCAGAGACTTCATTTTTTGAGACTTGGGGGGGACTACATTACAATCGGAAAGACAGTAAGAACACTGTTTAGCATTCAGTTCTTTGGAAAATGTTTCTTAGTTACCTTCTTGGCACAAACAGAATGCCAATCGATGGATCAATTAGTCATAGCAACAAGCAAGTACCATTTCCAATTTCAGCCAAATCAAGTAGATCCAATCCTTCACAACTGATAATGTAAAGCCTACAGCCATGGACTTCCAACTTCACTTCCCACAGCCCTGTATCAAGCCCAACACTATTGCAGAGCCCAGTTTTCTACCATGACACTGCATCAATCCCAAACTAATCCCACTGCTGTAACCTGATACGTTTCTTTGCACAAATTGGCTGTTGATCTTTAAATAATGATTAATTTATCTTCAATAGTTGAAATGGCCCCTGCCTGAACAGTACGTGTCCCAGTAATCAGGAGGAAAACAATTTCTCTAAACCTTTCCTCATTCTCAGTGACAATTTCCAACGTCTGATCTCTCTTCACTGGCTCACAAACAGAAGAAATCTTCCAATTATTACAGAGATAGTATGAACTGCCGATGCTGGAGAATCTGAGATAACAAGGTGCAGAGCTGGATGAACACAGCAGGCCAAGCAGTATCAGAGGAGATGGAAAGCTGACGTTTTGGGTTGAGACCCTTCTTCAGAAAATGAAAGACCTTTTCTGAAGAAGAGTTTCAATCCAAAACGTCAGCTTTCCTGCTCCTCTGATGCTGCTTGGCCTGCTGTGTTCATCCAGCTCTACACCTTGTTATCTCAAATCTTCCAATTACTTCATGTTGAAGCCCCAAACAATGCCAAACCTTTCAGTTTAATCTCATCTTCTTGACATACTTCAGGCTCATTCCAAATGGACCATTTGCTTCCACCCTCCCCAACCTCACTCAAGCTTTGCTCCATCTCCTCGAAACTCCAGCCCCGATCTGTTTCTAATCTTAACATTTCTCCGTGATATTTCCACTTCAATCACCCCCCAGACATCACTCCAACTATCTCTGTACCCATGATGGCAGAAAGATCAGTTCCTCACTGAAACCTCAAAATAGTGGGGAGGAGCAGGGAATGTATTTGGAAGGATCTCTTCAAAGCATTGCTCTGAAACTCTTAATGCTTCACAGATTTGTTTCTCCCACCTACTGTCCCAGTTCAAGATTTCATCTCGTTTGGCACAGAGAGAAACAGAGTTTACTAGCTTATAGTAGATGGCAAAACAAAAACCCTGGAAAGGAAGATACGCATTTTGGTAGAACTTTTTGTAAAGAAAACCGAAGCATTTCACAGCCAGTTGGGATGAAATAACTCCACACAGGCCAGTATCCAGACACCAAGTCACCTTTTACTTACATGTGCATAGTACTTGTCACCAGTCTGGTTTCCTCAGAATCAGCTCTTAGAGAACAGACCCTCTGACCCTCCTGATTCTATCTGTCAGCCAGGGCTCCCTAACTGGACCAGGTTAACAGCCTCAATCAGGGAATCCACATTCTTTGAGGTCAACCTGGCTGACCTTGTTACAGTCATTACAAAGGACCTTAATAGCTTTGTCATTGTTGTCATGTAGGGTAATGGAGCAGTCAGTTGAAAGTTTGCCTCGTGGAAAGAAAATGTTGATCTTTGCAGATATTAGGATGGAGAAAAGGCCGGAGGCTCACTTTTGTGCAAGCACTTCATGCCCAAGCAGGAAGGCCGCAGGCCATTGTCACATCACTTTCTACTTAGTTTACACCCAATAAACAAAAACTTATTTCCACCCACTACTTCATTGAAAAATATACCAAATGCCAATCATCTTTCTTCCACTATCTACCACCAGAGAGAAACATAGAGAGACATCCCACACACAGAAAGAAACTCAGAGAAAAAAGGCGTGCATACACACACATAACACCATCTGTTTACAGATATGATTATCTCAATGTCTCATTGTTGAATACATACTGTAGAATTTCCCTTTATTACTCATTTCCTCTTTGGAAAAAAAAGATAAAACAACAGAAATACAACAGTGCTAGTTCTTAAATATATTCTGCTAAATACTGGACATATCTGAATCTTTCTAAGTCATCTTAACTGACTTTAAACGCAAGTATTCAGGATCACAACCGTCATTTAACTCACGTACACTCTTCTCGAAAACCGAGGCCATTGATTGGAAATGAGAACTTCTGAGCTTGCAGCAGAAAGCATCTGATGACTCTCTGACACACTGCAGCCAGCCCTACTCAGTACTATATAACTGTCTTCTGTGCATTTCACTGGTTTGTGCTGCATCTGATCATGATTAATGATTCAGCCCATCTATCTGCTGAGCATAACTATTGGGAAGGTCATGGACTTCCAGCTGGAGCACGGATGCAGATTTCAATTTCTGTCTCTCATTCAGTAACGCTCTCCGTTTTTCAGCACAGAAACAAGGCATTCAGTGAAACTGGTCAATGTTGTGAATTATGCTGCTCACAAGCCTTCTCGCACCCTACCTCATGTCACCAGAGGTTCTGTTCTTCAGGTCTTTCTCATCACTCTGAAATTTTGTCTCTTCAGTTATCCATTTCATTCCCTTTTGAAAGGTGCTGGTGAATCTGCTTCTGCTATCCTTGCAGGCAGCGTATTCCAGATTTATAAAAACAAATCTCATCCAACAAATCTCTCATTCCATTTCTTTTGGATTGGAGCTTCAATCTGTTTTGTCTGGTTACTCTTCCCACCATTGGAAACAATTTCCCTTCATTGACTTAATGTCAAGCTCTGTAGGGTTCTGACCATCTCTGATAAATTTCCCCTTAACCTTCTCAGCTTTAAGAACATCACCAATTTCTCCAGGCAATTAAGATTCTTCATCCGTGGTGCCGTTTTAGTCAATCTGCTCCAGCCTGTCCAGAATCTTGATATCTTATTGAAAGGTGTGATGTCCAGAATTGGACACAATACTTCAGCTGAAACCTATCCAATGACTTATCAGAGATGGCTTTCAACCTTCAACTTCCCCTTCGGTCTAAAGAAGAGTCACCAGATTCAAAATATTGACTATGTTGTCTGTCTGTAGATGCTGCCAGACCAGCAGAGTTTCTCCAGCAGTTTCTGTTTGTGTTCATTTGAGATCTCCAGCCTCTGCAGTTCTTTGTTTTAGTTCAGTATTTGAGGTAAGTTTGGTTGGAGGATAGAACATAGAATATAAAAGAATACACCACAGGAACAAAGCCTTTGGCCTACCATGTCTTTGCTGACCATGATGCCATTCTAAAGTAATCCTTCTGCTTGTGAATGGTCTATACCCCTCTATTTCTTGGCTGTTCATGTGTCTATCTAAATGCCTCGAAAAGAGTATCTGAACACTGTTTGGAACCTACTTTATAAACTTTAGACACATACCTAAGGATCAACATCTAGGTAGCTTGTGAATAGGTCAGCCCACAGGACAAACATTGAGAAATATCCCAGACTCTCGTAATTGCTTTCATCACCAAACAAAGCAGTTCACAAATGCCAGTACCCACTTCAAAACAGCCAAACCCATGCCAAGATGCTAGTTAGCATGCAGGTGGAAGAAAGGATCTGTAACTCAGGGCACTCTCTTAGATGTCAGATGTGTCTCAATGTGCATGCTTTTGCCTCAGGGTTCAATTAATTCCCAGCCCAGAGGCTTGAGCACAAACTCTAGGCTAATACTCCCAAACAGCATGACAGTGTTTTATACGAAATTTTAACCAAAGACCTCTCAGATGGCCAGAAAAGTTCTCAAGACCACTGTTAAAAGGGCAGCAGGTTTGTTATCCCCAGTGTCTTGGTCAATATTTATATGTAAACCAGTACAATCGAGTCAATGTCACATTATTATTCCTGGGAGCTTGCTGTGCGCTACTTAGCTGTAATTTTTGCAAACATTACAGTGGTGACCAAACTTAGAAACATACTTTATTTGCTATGTAGCCCTTTGGAATGACATGAGGTATGACATGCACTGTAGCAATGCAACTCTGTTCTTTCATGCTTTTTTGGATCTATTCCTTAGCCGCTGACCACACTGTCAACAACAAGCTTCAGTTCAAATTCAATGTTCCCTGTTTAATACACTCACACGCTCCAGAATGACTCCTCAGCATGAGGTGAAATACTGTGGAAAATCTGTTCTATTCCTGACACAGCAGATCTAAAAATAAGTGAAGAGCAACAAGCTTCTTCCGTCATTGACTTTCTCTTAGCTGCTTATGTTGGCACAATTCTGCTGTTCTGCAATTATTTGAATTTTGCAAATCAGAAAGATTTGCACTGTGGATGGAATCCTGAAAGTCAAGCTTTTGGTCTGAGACAGAATGTGTACTTTCCCCATAGCAGGGGTGTCAAGGTCACAGGTTCACCAGAAGGGACTGTATGGCCCAGTGATTACCTCTCTTGCACTTCAGGTTCACTTTAGCACTGGAACACAATGCCATTCAATCAGAGTTTATCTTCATTGATCGATCTTTGCTTCATATACGGTGATACCGTCACTCAGCAAAAATATCACAGCCTCTTAAAAGCTACAGTTATTCCCCTGGCATCCAGAGCCTTTTTGGGTAGAGAGATCCAGATTTTACATGAAATCCTTGTGAGCTTACAGAAGTGATAAGACAGAAGTGCCTGAATGTGCATGAAACGGACCTCAACAATTGCAGTTCCAGTTTAAGAGATGAAGGCCGCAGCTCACACCTTTCTGATTGGCCATTAAGCCAAGTCCTTGTATGTCCTGTTGGGTCAGTACAAGAGACTTCACAGACACTATTTTAAAAAGGGGGAAAGGTTTTCTGTAGCCTTTAGCCTCTTATTTATCTTCATCCAACATTCCAAACTACCACTACTTTGTCATCTCTGGCCCTGCTGTTTGTGGGATCTGATTGCCAACATTGTGACAAGACAACACGTCAGAAGTAATGTGCTCAAAAATGGAGTATTTGGGGGCTGCTCAGAAACTATGAAAGGGGCTCTAACTGTATAAGCTGCTAGCCACAAATCAGTGTTTTTGCATTGACCTTATGCTGGTCTCTTAAAAAGGATCAATGGCCTTTTAGCTTGTTTACAGGGTATGGTCATTGCTGGCTGGGTCAGCATTTGCTGCCCTCACCTAAATGCCCTTTGAGAAGGTGGTGGTGTGCTGCCTTCTTGAACCGCTGCAGTCCATGTGCTGTAGGGGTACTCTCAGTGCTGTTAGGCAGAGAGTTCCAAACATATAAATCAGCGACAAGGAAGGAACAGCAAAATTGTTACAAGACTCGATGGACACTGGCCGAGAGGGGAACTGGATGCTTGTGGTTTTCCAATATGTCTGCTTCCCTTTACCTTGTAGATGATAGATATCACGATTTGAAAGGTGCTCTCAAAGGAGCCTCAGTGAACTACTGCAGTGCATTTTGTAGGTAGTGCACAGTGCATCTCTCTCTCGTTCTTAATCATGGAACCACAGAAAAGTTTATTCACAGAACAAGGCCATTTTGGCTCATTTTGTCTGTGTTCGCTGAGTAAAACTGGCTGCCCATTCTAAATACTTGTTAAGCCACAGCTGGAATCTTGGAATATGTTCTGGATGTGTTGGAAAGAAGTGGAGAAAGTGCAGACCAGGATGTTGCCTGGAATGGAAAGTCTCAGTTATATGTAGAGACAGGATAAGTTGGGTTTGTTTTCCCTGGAGCAAAGGAGGATAAAGCGTGATCTGGTTGAGGTATCCAAAATTATGACAGAACAGATTGTGAGAATCTTTTCCATATGGCAGACATATCTAAGACCAGGGGACATCAGTTTAAGGTGAGGAGTAAGTGTTTCAGAAGGCATCGAAGGAAAAGCTTTTTTACACCCAGAGGGTGGTGGAAATATGGGGCGTGCTGCCTGTGGGAATGGTGGAGGCAGGTACTCTCACAATTTAAGAAGCAACAGGATGAGCATTTAAAATGCCACGGCATAGTAGGCTGTGGATCAGGTGCAGGTAAATGGGATTGGAGTAGTTGATGTTTGTTGGTCAGCATAGACAAGGTGGGCTGAAGGGCCTCCTTCTATGCTGTCTGACTCTGTACTGCCACTTTCCAGCACTTGGTCTGTAGCCTTGCTGGTCACAGTGCTTCAGGAGCAGATCCAGGTTCCTTTGAAATGGAGTTATGGGTTTCTGCCTCAGCCACCGAAATGAGCAGTGAAATTCATGCATGCACTACCCTCTGGGTGAAAAGGATTTTCTCCATGTCCCTTCTAATCCTTCTACCAAATATCTTAAATCTGTGTAGCCTGTTTATTGACTTTATCTTGTTGGAGAAAAATGTCTTCCTTGCTTACACAATATAAACCCCTCATTCTGTCCATCTCAGTTAAGTCACCCTTCTGTGTCATCTGCAAATTTCCTCTCACATGTAATCATGCCTCCCACAATTGAATCTAACTTGTTAATATAGCCAATATAAGCCCTGTGGAACACGACGGGAATCAATTTCCATTCATAAAAACATTAATCAACAATCAACCTCCATTTCCTGTCACTGAGTCAACTCTGGGTCTAACTCATCACATACCCCTGTATCGCTAGGGATTTAATTTTTCTGACCAACCTGGCACTTAAGGCTTTGTCAAATGTGTTTTTAAATCTAGGTAGATAACATCCGCCACTGTACCCTCATCAATCTCAAAAAGTTTGATTCACATGATCTTCCTTAAACGAATCCACATTGACTATCCCTGATTAATCTGTGTCTAGGTGGCAGTTTATCTTGTCTTTCAGAACCAATTCCAATAGCTTGTCCAGCACTGAGGTCCAAACAGCCTAGACACCTCATTTCAGGATCAATAAAGGGTCAACATGGAAACAAAACCACAAAGTAAAACTACCCACAGGTGGCTTGCACCAAGTTGTTTATCATTGCCTTAACACTTGGCCTTTCCCCATTTCCTGGCATAGCAGGACTTCCCCAATCAATAGCACAAAATAATAATGATCATTCTCAAATACTGAAACTGCCTGGGATTTTTCTCAAAACGTTTGTTCCTGAGACCGTCTCATGTAAACATTAGTCAAATTGCTTTTCACCAGAATTTTATTACAGAGAACTGACCACACTTTCTATAAAAATACATGTATGGTGAAATAAAAATTCCCCTGTGGGTACTGAGTCACCTGCTGGACCAGCCTGCTTCCTGTATGTGTGTCTTCAGGAACATTGTTGGTGTGGTATAATGCATTACTGACACCTGTTAGAAGGTGCACGGGAAAAGTGAGCAAATGACAGGGTTGTGGCAGATGGCCCAAGTTCCCCGCAATCTTGCCCAATGCAACTCTGATAGGTTTCTGATCCCATGACTCTCAGTGAGCAGCCGGAGTGATGGGGCACCTGGCCTGGATCCTGCTGACGGAATAGCACAAGGTGAAGTGACACAGGCCAAGTCATACTCACGGTGGTATTCCCACATCAATGACATGCCGGAGCTCAGCAATGCCAGTGCTCTCTTCCACAATCCCTTGTTAATTCATGTGCAAGCAAGGTGACACTGACATGATACCACACAGGGGCCAACAAGGAAGCACCTGAGTATCTTTACACCAGCACAAAATGACCTTACACAGCACTGGGACCACTCAACAGCATCCAGGGGGAGATTGAGAACAGGGTTCCTTCCTCTTGCCTCCCATCCCTACCTTTTACACACCTCTGACCTCTCCACGACTACAGTTTTCATTTCCATAGGAATTATGTAACACTGTTTAATGGGGTGATACTGGGAACACTGCTGCTTACCTGGAGGGCAAGATTTCATCATGAAGAAACAAACTCCGCTCACAGACACACACACACGGAACCTGCACAGCACTCCGTCAAAACTCTGTACTCACGCAACTCTTAACATTCACTGAAGTTGCACATTTCCATCGATTCTCGAAAAGTCTATGTCCTGAACATTTACTCACTTGTAAAAGTTGCCAGGCAGTGACCAGATCCGACCCCCGGGACGCATCGAAGCAACAGGAAAATGAATGAATCAGTGGAAAAGAGACGGCCGCTTGCTAGCAGTTGCCTGTGAGTGAGTGCAGTCCGCTGCCGGTTAAGTACACAGTTTGACTCCAGGTCACTGACCCATTCGCCAAGTGCAGACTGTATCGCTGGCTTCACGCTTCTCCACTCCGCTGTCTAGTTCAGGCCATCCACCTGATCATTGGGTGAATGCGAAATTTCGGTGAGCTGGGCCCGCCCTCTGCACAGATCATTGGCTCAGAGTCATGATATTTCCAAGCTCCAGTGGACTCCACCCCTAAACGAGAGCCGCTTCTCCACGGCCTCAGTGACTAAGCTAAGCACTTTTCAAAATAAGTTGCCTTCTCTGATTTCTGGGCAGCTATGGCCACGAGCCTGGCTCAAAATTTGCCGATCATCGGGATAACAAAAAAAAATGATGATCTAGTCGTTATCACCCATTTCTTTACGGAATCTTGCTGTGTAAATCGACACATCAAAAGTGTTTCATTCCCCCGCAAACTGCCTGCTTTTGGGCGTCCTGACGCAACGAAAAGCGCTATGGAAACGCAAAATCTCTCCATTTGATCAGTTGCGGCTTTGGCTGAACCCAGAAATCAGAGGCACCAAAGTTATTTAGTTCTGACCAGATTGTCATCCCACCTTCCACAGTCATCCAACAACGGAAATATGTAAATCAACCCAGTCACACACTGTAACAACTTTTGTCATTCTTCAAAACAAACATATGAATCTCAATATCTCCCTGAGTGACAACTCTGCACTGCTCTGTTAGAGAATCAAGTGCTGAGGGAGTGCCACACTGTCAGACGGTCAGTGCTGAGGGAGTGCTACACTGTCGGGGGGTCAGTGTTGTGGGACAGCTGCACTGTCGGAAGGTCAGTACTGAGGGGGTGCCACACTGTCGGAGGGTCAATGCTAAGGGAGTGCCGCACTGTCGGAAGGTCACTGCTGAGACAGTGCCGCACTGTCGGAGGGACAGTACTGAGGGAGTGCCACACTGTCAGAGGGTCAGTACTGAGGGAGTGCCGCACTGTCAGGGAGTCAGTGCTGAGGGAAAGCTGGACTGTCGGTGGGTCAGTGCTGAGGGAGTGTTACACTGTCGGAGGGTCAGTGCTGAGGGAGTGCCGCACTGTCAGAGGGTCAGTACTGAGGAGTGCCACACTGTCAGAGGTTCAGTGCTGAGGGAGTGCCGCACTGTCAGAGGGTCAGTACTGAGGGAGAGCCGCACTGTCAGAGGGTCAGTGCTGAGGGAGTGCTACACTGTTGGGGGGTCAGTGTTGTGGGAGTGCTCCACTGTCGGAAGGTCAGTACTGAGGGAGCACTGCACTGTCGGAGGGTCATGTTGAGGGAACGCCACACTATCGGGGGGTCAGTGCTGAGGGAGCGCCGCACTGTCGGAGGGGCAGTGCTGAGGGAGCGCAGCACTTTTAGAGGGTCAGTGCTGAGGGAGCACCGCACTGTCGGAGGGTCAGTGCTGAGGGAGCGCCGCACTTTTAGAGGGTCAGTGCTGAGGGAGTGGAACAGTGTCGGAGGGTCAGTACTGAGGGAGTGTTGCACTGTTCGAGGATCAGTACTGAGGGAGTGGAACAGTGTCGGAGGGTCAGTGCTGAAGGAGTGGAACAGTGTCGGAGGGTCAGTATTGAGGGAGTGGAACAGTTGTCGGAGCGTCAGTGCTGAGGGAGTGGAACAGTGTCGGAGGGTCAGTGCTGAGGGAGTGCCGCACTGTCAGAGGGTCAGTACTGAGGGAGTGCCGCACTGTCAGAGGGTCAGTACTGAGGGAGAGCCACACTGTCGGGGAGTCAGTGCTGAGGGAACGCCGCACTGTCAGAGGGTCAGTACTGAGGGAGTATTACACTGTCGGAGGGTCAGTGCTGAGGGAGCGCCACACTGTCGGAGGGTCAGTACTGAGGGAGAGCCGCACTGTCGGAGGGTCAGTGCTGAGGGAGTGCCACACTATCGGAGGGTCAGTGCTGAGGGAGTGCCGCACTGTCGGAGGGTCAGTACTGAGGGAGAGCCGCACTGTCGGAGGGTCAGTGCTGAGGGAGTGCCACACTGTCAGAGGGTCAGTGCTGAGGGAGTGCCGCACTGTCAGAGGGTCAGTATGGAGGGGGTGTTACACTGTCGGAGGATCAGTGCTGAGGGAGCGCCGCACTGTCAGAGGGTCAGTATTGAGGGAGTGCTGCACTGTTGGGGGGTCAGTGTTGTGGGAGCACTGCACTGTCGGAGGGTCATGTTGAGGGAACGCCCCACTATCGGGAGGTCAGTGCTGAGGGAGCGCCGCACTGTCGGAGGGGCAGTGCTGAGGGGGTGGAACACTGTTGGAGGGTCAGTACTGAGGGAGTGCCGCACTGTCGGAGGGGCAGTGCTGAGGGAGTGCCACACTGTCGGAGGGTCAGTGCTGAGGGAGTACCGCACTGTTGGAGGGTCAGTGCTGAGGGAGTGCCGCACTTTTAGAGGTTCAGTGCTGAGGGAGCACCGCACTGTCGGAGCGTCAGTACTGAGGGAGTGCCGCACTGTCGGAGGGGCAGTGCTGAGGGAGTACCGCACTGTTGGAGGGTCAGTGCTGAGGGAGTGTTGCACTGTTCGAGGGTCAGTGCTGAGGGAGTGGAACAGTGTCGGAGGGTCAGTACTGAGGGAGTGGAACCGTGTCGGAGGGTCAGTGCTGAGCGAGTGGAACAGTGTCGGAGGGTCAGTGCTGAGGGAGTGCCGCACTGTCGGAGGGTCAGTACGGAGGGGGTGTTACACTGTCGGAGAGTCAGTACTGAGGGAGCACCGCACTGTCGGAGGTTCAGTGCTGAGGGAGTGCCACACTGTCAGAGGGTCAGTGCTGAGGGAGTGCCGCACTGTCAGAGGGTCAGTGCTGAGGGAGTGCCGCACTGTCAGAGGGTCAGTGCTGAGGGAGAGCCGCATTGTCGGAGGGTCAGTGCTGAGGGAACGCCGCACTGTCGGAGAGTCAGTACGGAGGGGGTGTTACACTGTCGGAGGGTCAGTACTGAGGGAGTGCCGCACTGTCGGAGGGTCAGTGCTGAGGGAGTGCCGCACTGTCGGAGGGTCAGTACGGAGGGGGTGTTACACTGTCGGAGAGTCAGTACTGAGGGAGCACCGCACTGTCGGAGGTTCAGTGCTGAGGGAGTGCCACACTGTCAGAGGGTCAGTGCTGAGGGAGTGCCGCACTGTCAGAGGGTCAGTGCTGAGGGAGTGCCGCACTGTCAGAGGGTCAGTGCTGAGGGAGAGCCGCATTGTCGGAGGGTCAGTGCTGAGGGAGTGCCGCACTGTCGGAGGGTCAGTGCTGAGGGAGCGCCGCACTGTTGGAGAGTCAGTGCTGAGGGAGTGTAACACTGTCGGAGGGTCAGTACTGAGGGAGTGCCGCATTGTCGGAGGGTCAGTGCTGAGACAGTGCCGCACTGTCGGAGGGTCAGTGCTGAGGGAGCGCCGCACTGTCGGAGGGTCAGTACTGAGGGAGTGCTGCACTGTCAGAGGGTCAGTACTGAGGGAGTGCCGCACTGTCAGAGGGTCAGTGCTGAGGGAGAGCCACATTGTCGGAGGGTCAGTACTGAGGGAGTGCCGCACTGTCGGAGGGTCAGTGCTGAGGGAGCGCCGCACTTTTAGAGGGTCAGTGCTGAGGGAGTGGAACAGTGTCGGAGGGTCAGTACTGAGGGAGTGTTGCACTGTTCGAGGGTCAGTACTGAGGGAGTGGAACAGTGTCGGAGGGTCAGTGCTGAAGGAGTGGAACAGTGTCGGAGGGTCAGTGCTGAGGGAGTGGAACAGTGTCGGAGGGTCAGTGCTGAGGGAGTGGAACAGTGTCGGAGGGTCAGTATTGAGGGAGTGGAACAGTTGTCGGAGCGTCAGTGCTGAGGGAGTGGAACAGTGTCGGAGGGTCAGTGCTGAGGGAGTGCCGCACTGTCAGAGGGTCAGTACTGAGGGAGAGCCACACTGTCGGGGAGTCAGTGCTGAGGGAACGCCGCACTGTCAGAGGGTCAGTACTGAGGGAGTATTACACTGTCGGAGGGTCAGTGCTGAGGGAGCGCCACACTGTCGGAGGGTCAGTACTGAGGGAGAGCCGCACTGTCGGAGGGTCAGTGCTGAGGGAGTGCCACACTATCGGAGGGTCAGTGCTGAGGGAGTGCCGCACTGTCGGAGGGTCAGTACTGAGGGAGAGCCGCACTGTCGGAGGGTCAGTGCTGAGGGAGTGCCGCACTGTCAGAGGGTCAGTGCTGAGGGAGTGCCGCACTGTCAGAGGGTCAGTATGGAGGGGGTGTTACACTGTCGGAGGATCAGTGCTGAGGGAGCGCCGCACTGTCAGAGGGTCAGTATTGAGGGAGTGCTGCACTGTTGGGGGGTCAGTGTTGTGGGAGCACTGCACTGTCGGAGGGTCATGTTGAGGGAACGCCACACTATCGGGAGGTCAGTGCTGAGGGAGCGCCGCACTGTCGGAGGGGCAGTGCTGAGGGGGTGGAACACTGTTGGAGGGTCAGTACTGAGGGAGCGCCGCACTGTCGGAGGGTCAGTGCTGAGGGAGTGCCGCACTGTCGGAGGGTCAGTGCTGAGGGAGTACCGCACTGTTGGAGGGTCAGTACTGAGGGAGCGCCACACTCGATATACCAACCTCTGACCTTATAATTCTATTAGGGAAGGTCTAACCTATCCTATGATTTGTGTTTTGAAAATTCAGCCTCATTTGAGAGTGTTTAACTCCACGCACATTATCATGTTTATAGTCAGTGATGTGTGGCTCTGGGATATCATTGCAAAATTGCTTCATTGTCCTGAGATCCCTGCACAGCAAAATTAGAGGGTTGCCCTATGATTAGAGGCTGAGTAAGTTGAACTGAATTGTTTTGAAGAGTGAGACCTGATGGCAGTCTTCCATCTGGAGCTCCATTTTGGCAGTGCAGTCTCTGGCAGATTTGCTCCAGTGGAAGGCACTGAGCTGAGAAAGTGCACAATTCACAGACTTCTGACACAATTCTCAGAGCACTCTTCTCAAAAGTTGAACTTTTTATTTGCACCTGTATCTTCCAGTGGCCATCTAAACAATCAGTCTCCAGAAGTCACAGCTGTTAACGACTGTTGCCCAGTTGTCAATATCTTCTAACTTCATGTCTCCTTGTATGTGTTCTTGGAGTGGAGGTTTCGATGCCCTTAACGTGCGACTCAGTGGCCCATTAGACTGCACTGTTCTTCCAGCAGACATAGAGAAGTTTAAGCAGGAGTGCTAGTTTCCTGTGCTGAATGAGTTCACACTCTGTAACATCAGCACCCAGAATTTTATCCCTGGCTGGTGAGTCAATAGCTCAGCGAAGCTCCTGCAGAGTACAGCTGAGATGAGAGCACACAGGAGAAATAACATGAAGGTAGGCTCAAGGAAGAGAAAGCAACAGGCACAATACAAGACAGAGCATGGAGGAAGATGCAAGAGGGAAAACAGAGAGGATGGGGGTGTTGGGGGGCAGGATCCGTACAGTTCTGAGGAAGGGTCACTGGGCCCGAAACGTTAACTCTGTTTTCTCCTTCACAGATGCTGCCTGACCTGCTGAGCTTTTCCAGCAACTTTGTTTTTGTTCTGTATAGTTTGAGCTGCTTGAAATGCTGTTGCTGCATCTTTGCAGTAGCGTAGTAAGAAATCTCAGCGTTAGACTGCTGACAACATCCCACTTCAACTTTTCCTGACTAATATCTAAACTTGAAAATCAACAGAATGGGGAATGAGCAACATCATTTCCACCACAGCAACTTCCTGATATTGTTGCAAGACAAGAAATTATTTTTAAAAACAGGAACCATTTCAATTTAGCTTTACTCTTCTGATCATTCTGCCTGCTTTTACCGGAAACTCTTGATGTGTAATGTGTATTTTTTTTTTCACTTCAAATATTTGACCTGCTCAGTGAGCCAACCCTGGAACAGGTGCACTGTCACTTTTGTTATCCCAGGGGATGGTGACCCTCTGAAAATTCAGCATTCACTACCACAGTGAGTGAGGACGCACAGAAATCAGACAAAGAATCAAATTGTAATGCAATTCTTTCACAACTGAAATCAATTCTCATTCTAGGTGGATGTGGTAGAAGAGGCTGGGGATATCAGCCATTGAATCCAAAGTTTTATCTGTTTGTTTCATCAATTTGGGGTGGCTATGAACTGCACGCCTCCTTTTCCTTCCCTAACCCTGTTTCTTTTTGTCTCTATCTCACCCTCTAAATTTCTGTCCTCTGCCCCTAGGTATCTCTCAGTCTTTTTGTCACAGTCTGCAAGTTGAGCCCATGTGTCCATTCCATTCTGAGCAATATTTGCCTGCTGTTTGTGCTGGTCAGGTTGAGGATGGTGTCGGGGGTTGGGATGGGGGTTCCCCTGCTTCAATCCAAGAAGTGATATATTACAAGAGCGATAGTGAAAGTATTCATTATGCCATTTCATACTCCACATGTCAGCAGCTAAAACCCACACCCAGGCTTCCTGCTTTAACCACATTGCCGCACATTATGATCACCCAACTGACATTTCCAGCCTGTCTGGAAACAGCCAACAGTCCCAATATGTTGTGAGCTGGGTTGACCGACATTGCTGCTTTTTCCAAACGCCTTAACCAATCTGGGATAGCAGCCCAGAGGCAACCTGCTCTGCACAATTGATCGCCAGCAGTTCACAGGAGACACAACGCTTCATCCAAGGAGGAGCAGTTTCTCCTGCTAGAGATCAAAACCATTCGGCTATGTTTTCCCCAAACAACCTTTCAGCTTATTGCAGTGGGTAGGGGGTCAGTCTCAGCACAGAAGATACTTAGGATCTGATATAACTATGAAAGAAAATTGAGTATTCCTATAGCACCATGCACCACCCCATAATGTCTCAAAACACCTCACAGTCAGTGCAGCGCTTTTGAGGTTCTTGTTGTTACGAAGGTAATACAACAACCAAGTTATGCTTAGCAAGATCTTGCCATCACAACACAGTGATAATTACTATTTTTCATGATGGTATATGAAAGGTTTGCTCCAGAATACCAGTAAGAACTTCCCTATACGAGCAAATTACTGCAGATGCTGGAACCTGTACTGAAAACAAAGTATTGCTGGTAATCACAGTGGATCAGGCAGTAGCCATGGAGAGAAAGCAAACTAATGTTTTGTAGTTTCTGTCCAGGTATTTTGTGTCAATCTTCACAGTGGAAGACGCAAATAACATACCAATAATTGATGATAAGGAGGCTATGGCAGGTGAAGGCCGAGAAATGATCATTGTCACTAAAGAGTTAGCGTTGGGCAAGCTAATGGAGCCAAAGGCAGACAATTCTCCTGGCCATTATTGGAATGTATCTAAAATATTTGGCAGGGGGAATAACAAAATTCACAGGGCTCTGAGCAAGTAGCAAATGTGAAGCCACTGTTTAAAAAAGGAGGTTGACAGAAAAAGGCAAATAACGATGGGCCCATTGGCTTTAATTCTGTAGTGGGGAAATGTATCGTGAAGGAAGAAATAGCAATGCATCTCGGTAGAAATTGTCCCATCAGGCAGACGCAGCATGGCTTCATGAAAGGCAGGCCATGTTTAACTAAGTTATGGAATTTTTTGAGGACATTACGTGTGTCGTGGATAACGGGGAACTGTTGGATTTGGTGTATTTTGATTTCCAGAAGGCATTCGATGAGGTGCTGCACAAAAGGCTGCTGCATAAGATAAAGGTGCATGGTGCTACAGGTAGTGTATCAGCATGGGTAGAAGATTGGTTAACTAATAGAAAGCAAAGAGTGGGGATAACTGGGTGTTTTTCTGTTGTTGATCAGTACTAGGACAATTGTTTACAATTTACATCGATGATTTGGAGTTTGGGCCTAAGTGTGGTATGTCAAAGTTTACAGATGACACTTAGATGATGGTAGAGCAAAGTGTGCAGAGGACACTGAAAGTCTACAGAGGGATTTGGATAGGTTACGTCAGTGGGCAAGGGTCTGGCAGATGGAATGCAATGTTGATAAATGTGAGGCAATCCATTTTAGTAGAAATAACAGCAAAATGGACTATTATTTAAATGGTGAAAAATTGCAGCATGCTGCTGTGCAGAGGGATCTGGGTGTCCTTGTGCATGAATCACAAAAAGTTGGTTTGTAGGTGCAAGAGGTAATTAAGAAGGCAAATGGAATATTGTCATTCATTGCCATAAGGATGGAGTTTAAAAACAAAGATATTATGCTGCAGCTGTATAGGGTGCTGGTACATTTCAGGACTCCTTACTTGAGAAAAGATGTCTGGTACTGGAGGGTGTGCAGAGGAGGTTCAGTAGGTTGATTCCAGAATTGAGAGGGCTGGAGAAATTGGATAGACTGGGACTGTACTCATTGGAATTTAGAAGAATAAGGGGCAATCTTACAGAAACATATAAAGTTATGAAGGGAATAGATAAGATAGCTGCAGGGAGGCAGTTTCCACTAGCAGGTGAAACTAGAATGAGGGGACATAGAGTCAGAATAAGGGGTGCAGGTTTAGGACTGAGTTGAAGTGAAACTTCTTCACCAAAAGGTTATGAATCTGTGGAATTCTCTGCCCAGTGAAGCAGTTGAAGCTACCTCATTAAATAGTTTTAAGGCAAAGATAGGTAGATTTTTGAACAATGAAGGAATTATGATTATGGTGAGTGGGTGGGTGAGTGGAGCTGAGTTCACAAAAAGATTATCCATGATTTTATTGAAAGGCTGAGAAGGCTCGAGGGAGCAGATGGCCTACTCCTGCTCCTATTTCTTCTGTTTCTTATGTTCATTCTCGGCCCAGTATGTGGAAAGAATTTTTTTTCTGGGCAAATGATGTTGTGGCAGATAAAAAGCAACATTTAATTCTCCTGACAGCTTGTGCACCTGCAGCTTTTTCGGTTATTAGGGTCCTAAGGTTTCCTGAGGCACCAGTTGCTAAAACCTTTCAGGAGTTGACAGATTTAGTTAAGAAATATTACAACTCCAAGCCTCCTCTAAATGTGAGATTCCAATGGTTTTATTCGGCAGTTCATGAACCAGTTGAATCCATGTTGGGATTTTTGTTGGCAGAGACATGTGACTTTGGCTTAACCCTTAATGAGATGCTGAGAGACCATTTGGTATCTGGGATTAATGATGTAATCATGCAAAAGCACCTACTAGCTGAAGTCCAACTGGACTTCAAACAGGCGCACCAACCGGCCTCATCATGAGAAAATGCTATAACTGGAGCATGTTAGTGACAGGGTATGCCAATGGAAGTGTGCGCCTTGGCCAGGCAGACTGAGCTTGGGGAATACCACTTGCAAAACTGAAACAGTGGTAATGATGAGGGAAACAAAAGGGCCATCACAACCAGAATTGAAACCTTTCTTGGTGAGACCAGATCATTGTAGAGGATGGCATATTATTATGGTGAACAAGACTGATTGTCCTGAGCAAAGGTCACTTCCAGATACTGGCTGAACTCCATCAGGGTCATCTAGGGGTGTCCAAAATGAGGATGTTGGTGAGACGTTATGTTTAGTGGACAGGATTGGATGCAGACATAGTCACATTGATGGTGCAGTGTCCAGAATGCCGACAAGGACAATATTATTGCCAGAAGCTCCCCCACACTCGTGGGAATGGCCAGATAAACCCTGGACTCAGCTGCACGTCGACAATGCCGGCCTTTCATGGGCTCAATATTCTTAGTCATTGTGGACGCCCACTGAAGGAGGTTGCATCAGTTCATTCATCAAACGTGGGAATGATAGAAAAGCTGTGAGCATCTTTGCAATACACAGCTTCTGGATGTATTGGTCACAGACAATGGGTCATCATTTACCAGCAGGAAATTCGAGTTATTTCCTAAACTTGAATGGCATTCAGTATTTGAGGACAGCTCCATAGCATCCATCATCCAATGGTTTGGCTGAAAGAGCAGTCCAAAATTTGAAGGCAGGCTTAAAGTCACAGCCTACAAGTTCACTCAGTACCAAACTGCCCCGATTCTTATTTGGTTATCGGACCAACCCCGTCATGCAGCTACAGGGATAGCTCCAGCGGAATTGCTAATGGGGAGAAGACTCCGCCTCCGGGTTTAATTTTATCTTCCCGGGCCTGAGGGAGAGGGTGAAATGGCATCAGGAATGCCAATGCTGGTCACAAGACTCCTCTCAGTGAAAGAGACATTACTTCAGGGGGTGAAGGCTGGTGCTGAAAGCACAGAAATGGCCCTGCATGGGTATGGTCAGTGTGTGCTCAGGTAGGTGAGGTGGTCCTGAACAAGACCATGGGCCACATGAAAGCTGCAAACAGTGACCAGGGTAGGAGCTAAACCTACCCAGGCCCTTCAAACAGCCAGAAAGGCTGTTGGAACACATGAGTTCTCCCCACCTGAGGACAGCTCCATAGCATCCGTCATCCAATGGTTTGGCTGAAAGAGCAGTCTAAAATTTGAAGACAGGCTTAAAGTCACAGCCTACAAGTTCACTCAGTACCAAACTGCTCCGATTCTTATTTGGTGAAGAAACCTCAGAGCCTGAGACGAACCCACAGATGTTGCAGCCTTGAATCCTTTGCAGCCTGAAGAAAAGGACAAATTTCTTCCAACACCCCCCAGGCACAAGAGGTGGGCTACAGTCAGGGACATGCAACGCATATCTGAGGCTGAGTCAGAGGAACCAGACCTGGTATGAATACATGCCAGGAGAGGTTACAAGATGAAGAACAGGACTACTTCCACAGACTTAGAGGGGGAGGGATGTAATGAGGTCAGCCTGGTGGACCTCATTGAATGTGAGTTCCCTGCTTGGAGCTGTTAAACTAGTTCAATCAGGTTGACAGAAACAGGAGAGTCAGAGGGTCTGTTCACTTTGAGAGCTGCTCTGAGGAAGCCAGACCACTGTCAAGTCCAAAGCACATGTAAATAAAGGGTGACTTGGTGATAGGATACCAGCATCTCTGGAGTCATTTCAAAGACCCAGGTACAACAACCTGAAGCCTCAGTGAAAACCAATGCATAAAATGTACCTCAGTCCCTCCAGCCATTAGCACTCAACAGGCCAAAACACAGACATCTTCAGCATGGTTTTGACCAGCAAGAGTGTGAGTTTGATAGAATTATTAAAATGGAAAATACAATTTTTATGCCTCAATTGCCCCTTTGTCAAATGATGTTAGGCTTCAGCGATTTTCTAAATAAAGACATTTCCCCCAACTTCTCTCCTCACAATGACCTCTCACTCCACCTTCACTGACTCTAGTCCAGATGAAATTAACATTCCCTATTCATTCTGTCAACATCCTAGCCCATTGAAAACCGCAATGTAGTCCCCTCTGTGCTCCAGTGAAAATGGTACCAGTATCTCTCTAATCTCTTTCATTCCTAGTTTCCCTCAACTCCAACCAGACTGCTTCGAATGCCTAGAGTAACTGTTCTTGCTTGAAGCAGCAGCACACACATGAGTATTGTGGCTGTGGCTTAACCAATGTTTCGTAGAAAGTTCACATTTCTTTCTTTTTTCCCTCTGTGGTTGGGCCAAGTCCAATTCTACACTGATATTGCACCATTCCAAAGAGCCTAAACACAGAAAGGGTCAGTAATTTCACATGAGAGGGAGAGAGAGAGGGAACCAGTGTCACCCATCCGAGCTAAGACACAATGCAGGACTGTTTCAATCAATATCCCCTCATCCAATGTAGACAGTGCAGGGACAACATTTCTACCCACTGCTAGCCTGTTAACTTGCTGCTATGTCATGTTAACAGGGTTATTTTTAAACCCAGATTTGTATTACTTAGCTACTTCACCCATTGGTATCTAGTTGTCTGAACACACCAACAGAATGTGGAAAATGCTATTGTTTTAAAGACAGCAAGATCCCAGACTACACCTCTTTAATTTTACTTTGCCAACCCCACTTGAGTCTCTGTCTCGCACTTTGACTTGCACAGACATATTGCTGCTATTTATTGTAGCTCATCAAACCACCCGAAATAGGAATAGGGGAAGACAATTAGCTCCCAAACCTACATTGCCATTCAGTGCTGACCTTTGACCTCAAATTCAATTTTCTGCGCTCTCCTCATTTCTCTTCCTTTCCTTAGTGCCCCAAAAACTAACATCTTAGTTTCAACATTCAACAATGAGCTTCCTTAGTTCTCTCAGATAGGGAATTCCAAAGATTTACAACACATGAATGAGACATTGAGCTTCATCTCAATGGGAAATGGTGAACCTGGAATGTAGACTTCAGTGCACAGCATTGGGAAGACCTTTAAAAATGTTGGATGGGACCCAAATAGAGAGGTCGCATTTCCATTTCCAACAGTATTCCAATGAAAGGAATCCTGCAGCAAGTAACTCATCTCCTAGCCTATTCGCCATCTGAAAGTCATTAATCAGGCATGTGGTGGAATATTGGATGGGGGCCAGCTCCAACACTCAAGAAGCTTGACACCATCCAGGACAAAGCAGCCTGCTCAATTGGCACCACATCCACAAACATCCCACTCCCTCCACCACTTCAATAGCAGCAGTGTATACCACCCACATGATGGACTGCAGAAATTCACCAAAGATCCTCAGACAGCGCCTTCCAAACTTATGATGACTACCATCTTGAAGGACAAGGGCAGCAGATGCATGGGAATATCATCACATGCAAGTTGCCTCAAGCCAATAACATTCTGACTTGGAAATATATTGCCACTCCTTCTGTATTCCTGAGTCAAAATCCTTGAGCTCGCTTCCTACAGCACATGGACTGCAGCAGCTCAAGAAGGCAGCTCTCCAGCACCTTCTCAGTGACAGCTAGGGGCGTACAATAAATGCTGGCTCAGTCAGCGACTCCCATGTCCTGCAAGTGGACAAAGAATAAAGATCATAATGTTGCCTTTAGGGAAAGGGAAGTGGGGTTTGATCCCTAAAGATGGAATATTAAACAAAGAGGGGCAGTGTGAACTCAGCGCTGAGTTCAAGCAAAAATCTGTTTTGGGTAATCCAAAGCATTTAACACAGAGTACACAGTCAGGAATTGATGGTGTAAATGTAAACATTTAAAAAGGATGGTTGACATCTGAACAGCTGTCACGCTTTAAAAGAAACACTGTCAGTTTTCTTTAGAGAAAGATGGCTTTGTTTGACAGGTTTTGATTCAACTTTCTTGATACTTTTGTCGACATTTCCCATGGGCCATTGCTCTATCTCTATGAGTCCCAGAGCAGAACAAGGGGAAACAAGTCCCAGAGCAGCGCGGGAGGAAAGTGAGTCCTAGTACAGAGCGAGCGAGGAAGCGAGTCCCAGGGCAGCACAGGGAGAAGCATGTTCTAGTGCAGAGAGGGGTGTAGCAAGTCCTGGAGCAGTGAGGAGGGATGTTAATCTCGGAGCAGCACCGGAGGAATTAAGTCTCCAAGCAGCACGAGTAGAAGCGAGTCCCAGAGCAGCACAAGGAGACGCGAGTCCTGGTGCAGCACGAGGTGAAGTGAGTCCCGGTGCAGCGCGGGGCAGGCGAGTCCCACAGCAGCGCGGGGGGAAGCAAGTCCTAGAGCAGCACAAGGGGAGGCGAGTCCTGGTGCAGTGCGAGGTGAAGAGAGTCCCAGTGCAGCTTGAGGTGAAGTGAGTCCCAGAGCAGTGCGGGGGAAGCGAGTCCTAGAGCAGCACAAGGGGAGGTGAGTCCCGGTGCTGCGCGAGGGGAGGCGAGTCCCAGTGTGGCACAAGGGAAAGCAAGTCCTGGAGCAGCACAGGAGGGAAGCGAGTCCTGGAGCAGGGCAATGGGAGGTGAGTCCCGGTGTAGCGTGAGTGGAAGCGAGTGCCAGTGCAGCGCAAGGGGAGGCGAGTCCCGGTGAAGCACAAGGGGAAGCAAGTCCTGGAGCAGCACAGGAGGGAAGTGAGCCCCGGAGCAGGGCGATGGGAGGCGAGTCCCGGTGTAGCACAAGGGGAACAAGTCCTGGAGCAGCACAGGAGGGAAGCGAGTCCCGGAGCAGGGCGATGGGAGGCGAGTCCCGGTGTAGCGTGAGTGGAATCGAGTGCCAGTGCAGCGCAAGGGGAGGCGAGTCCCAGTGTAGCGTGAGTGGAAGCAAGTCCTGGAGCAGCATGGGAGGGAACTGAGTCCCGGAGCAGGGTGATGGGAGGTGAGTCCCAGTGTAGCACAAGGGGAAGCAAGTCCTGGAGCAGCACAGGAGGGAAGTGAGTCCTGGAGCAGGGCGATGGGAGGTGAGTCCCAGTGTAGCACAAGGGGAAGCAAGTCCTGGAGCAGCACAGGAGGGAAGTGAGTCCCGGAGCAGGGCGATGGGAGGCGAGTTCCAGTGTAGCGTGAGTGGAATCGAGGGTATGGGGAAATAAGTCCCAGAGCAGCACTGGGGGTACATGAGTCCTGGTGCAGCATGTGGGGAAGCGAGTCCCAGAGCAATGAGGGGGGAAGCGAATCCCGGAGTAACGTGGGGGGAAATGAGTCCCGGTATAGCTTGGGGGGAAGCGAGTCCTGGAGCAGTGCACCTTACCTTGGCACAGCTGAGTGAGGCACATAGCGGATTGGAGGCTTGGAGCTGAGTGGGACAGTTGTGGGACTGGCATCTGGCACACGCAGTCAGACCTCGTGCTGAGCTGCTGTTCATTGAAATTCTTCAGTGGACTGTAATGTCAATCCTTCAACTATGTTATAACTATCTCATTTCTAACTTATGCTTTTTAGATACTATGAGTAGTGCTAGTACTTTTCCTTTTATTCCTCTTCTGTATCCAAGATTTGTACTGAGGAACTTGTACCGAAGGTGGAGCCATTAGAGGCAGCCAATGTAAACCTTTTCGCTGTAACCCTGTAATTCTGTACTAGAGCACATATGACAATAAAGGATTTTCTATTCTATGTGATGTTTATGGTAGAATTCTTTAGGGGTATGAGCACTGTGGACTTTGCCAGGATATGAGGCAGAACTGGGTGGAAATGTTGCAAAGCCCATTCTGTGGTCAGAAACGTCTTTCTCCAGCTTTTCACAAGCAGCACAATATGATTCTCAAAAGACAGTCGTGAGTTGCCAGTTATTGCTTGTTAAATCTCATTTTGAAGGCCCAGATCACCTCATTAATATTCAGCTTTCTAAACTGGACATTGAGAAAACTTGATAAGGAATCTAGACTGTGCTTCCAGTGAATTCAGCTCCCTGATGACTTGGAAAGGCCTTCATATTTGATTATCAGGCACCTACATCCTGGGCACATTTTGTGGGCATCAGATACACACTACCCACATCAATGGACATTGCCATTCAATATCTACCAGTCTCTATGACCTTCATGGCATATCCCAATCCACTTATAGGCCTCTCCTGCATTTCAGAGGCTGCGCCTTGGGCAACACTGATATCTCTCATTGTCATTCTACTGCAAAGACACGGTGTGCTCAGGGACACACACCAAGCTCAGTCACTGCACCAGGCTTTGCCTCTGGGCTCTTCACCCATGGTCAGAGGGCTCACTTCACCCTGCACCCACCTGGATGCTTACAGCATCCCTGTCTTGAATTGCCTTGGCTTGCCTTATTTGCACCTTGACCCCTCAGTCAGAAACACCAGCTCTGTCATGCCTTGACTTCTATCATGGACACAAAGCCATGAACCATGTTCCAGTTGTCAGCTGGGCTGCAGCTTGGTCAAGCTGCAGAGTCGTTGCTGAGCAGATCCCAGAACAGTAAATCAAGGGCGGTCTCTGAGATCAGTCCATGCCCTGCTCAGGGTGGTCACAGTCAGAATCGTCTGCTGCTCCAAGGTGAGGAGACAAATGACAGGCAGTACATCATGTATCTTCAGTCTTTCTGCCCTAGTGCAGGATGGTTCAGTCCTGCAGTGGTACTGATGGAGATGGAAGTGGGTGGGGAGGTGGTCTGAGTGAGTGAGGAGGCAGCACGGGAGGCGCGGCAGGGTCAGTGGTATCAGCGTTAGGGTGGGTGACAGTGAATGAGGGAAGATGTTGTAGGCAATAGTGAGGGTTGTACAGCATGAGCCTTAGCAGGTACAGTAACAGAGATAGAATGTGTGGGAGGTATTGGAGGGAAGGTGCTGGTAGTTATTTCTGGAGTGGCAGTCCTGGAAGGACATTGACATTTTTCCCATAGTGCTGGGCATTCCTCTGGATGACTGAGACTGCTCTAAAATGGGTGGCAACCTTGGACCAGCCTGGCATGGTCTGGTGTCATAAACACACTGCTGCTCCTGACGGAAGTGGAAGTCCCAGCCATTCAGCAGGAACCCCAGGAATATACCCACAAAGTGGGGCACCAGTTTCTCTCAGTCTGCCATGTCGGGGTTAAATGTCAGGAAGTGCACAAGGCAGCTCCGGACTGATGTGTATTTCTATCTGGATGCTATAAACAGCATGGCAAGTCAGTGAATTCTGGGATATCTACTAAATGGCAAGTTGTCCAGTGAATGGTGCATGGTTAAACGGGCCAGAAATCAAACATGAGGGACACTACTGGGGGGGTGGTAAGTAGTAAATAAGGTTAATTTAGGAAGAGGCAGCGAGTGGACTCACCAGGTCTTGCTGCAAGAAACCCTTCAAAAAAACTCAACTCAATTCAGGCTTAGCAAAATCAAAAGGTTCAGCCCTTAATAAACTTAAGATTTATTTTCATTTACGAGTGCGATAGGAGTAACAACTGCATTAAACTATTTCAAAGTTTCCCTTTACTTTGTTTCTGAGGATCGCCAATTGGTGGACACTGGGAAGAGGTTTGAAAGAATTATGGGGCCGTGAGTTGGCAGTGGGTCGGATGAGGGGTTGTGGGGCTACTGTTATGAGGGATGAGGCTTAGGGAGTCCAACAAGTTTCAACAGAAAAAAGAAAAGGTCCCAGAGAAGCAAGGCAAGCCTCGTCAGCATGGCTTGGCACCGACCTCTCCCCAAAGGTTGCCCACATTGTGCTTCTGGGTCAATGAGCCCAGCTCTATCACCCCACCTGAAGCTAATATTTCCCCTTTGGAGTACTTTTCAGAGGAGGCAGGTTTGCGAGTCAGAGAATTTTCTGACTCGAGAGATCCACTTTGTAGCCAAAGTGTGGCCAGGTGCCCCCACCCTCTTGCAGTTTCTGATGGGGGTGTTAGAGTTGTCAAACCTCCGAACAACCTGATACATCTCAACACTACCCCTCCCAGTACACCCTCAGCAAACTGAGTTCATCCAAACCTCGTGTCTATAGCTGAACTCACACCAAATCCAATTCACCCTTCACCTTAAACTCAATGATCCAGAGTGGTTCCCAGGCTGCCACTGCTTTGGTTTCTTCATTAAGGCGGAAATGAATATGCTACAGAGCTCAGTAATCCTGGTGAGAGACAGGTAGAGATTGAAGATTGGTTTTGGTCTTGTATACCCCTGAACCATTAGGATCTAACCACCTTTTCACCCCCAACACCACATCAGCAGCAGAGCTCAGAATATGCTGGCTTTGTGAATGCAGTGTTTGACTTCAGTCAAGCCTCCTCAGCATTCTGCATCATTGAGGGAAGTCTCAGCATTGTTCCAGCTGGCTGTCACCGCCTGGAATAGAACAGTAGCTGCTGAGAGCAACCTTGATTATTTCAGGATTGCTACATGATACTCATTGTGTACTAAGCCTCCAAAAAATAGCTTTCAACAATAAAATCCGGCACTTACTACTGCAAAATCTACGTGGTCTTTGCAAGTGTCTGTGTGTGTGCGTGTTTGTGAGAATGTGTCTGTGTGTGTGTGTTTCTGTGAGGGTGTGTTCTTGAGTGTATGCATGTGTGTGCATGTGGCTGTGAGAGTGTGTACACGTCTGTGTGTGTGTATGTGTCTGTGAGTGCATTTGTGTAAGTCTGTGTCTGTGAGAATGTGTGTGTGTGTCTGTGAGTATGTGTGTGTGTGTGTCTGTGAGTATGTGTGTGTGTGTGTATGTGAGAGAGAGACAGAGACAGAGTGCGTTGGCCTAGATTCTGGTCTCCAAGTCTCTGAAGTCAAAGCTGAACCATTGGCCTGTGACTCAGAGGTGACATATTGCCTGTTGCAACATGGCCTGCTTCAAACTCTTGATTGGAAATTCCAGCCCCATTTTCAGAAGCAAGTTCTCTCAGCAGAAAATGTTCAGTCTGGATAACAAACTGTGAAGCTGGATTAACACAGCAGGGCAAGCAGCATCTCAGGGGCACAAAAGCTGACGTTTCAGGCCTAGACCCTTCATCAGAGAGGCTGTGCTTGGCCTGCTGTGTTCATCCAGCTTCACACTTTGTTATCTTGGATTCTCCAGCATCTGCAGTTCCCATTATCTCTGATCACAATTTCAGTCTGGATAACTTGGGTTCTAATTTAGTTGGTAATAGCAAAAGGTTGTGTCTGCAAACAACGGTCTGGAACCGCACATGTCCCTCTGTTTATCTGTCCACTTGCTTCCCCACCACACTCTTTCTCCTACTTTCAGTTCCTCTTACACTCCGTTTTACTCATGCCTTGCTTATACTTCCTGTAATTTTATTGGCTCTGACTCTCTCTGACATTCTAAATTTGTCTATGTATCACCCTCTCTCTGTCCCTTTTTCCATCTCTTTGTCTGAGTCCCTGTCAGCCATTCATTCCATTTTGTGCTCCCTGTCTTCAACATTGAGAAGCAAGTGTTCTGAAGCTTACATCCATCGTAGCCAGGGTTTAACATTTAAACCTGGTACAGTTGTCAATTGTAGCTGTAACTGGGCCTATTGTGGCCTTTGACTAACAAACGGAAAACCCGTGAACTGCCAACATTTCCAGCTCCGTTATTGTGGTTAAATTGACAGTGCGGCTCAGAGATATGAAATGTGTGAGACTTGGCAGCGATAATATTGCAAGTTTATTATCCTGTTCTTGGCTTCTCGGTCTTTGAGTAGCAAGTGAGATCTGTTGTATCTGAACTATATTATGGCTCATGATCTGAGAATGTCTTCAGTTTCAAATTCTGAAACCTGTTTTCACACTGGCCTCGTCACCTCCTCCGTTATCCAGTCCTACAACCCTCTGACATTTATCTCTGTGTCCCTGTTGTTCTTCTCTCCTTTGCATGTTGGGTTTCCATCATTGCACAGCTAGTATATGTGCCTTCAGCTTTCTGGGCTCTCAGCTCTAGAATTCCCTCTCTATCACTCTTGTGCTTCTCCCACTTCTTTTAAGATATTCTTAAAAACTGTATCTTTAACAAAGTTTACAGGCATCTGTCCATCCATCCTTATGCCGCCCAATGTCAAATCTTCTTCGACATCACCATGAAGCATCTTGGATGTCTTTACTAAATTAAATGTGCTATTTAAATGCAGCTTCTGCAATTATCACTCAGTGTGGAAGTTCTCCTGAAAGGACCTCCCTTTTCCCACAAAAAAACCCCACTGCAAATTTACACTGACACCTCCTTTATCTATCCCGACCAATTCCCAGAATGCCGCTGACCAACTCAAGATTCCAGCAATCCCATCAGGAACTAACCAAATTGAAGGAGTGGACGTGGGAAATTTTTACAAGAAATGAAGAAAAGTAGCAAAAATTTCTAACTGTGGTTTTAATTAATAGTGTGCTTTGGACAGTGGGTGAGCTGTACCTGACTTAGGGGTTCTAAGACGCAAATCACAGCCAATGAAACTGTAACCAGCTGAATAAATCAGCAGAAAGAGAAAGAGAGCGTTTCCACACAAACATTGTGTGTCTAATTTTACCTGGTGTCCAGGGAGCTTGCTGTTCAGAGCACAGCTATTTATCAGTTCCAATTTGAACACAGCATGCCTCCATTTGTCTTGGTTTATTTGCTATATCTGCCTGTTAAACTCAGAATCCCGATAGCGATAATCCAGTTGTTCAAAAACACACAATTTCACAGATTGAATGGGTCAAGGCATTGGTCTTTATCTTTCCTGGCAATGTAATATTTATGGGATAGTTTGTGATTGTGAGATTAGTGGACATTTGGCGACTGAGAGCAATGCAATGTTTTTTTGGGATAGTGATTCTGATAGAATGTATTGCAGCTGGGATATTTGGAAGTGGGACATTTTGAGACTGTGACCTGAAGTTTCATGCAAATGGAAAGCCTTTGTGCCATTACCAAAGTGGTGATGGAAGCCCTCATCCATGGCATTTCACTTTTTGCCAGGGGTGCATTGGAATATGGGCAGGTCTGAATGTGCACATCAGTGGTTCGTTTGTTAACGTGTAGGTGTCTCAGGCTGATCTGCTGTTCACTCGTGAAATATTCGGAACACAACCTATCTATCTTTGTTATGGTAGGAGTTGGTCTATGTCTGCCAGAGTTCTTTGGAGAATAAAGGAATCTATATGGATATGGTCCCATGACAGCATTTGTAGAGGTAGGTGCCCTTCAGGAGAGGTCATGTGCCCTTTGGGATTGTTGAAAGTAGACATGAATGTGCGTAGAGAGTGTGAGATATGATGTGTGTGAGACTTGACAGCAATAATATTGCAGGTTTATTATCCTGCTCTTTGCTTCTCGGTCCTCGAGTAGCAAGTGAGATCTGTGGTATCTGAACTATATTATGGCTCATGGTCTGAGAATGTCTTTCAAATTCTGAAACCTGGTGGAAATTCTGAAACCTGAAAAATGATGGAAACCCAACATTAATTGGAACTGTCAGGAGAACTGTTAGGATGGCTGTAAGTGGAGTGGTCAAGCTTGCAGCTAAAATTACCCTATGCATCTGAAGAAAAAGAACTGTCCGCATTGTTAAAAAGAAGAGTTTGTTGTTTCACTCTGTTGACATATGTCACCATAACCAGATTAGTGCTACATGTTGGAATTCACAACCTTTCATTATCACAGCAGTGTGAATGTCAGTTCACATATTTGATAATAGCTCGAAGCAGTTAAACTTTTTTTTGAACTGGGTCTATGATTTCCAATGCATTTTTATGAGGGATAAAAAATGTTAAATGTAGTGAGCAAAATCCTCAATAGACACTGAAAAAACTTTATTAATATCAACATAGGATAGCAAATGTGATTCCCCTGTTCAAGAAGCGGAGTAGAGACAACCCTGGTAATTATAGACCAGTGAGCCTTACCTCAGTTGTTGGTAAAGTGTTGGAAAAGGTTATAAGGGATAGGATTTATAATCATCTAGAAAAGAATAAATTGATTAGGGATAGTCAGTACGGTTTTGTGAAGGGAAGGTCGTGCCTCACAAACCTTATTGAGCTCTTTGAGAAGGTGACCAAACAGGTAGATGAGAGTAAACCGGTTGATGTGGAGTATATGGATTTCGGCAAGGCGTTCGATAAGGTTCCCCACAATAGGCTATTGTACAAAATGCGGAGGAATGGAATTATGGGAGATATAGCAGTTTGGATCGGAAATTGGCTTGCTGAAAGAAGACAGAGGGTGGTAGTTGATGGGAAATGTTCATCCTAGAGACCAGTTACTAGTGGTGTACCAGAAGGGTCGATGTTGGGTCCACTGCTGTTTGTCATTTTTATAAATGACCTGGATGAGGGCGTAGAAGGATGGGTTAGTAAATTTGCAGACGACACCAAGGTCAGTGGAGTTGTGGATAGTGACGAAGGATGCTGTAGGTTGCAGAGAGACATAGATAAGCTGCAGAGCTGGGCTGAGAGGTGGCAAATGGAGTTTAATGCAGACAAGTGTGAGGTGATGCGCTTTGGTAGGAGTAACCGGAAGGCAAAGTACTGGGCTAATGGTAGGATTCTTAGCAGTGTAGATGAGCAGAGAGATCTCGGTGTCCATGTACACAGATCCTTGAAAGTTGCCACCCAGGTTGACAGGGCTGTTAAGAAGGCATACAGTGTTTTAGCTTTTATTAATAGAGGGATCAAGTTCCGGAACCAAGAGGTTATGGTGAAGCTGTACAAAACTCTGGTGCGGCCGCACTTGGAGTATTGTGTACAGTTCTGGTCACTGCATTAGAAGAAGGATGTGGAAGGTTTGGAAAGGGTGCAGAGGAGATTTACTAGGATGTTGCCTGGTATGGAGGGAAGGTCTTACGAGGAAAGGCTGAGGGACTTGAGGCTGTTTTCATTAGAGAGAAGAAGGTTGAGAGGTGACTTAATTGAAACATATAAAATAATCAGAGGGTTAGATACGGTGGATAGAGAGAGCCTTTTTCCTAGGATGGTGACGGCGAGCACGAGGGGGCATAGCTTTAAATTGAGGGGTGAAAGATATAGGACAGATGTCAGAGGTAGTTTCTTTACTCAGAGAGTAGTAAGGGAATGGAACGCTTTGCCTGCAACGGTAGTAGATTTGCCAACTTTAGTTACATTTAAGTCGTCATTGGACAAGCATATGGACGTACATGGAATAGTGTAGGTTAGATGGGCTTGAGATCAATATGACAGGTTGGCACAACATTGAGGTCCGAAGGGCATGTACTGTGCTGTAATGTTCTATGTAACATGGTCCTGAGGTCCATCTGGTTGCTGGTGACTTGATACGTATAAGGACAAACAGAAGTGTTGGCATGAGTATTTGTTGGCATGAGTTGGCACTGCACCAGCGCAGGGGCTATAATAGGCCACATAGAGTGGATTTAGGGCCATGGATTGGCATTGCAGGTATGAGGACCACGGTGGTCAGAAAGGGAACAGACTGACATGGAGGATTTGTAAGGTCATTGTGGGCAGCAGCTGGCTTGAAGGGTAAGAGACACCTTGGAGGATGATGCATAGTGTTGGAGAGGTGGCACAACGAGGATTGTGTTGAGTGATAATGGGAACTGCAGATGCTGGAGAATCTAAGATAATAAAATGTGAGGCTGGATGAACACAGCAGGCCCAGCAGCATCTCAGGAGCACAAAAGCTGACGTTTCGGACCTCTCACCCATCCCTTCCTCCCACCCCAAGCCGCACCTCCATCTCCTACCTACTAACCTCATCCCACCTCCTTGACCTGTCCGTCTTCCCTGGGCTGACCTATCCCCTCCCTACCTCCCCACCTATACTCTCCTCTCAACCTATCTTCTTTTCTCTCCATCTTCGGTCCGCCTCCCCCTCTCTCCCTATTTATTCCTGAACCCTCACCCCATCCCCCTCTCTGATGAAGGGTCTAGGCCCAAAACATCAGCTTTTGTGCTCCTGAGATGCTGCTGGGCCTGCTGTGTTCATCCAGCCTCACATTTTATTATCGAGGATTGTGTAGAGACTTGGTGTGAGGGATGAGAGTTAAAGGGTTCCTTTTTTTGTTTCTTTTCATTATGTTGACAAAGTGCCAAGGCCACTATGGTAGGCTTTCTGCCTAATTCACTTGCCCATCTGAGAACTTTTTCTCGGATAGCCCATTACCACCCATAAACTCAGGAACAACATCTGACCTGCTGGAGCACTTCCTCCTTGGTCAGGAACTGGGAAATATCCCAACTCTTGCATTTCTGATCCTGGACCTATATGTTGCTGTGATATTCTGGATATCCTCTGGGTACAATTTGACTAAGATATTGATGAGGAATTTTGGAAAAGAGATGCCAGTGGGATATTTTGGAACATGATATATTGAGATGGTTGTGGAAGATGTCCTTTCTGGTTTATTATCAGAACAGTTACATGCCACTTGCAAAACTAACTGTTTACAAGTCTGTGATGTGGCAGTTCAGCATACCCAGACTGGCTACTTTTCTTACTGATGTGAACGTGCATTGTATATCCAGCCTGCTGACGACACTGACTCCATCACACTGGTTAAAGGCCAGGATATTGTTGATACTCCAGAACATCACATCTCACGATGCCATCCCACCATCTTAAAGGTGCAGTGTCTGCTGGCCTGCATTCAGTACCACAATACAACAGTCTGGGTACATGATATGGAGGGAAGATTTTAATCATTTTGATATTGATGGCATATTTTGTGAAAGGGATATTTTGGGTTCAGGATGTCTGTGTACAATTTTGGGGCTGGATTGTGGGATGTCACTTTTAGGAATGTAATACGGGGTGGAATTTACGTGGAACTGCCCCTGTTTCCAGCTGTTTCTCAATCAGCCAAACAAAACCTCAAACACAAAAAGACCTACTGCGATCTGCAGCCCCGACAACCTCCTGTCCCAGGTACAGGTTTAAATGTCATTCATTCCCAAATCTCTCCTTTGTCCTGGCAAACTGTCTCAGTCATACAAAGCCCTTCTAGAGACGGCTGTAGACAGCCCATCTCCAACAACAAGCTTAGGGAAGGTCACTGTTTTGTTTCCAATACTTCCCACCATGACCTGCTGCCACTGTTTGATTTTTGATTGCTTTGGGTTTGCCCATCAGCTTTTCAACCCTGGCCATTTCATGTCTTGGACATGTAAATTGTTTAATTCTCTGACTGAAAGTTGTACAACTAAAGTGTGTGGTTTCTGGTCAGTGGTAACCCCCAGGATGTTGATAGTGGGGAATTCAGTGATGGTAACACCATTGAATGTCAAGGGGCAGTGGTTAGATTGCCTCTTACTGGTGATGATCATAGCCTGGTATTTGTGCGGCAATTGTGAATGTCACTTGCCACTTGTCAGCCCAAGCCAGATATTGTCCAGATCTTCTACAAGATGCATTGCAGAAATTCACCAAAGAACCCCAGATAGTACCTTCCAAACCCACAACCACTCCCATCTAGAAGGACAAGGGCAGCAGATACATGGGAACACCACCATATCCAAGTTCCCTTCCAAGTCACTCATCACCCTGACTTACAAATATATTGCCTTTCCTTCACTGTCGCTGGGTCAAAATCCTGGAATTCCCTCCCTAATAGCATTGTGGGTCAACCCACAGGAGGAAGAATGCAGCAATTCAAGAAGGCAGCAAACCTCCACCTTCTCAAGGGCAACTAGGGATGGGCAAGAAATGCTGGCCAGCCAGTGATGGCCACATCCCACAAAATGAATAAAAAATGTTATATAACAGGATGCTTCGTAAATGTAATTTTACTGAGATATTCTAGTGAATGATTTTGGTGAGATATTTTGAGACGATGAAATTTGTTGCATTTCTTGTGACATTATGCAATGGCACTTACACTGGTTAAGACTTCTGCTGAACTTAGGAATGTGTCCCCTGGGTCAATTACCCCAAAAATATCCTCATGCAATTGTGAATAATTCAGGAAAACACTGCAATTGTGTTAACTGTTGGGTAAGAATTGCAGAATGGAAACTTCGGTATTGAAATCAAATTTGCATTTCAAACTCTCGGTTATGACAAAATTCTGTCTTTGTGCGGAGAGAGTAAGGTTATCAGTTTCTCACTTTCGATTGATATCTTTTCCCCTCCTCTCTATGTCCTTGGAAAGATGTTGGGTCTTTTTTACAGTCTGAGTTCTTTAGAGTATTTATACCATTGACTTTGGGACCAGTATATTTTGTACTTTGAGAGCTTTGAAAATGGTCTATTAAGTTTCAACAAATTAATCAATATTTTCCCACATTGACCTGCATCTTGTTGGTCTGTACCAGCGGCTCAGGCAGAAAACTGATCACAGGTGCACTTGTGGAGAGGTAAGACTGAGCAACTCCCTCACTGACCAAGGGACTGCACCCAACAGCTGCTGAATTGTCATTCACGTGAGTCCTGAATGGCAGCTACATCTCTGGAGAGTCAGGACTGAATGATTCCTGTACTGACAAAGCTGTGGTCTTTTGGATTGTTAAGGTCTAGCCCAGCCCACCAATGTACGGAGACTATCATATAGCACTATTGAAGAAATTCTCCAAATGTCCTGTGCTAATTTTAATCTCTCATCAACCATCACTACCATATTATTCAATGTTCACCTCCTTACTGATAACTAGGACCTGATGGAATGTTAACTGGCTGCATTTATTGAGAAAGCAGTGAGTGTACTTTGAGAAGTTAATGCTGTAAAATGACAGCACTGTAGATTCTGCAAGTCTGCATGGACCAGGTTCTGATGAAAGATACGGATCTGAAACTTTGGTTCTAGTTCTCTTGCCACAGATTGAGTCTGACCCATTGAATCTTTTCAGTATTTTCTGTTTTTGTTTCAGATAATGTCTTGTCAGTGGTGCGTCCTTCTGCAGAATAGAGGATGTGGGACCACTGTTCTTGTTTCAGAGGTACATCTTGGTATCTGATCAAAATGACTCTGGTCCAAGAAGTATGGGAATTGATGGTGGTGAAGGGAAAACAGTAAAATTGCCATTAAAGCCAACAGGAGAGGGGAAGTTCTCTGCTGGTCATATCTAAACTGGCTGCTGATGAAGATTAACAAACAGTGCTGCTCAGTTAAGGTCACAGGATGAATCGACTAAAATTCCACCTTGGTGAATTTTTTAATTGCTTTTACCGTTTTCCCCACCATGAAAGAGTTAACAGTTAAACCACAGTAAATGTCCCATCACTCAGTTAAAGATTCTGTAATGACTCATGACAACTCATTTCCTGTTCCTCCAGGTCCAGCTGGTTTCTTTAGTAACCAACCTTTCAATTTTATTTTTTTTGTTTCAATCTCTCTCAGAATCTGAAATATTAAAATCCTTTCCACATCTTCATCATTTCACCACAGTCTTTGATTGTAAACTTGGAATCTTCTGCTGTTCACTCTCTGCATTCCCTTCAGCCAACCTTCTATTCTGTTCAGCCTTGAGAATGAGCTGAGCTGTGCTCCAAACCCAGGGTCCTTTCCAACACCAGGAACAAATTATTTATGATTATCTCTGCTGATATTAATTGAGCTCCTTCACACTGTCACTCAGTAATCCCTCTCTCCCCCCTCCCCAGGGCCCTGTGTTACTGACTATATCCCTACTGATGTTAATCCCTCTCCCTCACACTGTCACTCAGTAACCCCTCCCCCAGCGCCTTTGTTACAGACTTATGGGTCCACTGCTGTTTGTCATTTTTATAAATGACCTGGATGAGGGCGTAGAAGGATGGATTAGTAAATTTGCAGATGACACGAAGGTCGGTGGAATTGTGGATAGTGACGAAGGATGCTGTAGGTTGCAGAGAGACATAGATAAGCTGCAGAGCTGGGCTGAGAGGTGGCAAATGGATTTTAATGCAGACAAGTGTGAGGTGATACACTTTGGTAGGAGTAACCGGAAGGCAAAGTACAGGGCTATTGGTAAGATTCTTAGCAGTGTAGATGAGCAGAGAGATCTCGGTGTCCATGTACACCGATCCTTGAAAGTTGCCACCCAGGTTGACAGGGCTGTTAAGAAGGCATACAGTGTTTTAGCTTTTGTTAATAGAGGGATCAAGTTCCGGAACCAAGAGGTTATGGTGAAGCTGTACAAAACTCTGGTGCGACCGCACTTGGAGTATTGTGTACAGTTCTGGTCACCGCATTATAAGGAGGATGTGGAAACTTTGGAAAGGGTGCAGAGGAGATTTACTAGGATGTTGCCTGGTATGGAGGGAAGGTCTTACGAGGAAAGGCTGAGAGACTTGAGGCTGTTTTCATTAGAGAGAAGAAGGTTGAGAGGTGACTTAATTGAAACATATAAAATAATCAGAGGGTTAGATAGGGTGGATAGGGAGAGCCTTTTTCCTAGGATGGTGACGGCGAGCACGAGGGGGCATAGCTTTAAATTGAGGGGTGAAAGATATAGGACAGATGTCAGAGGTAGTTTCTTTACTCAGAGAGTAGTAAGGGAATGGAACGCTTTGCCTGCAACGGTAGTAGATTTGCCAACTTTAGGTACATTTAAGTCGTCATTGGACAAGCATATGGACGTACATGGAATAATGTAGGTTAGATGGGCTTGAGATCAGTATGACAGGTCGGCACAACATCGAGGGCCGAAGGGCCTGTACTGTGCTGTAATGTTCTATGTTCTATGTTCTATATCCTGACTGATGTTAATCCCTCTCCGTCACACTGTCACTCAATAACCCCTTTCATAGAACAGAGAACATAGAACAATACAGCGCAGAACAGGCCCTTCAGCCCTCGATGTTCTGCCGACCTGTGAACTAATCTAAGCCCCTCCCCCTACACTATCCCATCATTATCCATATATTTATCCAAGGACTGTTTAAATGCCCCTAATGTGGTTGAGTTAACTACATTGGCAGGCAGGGCATTCCACGCCCTTACCACTCTCTGAGTAAAGAACCTGCCTCTGACATCTGTCTTAAATCTATCACCCCTCAATTTGCAGCTATAGAACATAGAACATTACAGCACAGCACAGGCCCTTCGGTCCTCAATGTTGTGCCGACCTGTCATACCGATCTCAAGCCCATCTAACCTACACTATTCCATGTACGTCCATATGCTTGTCCAATGACAACTTAAATGTACCTAAAGTTGGCGAATCTACTACCGTTCCATTCCCTTACTACTCTCTGAGTAAAGAAACTACCTCTGACATCTGTCCTATATCTTTCACCCCTCAATTTAAAGCTATGCCCCCTCGTGCTCGCCGTCACCATCCTAGGAAAAAGGCTCTCCCTATCCACCCTATCTAACCCTCTGATTATTTTATATGTTTCAATTAAGTCACCTCTCAACCTTCTTCTCTCTAATGAAAACAGCCTCAAGTCCCTCAGCCTTTCCTCGTAAGACCTTCACTCCATACCAGGCAACATCCTAGTAAATCTCCTCTGCACCCTTTCCAAAGTTTCCACATCCTCCTTATAATGCGGTGACCAGAACTGTACACAATACTCCAAGTGCGGTCGCACCAGAGTTTTGTACAGCTTCACCATAACCTCTTGGTTCCGAAACTCGATCCCTCTATTAATAAAAGCTAAAACACTGTATGCCTTCTTAACAGCCCTGTCAACCTGGGTGGCAACTTTCAAGGATCTGTGTACATGGACGCTGAGATCTCTCTGCTCATCTACACTGCTAAGAATCCTACCATTAGCCCTGTATTTTGCCTTCCGGTTACTCCTACCAAAGTGCATCACCTCACACTTGTCTGCATTAAACTCCATTTGCCACCTCTCAGCCCAGCTCTGCAGCTTATCTATGTCTCTCTGCAACCTACAGCATCTTTCGTCACTATCCACAACTCCACCGACCTTAGTGTCGTCTGCAAATTTACTAACCCATCCTTCTACGCCCTCATCCAGGTCATTTATAAAAATGACAAACAACAGTGGACCCAACACCGACCCTTGCGGTACACCACTAGTAACTGGTCTCCAGGATGAACGTTTCCCATCAACTACCTCCCTCTGTCTTCTTTCAGCAAGCCAATTTCCAACCCAAACTTCTATATCTCCCACAATTCCATTCCTCCGCATTTTGTACAATAGCCTATTGTGGGGAACCTTATCGAACGCCTTGCTGAAATCCATATACACCACATCAACCGGTTTACTCTCATCTACTCTCAGCTATGCCCCCTCGTACAAGCTGATGTCATCATCCTCGGAAAAAGACTCTCACTGTCCACCCTATCTAATCCTCTGATCATCTTGTATGTCTCTATTTGATCCCCTCTTAGCCTTCTTCTCTCCAATGAGAACAGACCCAAATCCCTCAGCCTTTCTTCTTAAGGCCTTTGCTCCAGACGAGGCAACATCCTGGTAAATCTCCTCTGCACCTTTTCCAATGCTTCCACATCCTTCCTGTAATGGGGCGACCAGAACTGCATGCAATATTCCAAGTAAGGCCGCACTAGCGTTTTGTACAGTTTCGCCCCCAGCACCCTGTGCTACTGATTGTATCTCTACTGATGTTAATCCTTCTCCCTCACACTGTCACTCAGTAACCCCTCTCCCCCCAGCGCCCTGTGTTACTGACTGTATCCTGACTGAAGTTAATCCCTCTCCCTCACACCATCAATCAGTAACCCCTCTCCCCCCACCAGCACCCTGTGTTACTGACTGTATCCCGACCGGTTAATCCCTCTCCCTCACACCATCACTCAGTAACCCCTCTCCCCCAGCACCCTGTGTTACTGACTGTACCCCTACTGATGTTAGTCCCTCTCCCTCACACTGTCACTCAGTAACCCCTCTCCCCCCCAGGGCCCTGTGTTACTGACTGTATCCCTACTGATGTTAATCCCTCTCCCTCACACTATCACTCACTAACCCCTCTCTCCCCCAGCGCCCTGTGTTACTGACTGTATCCCTACTGATGTTAATCCCACTCCTTCACACTGTCACTCAGTAACCCTTTGTTCTCAATGGTAAAAGGACCCTTAAGTCTTGTTTTACAAGAAAAGGGGGAGATCTTGTATTGTTTGGCTGAAAGTACAGAATGGGTTGCTGAAGGTCTGATCACATTAGTACAAGAACACTGAAGCACTTTAATATGAAGCAACCTTATTAGCTTTATTTACCTAATGTAAATTTGAGTCATATGCAAACTAATGAGTGAATCAATTATCTGAAACTACATGATGTATACACACACAAACAAGTGAGTTTTACACTGCCTTCTATCTGTCAGGGACTTTAGTGACACTGTCACTCACATCTCTATCTCCAATTCCACAGCACAGCTCCTGTGAATCCCAGGCTGATGGAGTCAATTGAATGCATGGGCCAACATCCTTGAATTTAAGGTTTTGTGTTGATCCCCATTTCATAGTCACTTCAGAACTTTTCCACCTGTCAAAAAGAGATGGAAAGAAACAAGTCCAGGTGGCCCCATGTCAACCACACAATGCATGGTTCCCAATGCCCATCAAGGACAGGCAGTTCCACTTCTCCCCAGTCAACACAGGCTGTTTTTGCATCAGGCCTGTTTCTCATTGACTTCTCCACTTGAGTTCAGTTGCTCACTGTCATGTCCTATTAACCCTTAATGATGAATAGTCAGGTTCAAAGATATCATTTTTGGGCCCATGCAATAACTGCATTTCTGTCCTTGACCCATATTTATCATGAAACTACTTTAACCAAGACTGACAATTTGGTCATTATGGCCTTGACTTTGTGGGATCTTACTATATTTAAGTTGGTAACTTTTAAGTGACAGCTGTGATGATGTTTCAAGGAGTATCTAAATGGTTGCAAACTGCTGTGAGAGGCAGAAGGTGCTTGAGAAATGCAAGTTCTTTGCTGTACTTTATCTTCCAGGTGCCATACCCCGAGATGGTGTTGGTCCATTACCAGATGCAGGAGCCTTCCTGCTCTCACTGTTTGCTGTTGGTGTGTGTTGGGTAGGTTTGCAGCCAGGTACCAAACCAGTTTGTCTAGGTTATCCTGGAGTTGGATCTGAACCCAGTGACAGGGAAGCTATTCTCTGTGCCACAGTGCTATAGGATTCTGCAGTTAGTCTTAATCCCTATCCCTCAGTGAACGTCTTGAAATTCCACAGCATGTGCCCTCCAACCTTGAACACAAGACCCGGATTTCTGAATGAAAACGACTTTGCTCTGACCATCTTTGGTGGTCACCCACAAAAGGATACAGTGATCTGTTGGTGATAGTCATCATGTTGTGGGGAGTTGTGTGGGTTAGCTAGCTGGATAATTCTCAATTTAAATGGAATTGATCTTTGCTTTCTGCTGCTGTTCTATGCAGCCATGTTATTTCCATTTCTAGCAAAGGGTTAAAAGTGCCAACCCACAGCCAGCTGCCCACTGCCCACCATCCTTTTGGTTCGGAGCACAGCTGTAGCAGGAACTATTTGATTCAGTTCACATCTGAAATCAATCTTTACACGAAACGCCATTGCTTTCATCAGACTGTGTTGGGAAAGTACATTGATCAAGTTAGGACTTGCCAAGTGTTTCCAGTAATGCAAAGACTTATATATATTTCCAGGTGAATGTCAGGCCTCCACGATAGAGAGAAGGAACGGCCCAGAGATTGTGCTGTCTATGGGCTTCATGTCAGAAAGTCTTGCATAAAAGGATTAGCTGATCCTTGGGATGTTATACACAAATGATATTACCAAACCATCTTCTTCCTTCTTGATGCTAATCACAAATCTCTCCCTGTGCACCTTCCAGAAGAAGAAACACGAACATGTCTCATCCTGCTCCACAGAGCTGACCCTGGGCCAGAAGATTATCTTGGAGGCCTCTGAGGCCAAGAACGAGGCTTGCTGGCTCCTCACCTCGTGGAGATCCTCTGTGAGAACCACTCCATTGTTGCAGCAGGAGTAGATTCTGCATGGTCCTCTGGAGTTTAGACAGTCATCCTTATCTCGACCTAGAACCTGAACACCTTTGAGGATAAAGAACCTCTGGATGTTCTCCTTGGCTGTTTCCTACCAGTCTTCAAGAGACTCAAAGAGGGGCTTCACGGTTCTCCAACCCGTCTAATCCCCTTTGAGCTCCTCAGTATTTTCTGGGGTCGACGGTTTCACATTCAGCTTCCACGTTCCCTTGCCAGCCCGCTAGTTGCCCTGTAGGTGATAGTCAGCCGGCAGGAGCGGTGGATCTGACGGAGAACACTCAGGACACAAGCGCAAAATCTATCCTTGAGTGGATAGAGCTGGCTGGGCTATGAGCAGCTGTATCTATGCTGTGCTCCATCTGCAGTGGTGCTGAAAGACATCATGCAGCTTAGTGCCTTTAACCATTTCCATCAGGAACTTGGTACCCAGATATGCTGTCGGCTCCTCCAGATTGTCCGGCCACATTGATAATGCATTTGAAGTCACCGGCCAGAATGACCAAGAGCCTTGTGCTCTGTAGGGGTAGGTTTGCCAATGTGCAGGACAGGAGGCGCCTCATCAGCCTTTGACAGGGTATTACACACCTTCACAGCGGATGTATTCTCCCAAAATGGGCTTTGGGGAGACAATCTGCAATTGGATCTGACTGGTCTACACCAACATGTTTAGCAGGAGTCAGAGAGCTTCCCGATCAGATCCAGAGTCAGGCAGGGGCTGCCCACTCTCTCTTGCCTTGTTTGTGTGTTGTATTGTTGCTGAGTCCATCAGGAAGGATGTGAGCCTGAGAGGGGTGACTATTGCAGGCAGCAGAGGCCTGCAGGTCAGAGCCTCCCTGTACATGTGCTTTCTGTTCGGACCTGTACATGTGCTTTCTGTTCGGATCTGCTGTCAGTGCGCAGATTCATGAGCATCTGTGGTTACTTTGAACTAGCCGCGGGAGTTAAGATAAGTTGAGGCAAAAGCAAGGCCATGCTCTTTAGGGACTGGGCTGACTGATCCTTTATCCTTATGACCATCAGGACCCGAAGGTGCTGGGAATGTGGTTCAAAGGGGCTGGGGAGTGTGCAAAAACTTGGGAGGAACATATAGCCAAGGTGAGGCACAAACTGGGCATATGGAAGTACCATTCCCTCTCCATTGTGGGTACAAACCTGGCCATCAGGTGTGAGGTACTCTAAGTGTTGCTGCTCATGCTGCACATCTAGACTATTGCCCAAACCTGTGCCTTTTCAGTCACCCAAATCATTTTGCACTTCAGCTGGAGGTCAAAGATGGACCAGATCTGAAGGGACACCATGTCGAAAGCTCTAGATAAAGGGGAAAGGATTGCATGTAATGCTGCCCACATCCTGATGGCCACCTTTGTGTGTGGCTGCATCAAGCTGTGCGCAGACCCTCGGTATGCAAACACCAAGTGTCACTACATACTGAGGCTCTACCTGTCCCCGCTGCTGTGGAATGCAGCAAGTAGCTGGACCATTCCATATCACTAGACTCTCATGGAAAAGTCTGCAAAAGAAAATACCATTGACAACATCAATCTTGGCCGATAAGTTCCTCAACCCCATTTTCCCACTGTCTCCCCATAACCTTTGAACCCCTTGATAATCAAGAACCTATCTATCTTAGTCTTAAATGTACTCAATGACCTGACCTCCACAGCCTTCTGTAGCAGTGAATTACATGGATTCACCTGTCTCTGACTGAAGACATTTCTCCTTATCTCCGTTCTAAAAGGTCTTCCCTTTACTCTAAGGCTGTGCCCTTGAATGCTAGACTCTCCAATCAATGGAAGCATCTTCCCAACATCCACTTTGTCCAGGCCATTCAGTATTCTGTAAGTTTCAATTAGATCCTTCTAAATTCCATTGAGTATAGACTCAGAGTCTTCAAATGTTTCTCATACGTTAAGCTTTCCATTCCTGGGAACATTCTTGTGAACCTCCTCTGAACCTGCTCCAGGGCCAGGACATCCTTCCTGAGTTGTGGGGCCTAAAACTCCACACAATGTCATCAGCATCCTGAAAGAGGAGTGGGTGAATCCTGTCATGTGGTTTTCTGAACTATGAAAGTCATTTGGCAGAATGCCTCATCACCAGAACTTTCCAACAAGTACTAAGATGTAGTTTGGCTGGTGGTGGGAAGGGCACCTCCTATCAGATCCGACATGGAGTTTGTACACCACCACACATTGCAGTTGCCATGGTAAAGATTTTGTAACACATCTCCTTCTGGAATGTGACTTTGCAAGGAAGATCTGGAGAGAGATGCAGTGGCCTTTGTTGTGATTTGTCCAGAGCAGCTCTAGGGTGCAGGACTCTGTGCTCCACAGTCTGTTCCCTTGGTCGCACACCAAGATGAACATCAACTCAGTGAAATATGCTGTTTGTCTGCCCCAAACACATTGGTTTCCCATGGCCTATGGGCTCCTAGTGTACTACTAAAAAGTATTTAAAAATATTATTCCTGACAATATAATGGCTATTAGAGTCTTGTTTATGGTTGTGGCTGTTGACAAAATTGGAGAATGGTCCATCTCCTTGACCGTGTAATTCAGAGGCAGCTGAGAGATTGGAGTGTTGATACTGCAGCTTTGATCAATCCTTCTCACTGATATCCTCACTCACAGTCATTATTCATTTTGAATCAGTTTCTGATCCAGAAATCAGGGGATGAACATATCTGGAGAATATCCCCAGAATCAATTCCTGAGTGGTGATTAAAAAATGGAACTAGACCAACAGGAACACATTGATGGGATTCCAGGCAGGCAGGAATACGGAAAAGGTCAGCCCTTACCACCAGACAATGGGAAAGGCTCAATGGCCTTCCGAAGGGAGAGACCAGGACAGAACCTACGTGATAAAAGTCAGGCAGACGAGTCATCCATTTTCAACAAGTGTGAAAGGGCAGGACTGACAAAATCTGGAAGGGAGTGATTGGTATATGGACTACCTCATTCATTGCACTTTCCAAACTCTGAGTCCTGACCCTAACTGGAGAACAGAAACCAGGAATGGGATTGTCACCAGTGGGCACTATGGAGCATTGACAAGACATCATTCTTGATGCTGAGAAGACACTTCCTGCTTCCAGTCGAGAGGCGATTGGAAATTGGACCTGGGGCAGCGTATTCTTGAAGAGATATTGCTGCATTGGTGAAGCCACTCAGTGAAAACTTTAGAGTGATGATGATGGACCTGCCGACCCTTTTGCGGAGTGATTTCTGCACTTTTACATTTGAAAGTAGAGAGCAGAAATGCAGTCAGCTTTGCCTGACTCTTATAGCTCACTCCTATCTTATCACTGCCAGTTTGAGAGTTAAAATCGATCTCCCATTGTTTTCACAAGTCACTAACAGGAAGGCTGCATCAGTGGAAATGAATGTCAGAAGGAAGCAGTCCATTCAAACAGAGAGGAGCAGGAACAGGCTAGAAATAAAGGCAACTGAAAATGAACACAATCAATAGCCTCCGTGGTTTTTGTCTGTCTCCGGGATTGTTTACTTTTGAAGTGTCAAAAATGATTGCAAAATTGAGTGCGGTTCTCCCAACTTCAGGATAGAGGGAGACTGAAACAGATCCAACCAAATCTGGTGGAAACTGTCTGTTTGTATTAGAAGCCAATGTTCCAATACAAAACCCAGTGAAATTGCAATGGTCACTTGAATATTAGTTTATCTGCAGATATCATTGGCATCACCAGAGAAAGATGTGACCACAAGTTCCTACATACAGTCAGAAGAGTACTGCACCAGGAATCTTGTCATTTTGTACAGTTTCCAGTCCACTCACCAGCTCTTTGAAGTTTGTCTTGAAAGAGCTTGTGATTCATTTTTTGCAACAGCGCTTTTGTGACAGAGCACAGTGTGAAACAGTAAACTTCAGAAACAGGGGCTTTGGAAAGTAAAACTGAAACTTGTGTGGGAGTAAAGTATATAGGAGAGAGACTGGCATTGTACAAACCAAGAGACCTCTTAATGACATCAGATACCATAACACGGTAAACCGACCTCAATATTCACTGAAACTTCTTTTGAAATTACTGAGCGTTTTTATTATTGCATCCGTTCAGTTGTTGATGGAATATTGAGTGCTTTCTTTTAAGAAATATTCTGTTACATCAGGGCCAAATGGCTTATTTTGGTTTGATCACTGCAAATGAGTGTGTACTTCACAAATTCAGAAAACAAAATACAATAACAGGAATTCAGCACAAAACACAGTCCTCCACAGATCGTTACGCTATCCTCAGCTCCTCATCTTCAGTCTGTTCCCCAAATTTAGACTTGGACAATTTCAGGCACATTACTGAAGATCATTTTTAGATTCGGTTTGTGATCAGTAGTCATCTCATCCTGAAACTTCTCTCTCTGGCAATCAAATCCCCAGGTTCCACATTTTATTGCCAATAAGTGTTGCTGAGGGAGGCTTTATCAGTTTTGCTCCAAAGTGCAGTGGAGGCCGGAATGATGAATGCCTTCAAGGCAAAGATCGATAAATTCTTGATCTCACAAGGAATCAAGGGCTACGGGGAGGGTGCAGAGAAGTGGAGTTGAAATGCCCATCAGCCATGATTTAAATGGCAGAGTGGACTCAATGGACCGAATGGCCTTACTTCCTATGTCTTATGGTCTTATCATTCTGTAGATGGGACATACAGCTGCCACTCTGTTTGGGGCACTGAATGCTTAACGTAGTAGTGGGTAGAATGTCAAAGGAGTGGGCTGCTTTGTTCTGGATAGCATCAAGCTTCAATCGAATTGTTAGAGCTGCACCCATCCAAGCAAGTGGGGAGTATTCCATCACATTCCTGATTTGTGCTTTGTCGATGGTCAACAGGCTTTGAGAATAGAGGAGGTGAGTTACCGCAGGGTTCTTAGCCTCTGACCTACTGTTGCAGCCATTATATTTATATGGCCAGTCCAGATCAGTTTCTGGTTAATGGTACCCACCCCCTCCTGCAGGATGTTGATACTGGATGGCTCAGTAATTGTAATGCCATCGAATGATAGATTCTCACTATCAAATGTGGTCATTACCTGACCCTTGTATGGTACAAATGTTCCTAGCCCAAGCCAGAATGTTGTGCCAATTTGGCTTAATCCCCTTTCCTAGTGCCTCGAGACATTTCTGTCCTCAGAAAATCAGGATTGTGTCCAGCTCCAACAATGTCGACTGCTGCATTAGAACAGTGACTACCTGAGGAAACACTTCATTGGCTGTAAAATACCTTTGGAATGTGCCAACGACATGAAAATTTCATGCACTCTCCACCCTCCAGTTTGATTTTGACATTGTACACTGTTGTATTGGTGTCAGCAGACTGATGTTACCTACACACTGTGCTCTGAGAATCCTCTGGTCTAAGAATGGAATCACAGTGCTTCTGTCTCTGTCAAGGTGAACCAACCACAAAGCTAAACCTTTATTATGTTCCTCTGGAAGAATTTCTGGTAAGAAGGGCTATCAGGACCAGTTCTTAGTCTAAACATACATTGGCCATTAAGATAGCCATTGTCTTTCAGGTGTTATGTGTCTCTATCTCACTCTACTAGTGCTTTCAACCCACCCAAGATTTTTCAGACATACCATGCTTCCTCTCCAAATGATGGACCATTTTTGACTTTTCATCATTGTCTATTTCTCTATCTACAGTTCTAAATTTGAAAGGATTTCAAATTCGTTCTGAGCTTTATGAGAATGCAATGGTGTTTTATCAAAATCTTATTCCTTCCCCCCCCCCCCCGGTCACCCTAAAGGATAACGTTTTTTCACTAGTCTGTCGAATTTCTACACTCCTCGCCTGACTTCTTAAGCATCCTTGATTTTAATCTATCCACCATTGGTGAACATTGAGGTACCTGTTTCTTTGAGCTCTGAAACTCATTCCTTAAACCTCACCAGTTACGTCTCCTTTTTAAAGATGTTCCTAAAACCCACTTTCTAATTAGACAGTTACCTATTTTTATGCAGCTCGTTGTAGGGCTTGGTGTCACATTTTGTTTGACAATGCTTTGGAAAAACGTTATTTAAAGATGAGCTGTTGTTGCAGATGTTAACTATTGGTGTTGTGTTCAAAACTGACATTATTTGGGCATAAGATGACTGAGGTGGGAACTGTGTCACTGTGAGTAATTTGATCTATGTGATTTACAGTTAAAAGATCAAATGACAGGAATGAGCAAAGCGACTGTGCCGAGCAAAGATTTGGTTTTCAATTAATTTTACTCACTTTGTAAGAACGGCCTCTTCCAAACATCAGTCAAGTTCTACCTGAGCCCTGCAAAAACATCCCACTATGCTCTGCTGGCACATTAAACTTCTGTCATCTCAGGCTGGATTTTAAAAAAGTCAATCACATGACAATATTTTAAGGACATGGAGGTTTTCCCTGGTGAGTTGTAAATATTTGCCACTCAATGAACATCATCGAAAAATGTAACTAACCATTTATTTCCTCACAGTTTGTGGGTGTTTGCTATTCTTGAATGCCATGTTTGTTAGAAGCATGACCACACACGTAAATACTTAATTAGTTGCAAATTACTTCAGAATTTCCTGTGGTCATGTAAAGTGCTATATAAATGCAATTCTTTCTTCCTTTTCCATACTAGCTGCGCCTCGAGTGTGGGCTTTCAGCCAGCTGTTAGCAAACTGAAGTTCATCAAAAAAAAGTCAAAGAAGTATTTTTGAAATGTGGTCACTGTTTAAAATTTGTTGATGCGGCAAACAGTACAAAGGGTAGCGGGGTCAGAGTGAAATATTGTGCATTTGTCAGTTTGGTTGAGGGATAAATGTTGACCCCTAAGGCACTAGGGAAAAACTCCCATGCTCTTCATAGAAAGCATTTTACAACTTCCTGGGTTCCTGGGCTCATCAGAGCATCCAGCATCTATCCTTGTCATTTGACTTGGAACTAACTTCACTCCCACAGAGCATTTGATCCAACATGTCTGCACTAATCAGATGTCCCAATCTGACCTAGTCCATTTGCCAGCATTTTGTTTATATTCCTCTTAACCCTTCCAATTCATTTATCCATCCAGATACCTTATAAATGTTGCAATTATATCAGCCTCCATCACTTTCTATGGCAGCTCACTCCAGACACGCACCACCCTCTGTGAAAAAGCTAGCCCATCCGGTCCTCTTTTTTCAATCTTTCCCCTCTCAGCTTTAAACATGAAATCTGCCCTTGGAATACCTGGCTTAGCTGTTCCCTCAGTGAGTTTGTCAGGATCCTCTTCTGCTTCAGTAACTTTCTTACTGTAAAGCTTATGTCCAGTGGTGCTCATCAGAGATCACATTTCTGGATTTTTACTTCTGGTACTAATTATTTAATGAGCACAAGAACAGGAGCAGGTCACTAGTCCCTCAAGTCAGCTCTACAATTCCATTAGATAGTGGCTAGCGAGGATTTCAGAAGAAACAGGATCAGCAGGAGGCCACTCACTCTCTCAAGCTTGCATCACCATTCTAGAAAATAATGGCCATTCTGCTCTTGGCTTCAATTCCTTTTTCATGCCAGTCCCTCAGCCCTCAACTTCCCAATATTTTGCAAATCTGTCTACCTTTGAAGTCTATTTTCTGTTTTACCCCCTTCATACATATGGCCATGCAGCCACCCAGAGATTCTAGAGCACTCAGCCCTGTGTCCAAGTGATCTTGCTGCGCGATCTAGGTGAATATTTTTCTCCCAAATGCACCTGCATGTTGCAGCAATTACTGCACATGTGGCTGAAAAAAAAACTGATGACCTCAGATGAGAATTAAAAACTGGTGTTGCATGATTCAGCTTTAGAGGGGACATTGAAAAAGTTTGCAAGGAGTGTTCAAATTTAGAACACAACTGATCCCAAGTATTTGCAATCTCTTGCAGGGAAAAAGAAGATGGAATGAGCTACTTTAAATACCTTGACACATTCTCACTCCCCATAAAATTTTCCACCAGCTCTTGTTTTGTCTCAATTGATCAAGGTACTTTTTATTATTTTGGCAAATATTTCATTCAAGAATGCCTTTCCCACTGAAATAAAGAGGCAGGCTTCATTCTCAGAACTGCAAAACATGCAAGAAGGGGAATCCCCTAAAATTTCAGCAACTATTTCCAAAGGATTCCAGGAACTGTGTTGTGGTTTTTATGACGCAGTCCAATTCTGAGAGTACAGTTAGTTTCAAATATCTTCAAAATCACCCTGCGCTACTCACAGAACCAATACCCAGGCCTTCAGAACTGTGAGAAGCTTTCAGACCAAGTCACATATCGTTGTTCACTAATGCAACGGTTCAAACTTTGGGATTGGTAGCTTTTGTGGAAAGAGAGAGAGAGAGAGAGAGAGAGAGAGAGAGAGAGAGAGAGAGTTAACGTGACTCACCTTTGGAATTTCCAAAGAAGGGTCATATTTGTTAACTCTCTCTCCACAGATACTGCCAGGCCTAACGAGAGTATCCAGCATTTTCTGTTGTTTTATTTCAAGCCTCTAACATCCTCATCATCTTGCTTTTGTTCCAGTTTTAAGATTGGAGTAAAAGGCAGGAGATGCAAAGACCAGCACTGAATTTATGGGATGCAAAGATGACTCAATTACACAAATAAGGAGTAGGCCATTCAGCCCTTCAAGCCTGTATCACGAGATGTCAGTACTCATTCTCCACATAAACCTCCTCAACAAACCACATATCCTTCAGTGTCTATACCTCTGAGCATGAGTTAGTGTTCTCAAATGTAAGTGTCCCTACCTCTGAGCCAGAAGTCCCATTCACCCAAAGGGTGTTTTATAATGTCTGAACAGACTGACTGTAAAATATTCATCCTTCAGTTTCTTGTCGTCTTGTTTTGTATTTGGCTCAGCCTCATTATGATCCCATGTTCTTATCACTCTCCGGTATAGAGCTTACTTCTAAGCCTTTATCAAAGCTCAGTGACATCAAGCATTTCTCTTCACAGGCTTCCATTTGTTGCGCAGGGCTTCATTATAATCTACAACCATAATGCTGCATGTGTGCACAGCAAGATCCCACATGGCTACAGGTTTCCTGCTACAGCAGCCAGGTAGTGTGGGACTTAGGAATGGAGGAAGGTCAGATGATTAATCCTCCAAGCATATACCAAGCCTAAATTCACATCTGTTATGCAGAAAGATTATCAGAAAACACTGGGTAGAAAAAAAGTTCTGTAGTCATTCATGAGATATGCAGATCCGCAACGAAGGAGCAGAGACTGTTTCAATGCAAGGATGGGTTTAGAAGTACTGAACAATCTAAGATGAATTTTAAAATGATGTTTATAAATTCTTGATTCAACTGGATTTCAGCAGCTCAAGGCAGCAACTCAGCACCATTTAACTAATTAAAGGAAATTTGACCGGGGAAATAAAGCCAAACCCATAGCCTACACCCTCAATGAATAATATCAATTTACAGCCATTTAAGATTTTGATCAAGGTGTGAAATTGTTTTGGGCTCCATATTGCTTTCTTTGACAAAGGGAACAAATTAGGACCTATCCCGAAGGGTCTTACTAATCCAAGCAGACACTTACATTTGAGAACACTAACTCATGTCTTGACAGAGAATAGTGTCTTGACCTCTGTGCTAGACTTATGCAGAAATAAATTGAGCATTGTTTTTGTCTGCAGGGGTTTTATATGTGGCAGGATTTCGAATAAATTCACATAGTGATTGGTTAGACAGAGGAAGTGACAGTTGCAGATTTCAGAAAGCGAAGCATTTGAATGCGAAAACAGAAAATGCTAAAAAAAACCTCAACAGGTCTAGCCACATCTGTGTGCACAGTGAATGTCTTGGAAGAAGAAAATGGACTGTTTCTCTATCCAGATACGACCTGACCTGCTGAATAGCTCTTTTGCTTTTATCATTTCCAGCTTTTGCAGTTAAGTGTTTTGTTGTTTTGTTTATTGAGCTATTCAACAAGATCAATGGGCACTTCAGGCTCGAAACATCACTTTCTTCTATTCCTAATGTAAATACAGTAGAGAGTGAAGCCTTCTATAAATGTGTGTTACTGGCCACACTTCAAAACCTTTATCTCGGCTTTGACTGTCCTTTTACAGCTCCTGAATTTTTAATAAGACATGTCTTTGGATTCTGGTACACGAGGTTGAGGAGTGTGTTTGACAGAAACTTGCTGCCCTTTTTCACAAGTTTACACTGAGGTCAGAAGATGTTGTGAGTCTTCATTTGAATTGCACCTGTGGTTTCAGCTGAGGATTTTGCAAACAGAACAGCTTTCAAGAGCAGGTTGAGGTTCTGCTCCAGGAGATACACAGTCTGAATCACAAAGACCACTGAGCACAGCCAGCAGCATCTGGTGCTACCCAGTACCCAGAGGTGAAGTAAGTTGTTGCACAAACACAGCCTCAGCACAAGGTGTATCTTCACCTTACACAGAGCATCAGAAACAAACAATTCCAGTCCATCCTCAAGAACTATGGATACTGGAAATGTGAAATAAATAGAGCTGGGAAAAAACTGAGCAGGTCTGGCGGCATCTGGAGAGAAGATAACTGTTCTTTTCTCTACTGATGCTGTCAGACTGGCTCACTTTCTCCAGCAGTTTCATGTTTTTGCTGGAATCCAACTTATTTGCTTCAAACTGGCCTTGTGCTGCTCTCTTGTGCGAAGTTTGTGCATTACATCAGGGGACCCAGGAAAAGTTCTGGGGACTTGCGTTCAAATCCAAATCATGTCAGATAGTAGAAATTAAATTCAGTTGAAAATAATGGAATTGAGTCTAATGATAGTTGTGAAACCACAGTTTTTGAAAAAACCCATCCTTCAGGGAACAAAATGTACCATCCTTACCTGATCTTGTCTGCAAGACTCCAGACCCACTGTGATGTCATTAATCATTACCTCGGGTGGGCAAAGCAGCCCAGATCTTCTATCTGATATAATAGTAATGGAAAGAATCAATATAGCACTAACCTTTCAGGAAACAGGTCCTCAAAGTTTCTGCTCCCGAGGGCTAAACTTTCCACTGGACGCTGCCTATTAGACTTAAGTCTACTTTTCCCTGGTTTAATTTACTGGACAAGGGGGTAAACAGGAGGACTCACTCGAATGATGTGCTGAAGAACTGCAAACAGCTCAACTTCCTTTGCTGTAGAATTTCAGGCCATCACTGGCTAGACATGTTAGCTCCCAAGACCCAGTCTCTTTCCAATGAGGAAGCAGTGAGAAGCAAGCAGTTTAACTGAATGAATGGTCTAGACAACTACAGCATTGATGCACAACTGTGGCTAGAGTTCTATAATTGCCTTGAAAGCGATGGAAGTAAGTTTGCTGAAATACATGATAACCAGGACAGAGACTTCATTAATCAGTCACAATTACCGCACATCACAAGTAATCCTAGTTCAGTGGAAGGGGGTACACTCACCTCAGGAGATTATGGGTTCAAATTCCCTCTTCAGACACTCCCCATGCCGACTAAAGGAATGCAGCACTGGCTGCGGTGTCTTTCAAGCCATCCCGACCTCGGCAGTTGAATCCCCGCTCCCCACACACCACCCCCCCAAACCTGGCATGATTCTGCACAGGAATAGCTAATTATTCTGATGTATTTATTCCTCCATCAGAAGAATCTCCCCAAAGTGCTTTGCTGCTAATGAAATACTTTTTGAAATATCAAAGTAGTAAAAGTGACAGCCAACTTTCAGGTAGTGAGGAACACCAAACAGCAATGTCGTAAATGAATCAGGCACTGGCCTGCAATTCCATGATATAATCTTCAAACTCGAGGAACAGAGAGGTCACAGATTAACTTTATCAACAGCTACACGAGAAGCAGAGCCCAGAATTTTCATTTCACTGATTTTTATTCCTATGTACAAATACAAAGGCCAGGATCTTCAAGAAAAACACCTTTATTAATGACAACGCAACAACTGACAGAGTCAAGAAAGCAGACAAGTGATGACACTGAGTTGTTAAATATTCCTAGTTTTTCACCAAATCATCATAGCTCACTGCAGATCTTTAAACCATTGGGATTATTTGAGGAAGACTGCCAGTCACAGGCCTGTGAAATCCTCTGGAAACAATTCATATTTTTCATTTACATGATTAATGTTCTTAAATAGAAATCATTTCAAAAACTTAGGTTTCACAAATTGTTAACATTTTATACGGTCTCTTAATTAAAACCCAGATAAAGACCACATTTTCCAGTCAGCACTACCTCATTAATCCACTCAGCTCTCAAAGACTGCAGTCGGTGAAGGCTGAGCAGGGCAGGTCTCGATGCCTAAACAGGGGTGAAGTGGTAAATAACTTGCTGCAGTTGATTCCACTACAGGATGCTCAAATATATCTCAGCCCCGAGCCCCAGCAATAAACACAAGGACCAGTGCTGATGTCTGCAAGCTAGTCACTGCTCAGCTAATTCTAAGGGAGAGGAACTGGTACCGTGGTGGACTTGGAAATGTGGAGAAGATGAAAGCACCATATAGGTGCTCCCATTGTTGTGATTCTGCTGGAGGAATAGCAGATTAACACTGATTGACCTTGCTGTGCGACTCTCGGATTCTGAATATGTTTCAATCTGCCCCACCTGAGCATCTTTCAATTCCAGTCAAAAGGCCATTAAACAAAGTGTTCATTCAGTCTGTTGATAGATGGTCTGACCCTGCAGTTGCCATTTTGTATTTCAAATTCCCATCGTCTACAGTACTTCAGTTTTGTTTCACTGCTCAGACAAAGCCATGAGCCCAGCAGTACAGCAAGATGCTAAGCTTGCAGCCCCCTTAATTAGCACAAAGAAAACCTGATTTGCCAAATGTACAACATGTAATAACAAAGGAATGTGAAAGTGTTCCCACCAACCACTATGTCCTGTTGTTTTGGTCAGAAAGAGTCTGACAGTCACTGGTTAAGCCCCCACCTCCAGTCCTTACCTGACTCATGGCCTCGAGGACTCAGACTCTCCATACTGCACCACCCAACTGGCCCCTAGCCAGTTACATCCTCAGCATATCATGGTGGGGGGGACCAAGTGAGGGTTGGAGCTAGCAGTGGAGGGTCAGGGTAAGAAGTACAGGGGGGAAAAGGAGGGCCTGGGTAGAAGGGAGAAAACAGTCCTTTAGTGGTTATTAAGCCAGAAATCCAACAATGACTGAAAACTTCCACCTCCTAATCAGATTCCCACCGATAGCCCTTCCCGGTTAAAGTGAGAAAAGAAAGCTTGAGGCACTGTATAGGTTTGGCTTGCAATTGGCGATTGAGAAGATCTTGTTGATGCTGATCAGACAGTGGTTTGGACACCATCAGCAAGGTCAACACTGTACACTGACTAACCAGTAAGGAGCTCCACGTAATTGGCTGGAAACATACCAAAACTACCATCTACTGCATAGCCCCGCCACCAGCCCTCGTCAATTTGCTCGATGCTGGTCAGGATGTCATCTGGATCAAACGATATTTCCGTCTCATCAGCTGCAAGTATTCAACAGGGAGAGGGTGGGATGGAGTGAGGAAAGAGAAAGGCAGGACAGAGGAGAAATGGGGGGTAGAGAGAAAACAAATTAGTAGACAAGTTCCTGATTCCTGATCAGTCAGGGAATTGGGGAAATTGCAGGAACATAGGACAGTACAGGCCAACAGTGCTGTGCTGGCCTAATACCCTACTCTTAAGATCAAACTAACCTGCATACCGTTCATTTTACGATCACCCACATGCTTATCCAAGAGTCACTTAAATGTCCCTGATCTGACTCTGGTACCACCACTGCCAGTAGTGCATTCCACACATCCACCAGTGTGTGAAGAACCTCCCTCTGACATCTCCCCTATACCTTCCTCCAATCACCTTAAAATTATGCCCCCTTGTGACAGTCATTTCCACCCAGGGGAAATGATCTCTGGCTATCCACTCCATCTCGTACACCTCTGTCAAATCACCTGTCATCCTTCTTTGCTCCAATGAAAAAAGCCCTAGCTCCCTCAAAACACCTGCCCTCCAGTCCACGCAGCTCAACAGTAAATCTCCTCCACACCCTCTCTAAAGCTTCCACATCCTTCCTATAAGGCGACCAGAACGGAACACAATACTCCAAGTGTGGTCTAACCAGGGTTTTAGAGCTGCAGCAAAACCTTGCAGGTAGTTAAAAACTCAATCTCCCTGCCAATGAAAGCCAAATACACCATATGCCTTCTTAACAACCCTATCAACTTGGGTGGCAACTTTGAGGGATCTATGGACATGGACCCCAAGAATCCTCTGTTCCTCCACAGTCAAAAATCCTGCCATTAATCCTGTATTCTGCATTCAAATTTGACCTTCCAAAATCAATCACTTCACAATTTTCTGGGTTGAATTGTATCTGCCACTCCTTTGCCCAGCTCTGCATCCTGGCAGTGTCCCATTGCAAGATAACAAAGTGTGAACCTGGATGAACACAGCAGGCCAAGCAGCATCTCAGGAGCACAAAAGCTGATGTTTCGGGCCTAGATCCTTCAGAGAAGGGAATGGGGAGAGGGTTCTGAAATAAGTGGGGAGAGAGGGGGAGGTGGACCGAAGATGGACAGAGGAGAAGATAGGTGGAGAGGGGATAGGTCAGTCCGGGGAGGACAGTCAGGTCAAAGAGGCGGGATGAGGTTAGTAGGTGGGAACTGGAGGTGCAGCTTGGAGGTGGGAGGAGGGGATAGGTGAGAGGAAGAGCAGCTTAGGGAGGCGGGGATGAGCTGGGCTGGTTTTGGGATGCTGTTAGGGGGTGGGGGGGGGGGGTGGATTTTGAAGCTTGTGAAGTCCACATTGTAGGTCCCGATGGTATCGATAGCCCTCCATGCTGTCCACAACTCCATCAATCTCCGTGTAATTGGCAAACTTCGGAACCCCCTTCCACTTGCTCATACACCTCATTTGTAAAGCTCGCAAAGGCCAGGAGGTCCCAGACAGATCCTTGTGGAACACCGCTGGTCACTGAGCTCGAGGCTGAATACTTTCCATCTACTACCACCCTGTGTCTTCTATTGGACAGCCAATTCCATAACCAGACAGCTAAAATTTCCCCGAATCCCATGCCTCTTTACTTTCTGAATAAGCCTACCATGGGGAACCTTATCGAACATCTTGCTAAAATCCACATATAACACATACACTGTTCTACCTTCATCGATGTGTTTTATCACATCCTCAAAAGAATTCAATAAGGCTTGTGAGGCATGACATGCCCCTCAAAGCCATGCTGACTATCCTCTAATCAAACTATGCTTTTCCAAATCATCATAAACATGGTCTCTCAGAATCGTATCTAATAATTTACCGACAACAGAAGACAGACTGACTGGTCTGTAATTCTCAGTGTTATCCTTATTCTCTTTCTTGAGAAAGGGAATAAGATTTGCCACCCTCCAATCATCTGGTATAACTTCAGTGGACATTGATTGCAAAAGACGCCGCAATCTCTTCCCTCGCTTCCCGTAGAAACACTGGGTATATCCCGTCTGGCCTGGGGACTTATCTATTCTTGTATTTTTCAATATGTCTAGCACACCCTCCAAGAAATTTTGAAAAACTCGAGGATAGACAAGTGCCCTGGGTGTTAAGGTAGTCTGATCAGCCATAATCCCTACTGAATGGCTGAGCAAGTACAACGAGGTAAAGAGCCTACTTCTGTTCCTATATCTTATTCATAAACTTTACAGATGCCCAGTTTCTCACATCAGTATACATGAATATTTGGGGGCATTGGTTAGGGTGCGAACCTTAAAGATTGATAATGGTAGGTAACATTTGTGCCACACAAATGCCAGGTAGCAACCATCTCCAACCAGAAAAATCTAACCATCACCACTTGACATTCATTGGCATCACCAGAGTACCCAACTGTCAACATTCTGGGGGTTACAACTGACCAGAAAGTGACCTGGACCAGTCCATATAACTAATGCTGTGACCAGCTTGCCTGGATGGGTGTAGCTCTAACAGCATTCACTCCCGCCACCACGGACATTCAGTCTAAAGGCTATCAATTTAAATGCAAGATATCTGTTTTGAAACTAATGAATATCCTAGTTTTGGGCAAAGGGGCCCTGCTTAAAACACAATCTGTTTGCCCCAAGACCAGAAAGGACAAAACTTTCCAGATTTTTAACTAAAATGAATCCACCTCACATCACTGGTTCCAAATCAGTGAGGGGTCAATGACATTCATTGGTTGGTATAATCAAAGAGACAACAGAAACCACTGGAATGCAGTCCACATATTGTATAATACTCAGGACCGGCAAGAGGTACAAAAACAATATGCATTCAAACCAAGTTTCCTATCCAGTGGACCAGAAGCAACGTCTGCTTGTTTTTGGCCGAGTAGAGCGGATAGAAAACAGTATAACTTTGGCAGCCGAAGGGGTTGGATAGTGGTGAAAACACCAATGTAGGCAGCCGTATGGCCGGTGCATCGAGACAGTGTCCGCGCGCCCAGCCCTACGTGTACATGCGCACGCGCACACACACGAAAGAAGTCAACCCAGTGGGCAGATAGAATAGAGAGTGAATGTTCCATCTGTCACCTGTAGAAACCTCAACCTCTTGCTGTGTGGAATGTTACCTACATTGCCCAACCAGCCCTTAGCTAATTTTTGGCAATTTAGCCAGTGTTAATGTTAAGATGGTGTTTAATTTAGATAAACTCGACACGCACGAGAATTCCTAGAAGCATGGCATTCCAACCGGAACTCCATCAACAAACACATTGATTTGGAGCCCATCTACCATCCTCTGAGACAAAGAACAGGAAATGGCATCACCAACGCAGGAAATGACATCACCAAACCAAGGAAACCTAACCAGATAAATAGAAAGCGGGACATAACAGCAGCGCTTCCCCGGAGGCTCACTGATGATGTTACCTAGAATGGTGACAACGTCTGAAAACTAACCTTCCAGCTCAGCGAGCAAACTCACATCCAGAAACTCAACCTGAGCTACAAATCTTCTCAAAACTCGCTAGATGTTGTTTAATTTGAAAGGGTTCAGAAAAGATTTACAGGGATGCAGCCAGGATTGAGAGGTTTATAAAATCATGAAGGACAATGATAGGATGATTATTCAAGGTCTTTTTTCTCCCTAGGGTTAGGGAGTCCAAAACTGAAGGGCAAAAGGTGAAGGAGGAAAAATTTAAAAGGGGCTTGGCAAGCAACTTTTTCATGCAGAGGGTGGTGCATGTATGGAATGAGCTGCCAGATGAAGTGGTGGCGGTGGCTACATCTGGATGGGCACACCAATAGGAAGGGCTTAGAAGGATATGGGGCAAATGGGATTAGATCTGTTTAGGGTACCTGGTCAGTGCCCAATGTTGGTGTGAAGGGTCTGTTTCCATACTGTATAACTCTGATCCTATAACTACTTTGTAACTATCTTCAGTTGTGTCATATTGGGATTCACCATATGTAATAAACATATGCTTATATTCCAAATCTGACAGCTGTGCTGATTGCATTATTTATCATAGAACATAGAAAAGTACAGTACAGGCCCTTCGGCCCACGATGTTGTGCTGTGGAATAATCCTAATCCAAAAATAAAATAACCTAACCTACATTCCCCTCAATTCACTGCTGTCCATGTGCGTGTCCAGCAGTCGCTTAAATGTCACTAATGACTCCACTTCCACGACTACCACTGGCAAAGTATTCCATGCGCTCACAACTCTCTGGGTGAAGAACCTCCCTGACATCTCCTCCATACCTTCCTCCTAACACCTTAAAACTATAGAATGGTTCCTCAAGCTAAGTCCAGAGCTCTGATAGTAAATAAGGGTGTCTAATCATGACTACGCAAGGCTGAACAAGCCTCACATGATTGGAAACTCTACAAACAGCAGTGAGGTCTACAAACAAGATGTACTGCTCAAATTCACAAAGGATCCTCAGACACTACCCTCTAAACACGACTACTTCCATCTAGAATGGCAAAGGCAGCAGATACATAGGAACATCATTACTTGCCACTCACTATTCCGACTTGGGAACATATCACCATTCTCTCAGTCTCTTTAGATCAAAATGCCAGAATTCCCTCCCAAACACCACACGGACTGCAGCAGTTCCACCATCTTCTGGAAGGTGAATAGTGACGGGTGATAACCTTTGGCCTAGCTTCACCACCCACATCCTGTGAATGAATACTCAAAAAGGAAAACAACTTTTGGAGACCTTCCCACTATTTGAAAAACAGATTGCTCCAATATCAGAATTATGCATCTCGGGATGCAAGTCCTTTTGACCTGAAATTCTCACTGCAACTCTTCTACAGCACAAACTCAGTACAAATTCTTCTCTAATGAGCATTAGCTGAAAATTAAAAATTCCAACAGACTTACCTGAAACAAAAAGGGATCAAAGGTTTACCTAATTTTAAGTTGGGGTTGATGAATATCTTCGTTAATAAGGGGACTCATGTTGGTATAATGCTGGTAAATGTACCTATCGTAACAAAGTATCAGTTTCTCCATAAATAACTTTTTGTTTCACATTTCCAGCATCCACATTGGTCCTCATTTAAGTGTACCTACCAGCCTGGTAATCATAGAGTGCCCGGGCACACAGTCCTTGGTATTGAGTTTCTGCCACAGGTTGGTGCAAATTGGTATCTACAGAAGCTGCCTGACCTCCAGTGTCCTGAAACAAAGACAGAAGACAAATAATGCACAATTTTTTTTCTAAAAAAAGTTGTCAAAACCACTTCCATAACTAATGACCTACAGTCCAAATGCTAGCTCACTATGTAAGCAATTTCTCACCTCCCCTCTGGCTCTGCTGCCAAATGTTTTACATCTCTAACCTCAACTTCCCAACTCATGTCTCTGGAGATTTTCTGCCAATCTCTCAAATCCCTTCATTCTGACCACTTGTGTTACACATCCATTGTTTTAAAAACAATCCCAGTTTTTCAGTATCACTCAATGCCCCTCATCTCTGGTACCCTGCAGTTGATTGCACCACACTCCCTCCACTGGCTAAAATTATCGGGTCCAAATTTAACTTGGTGCCGAAATGGTTGAGAGGACCCAAACCACGCAGTGGAAACCAACTGCTTCTCTCAATGGCCCATCTCTTCGTAAGCTTCATATTAGGAGTAACAGCAACTGGTTTCAGCATACAGCCAGATTCTTGGGACAGCTGTATCTCACCAATGCTGAAATATCTAAAGCTGTTTGAAACAACCTGAAACCAGTCTGCACCCAAAGCCCTGCAATCTAGAACAGTCAGATAAGACATAGTGTCATTTTCAAACAGGCCAGCAGAGATCTGTTCAACAGCTTTCCCCATTCTTATTTTGGAAAAAAATTTTGCAGAAAATGAGTGGTAACAAGACTGAAATACACATGTTCCAGTTCCTGCAAATATACTGCATGGGGAATTAGGAATCATGATAGACACAGATCAGATGTGCAGGGTTGCACCACTCCTGGCACAGGTTACAATACGCAGCACAGTCTTAAGTATGGTATCCACACCCTATTAAACTATGTCGGGACTTGATTCAGACAGGAAAGAAATAAGGTACCTGAAGTTAGGGAGGAGTAAAGAGGACAGCTTTGGAAAGCACTTACTGCATCAACAAGCTCGGAGCTGTCTTGCTGTTGCACACGTGCGTCCGGATCCTCATAGATATCATCCTGCTCTAAAGTTTCAGAATGGTGAAACTGCCAGCTATAACCTTCTTTACTCTCAACCTTCTCATCTGTGTGAAAGCAAGAAACGAAACAAACGGCCATGAGAGAAATGCTGCAACATCTAAAACAGAGACACGGCCCTTTATCCCCAGGCTCATGCCCCATTCATACTAAGGGTCTCACCCACCGATTATCCTCAGGCTCCCAATACCACCCAATGCCCCAAGGCTCTCTGCCCCAACCTTACACTCAGGCACACCCCTAACTATGCAGTCACACCCCTCAGACCATCATATCTAAAAAGACAGATCCTTCAAGTCTGTTTGCATGTACCTTGTCCCACTTTTTCCCCCAGTTGCATGACAGGTCTGACAATGAGCGAGGTGGGATAAGCAGTTCAATCTGCAAGGTTTTGAGATAAGAACCAAATCCTTTCATGGACAGGCTCCTGGGAGACCAGAGAAACCACTCAGGACCAGTGCAATCCAGGGAGATGAGATAAATTCAACCCAGAGTGCTAAGCCTCTGCTCCATCAGACACCAATCTTTCCACGTGCCGAAGTCGTGACCACTGAACAGAAAGCTCAAACTTGGATGAGCTTATGAATAGGAAGGGTTTGGAGGGCTCCTCAACAACCCGCTAAGCGGGGTCCAAATCATCATCGCCAGAGTTCCCAAATATGACCGAGTACCATTTGCCAGCTTTTGGCCCATATCCTTCTAAACCCTTCCTATTCATAGGCTCATCCAAATGCCTTTGAAATGTTGTAATTGTAACCGCTTCACCATCTCCTCTGGCAGCTCGGTCCAGGCACACACCACCCTGAGTGAAAAAATTATACCTTAACCATCTCACCCTAAACCTATGTCTTCTATTTTTGAACTCACTCACCCTTGGAAAAAGACAAAAGAGTGGTTATTCACCCTATCCATGACCCTAATGATTTGATAAATTTCTGCAAGTGTACCCCAGTCTCCCATGCTCCCAGGAGAAAAGCCCCAGCCTATTAGGCCTCTCCTTTAATTCAAACCCTCCTGTCCCAGCAATATACTTGTAAACCTTTTCTTCACTCTCTCAAGTTTAACAACACCTTTACTATACAAGTGCTACCAGAATTCTATGTAATATTCCAAAAGTGGCCTTCCCAATGTCTTGTACAGCCGCAACAAGACATCCCAACTCCTACACTCAATGCACTGACCAATGAATACTAACGTGCCAAATGCCTTCTTCACCTCTAGACCTACAACTCCACTTAACTATGAACATGCACTCAGTTCTCTTTACTAGCCAACACTCCTTCGGGCCTTACCATTAACTGCCCAAAATCTCTACATTGCTGAGGCCAGACACCAACTCTCTCATACCTCCTTCTACCATCACCTCAATCACGACCCCACCTCCACCCAGACCATCAACAACCTCATCACCTTAGCCGATCTCCCACTCAGAGCCTCCAATCTGATGGTGTGGGGTTGCGGGGTTTGTCTCTATCTGCTGCCCAAGATCCATAAACCCAACTGCCTCAGTCTCTACCTGCTCCTGCCCCACTGAGCTTGTCTCCTCCAACCTCAACTCTGTTCTTTCCCCTTTGGTGCAGGTACTCCCCACCTATGTTCGGGACACAACAAACCCTCCACCATTTCCAAGACTTTCAACTCATGGCCCTGATACCTCATTTTCACCATGGACGTCTGGTCCCTGTACATCTGTATTGCCCACCAGGATGGCCTAAAATGCTCTGCGCTTCTTCCTTTTCAGTAGGCACACCCAGTCCCCTTCTAATGACACACATTTGCTTGGCAGAACTGGTCCTCACCCTCAACATTTTTTCCCTCAGACTCCTCACTTCCTACAAACCAAGGGGGTGGCTATGGGCACCTGTATGGGCCTGAGCTATGCCTGCCTCTTTGTAGGATTTGTGGAACAGTCCCTCTTCCAGAACTACATTGGTACCGTCACTCACCTCCGACTGTTACATCGATGGCTACATCAGTGCTGCCTTGCGCTCCTGCAAGGAGCTCAAATAGTTCAACTTCGCCAACACCTTCCACCGTGCTCTCAAATTCAACTGGACCATTTCCGGCACCTCCATCTCCATCTCCAGTAACCTTCTCAGAAGCGATATCCATTTCAAACCCACTGAATCCCACAATTACCTCGACTACATCTCCTCTCAAAGTGCTATCCCATATTCAATTCCTCCATCTGCTCCCAGGATCAGGTGTTCTACTCTAGGACTTACCAGATATTCTCCTGCTTCTTGGACTGTAGTTTCCCCTTTTATTATTAAAGATGCCCTCAAATACATCTCCCCATTTCCTGCATTTCTGCCCTCAAACCTTCTTCCCCCCAACAAGGGGGGAGTCCCTTCCGTCCCCATGCACCACCCCACCAAACTCCAAATGCAACGCTTCATCCTCTGACATTTCCACCACCCATAATCAGGCCCCACAATCAGAAGATATGTTTCATCCCAGCCCTGACTGCTTTCCACAGGGACTCCTCACTCCATGAATACCTCATCAGATGTACAATCTCCAACAATTCCTTCACCACACCCAGTATCTTTCCCTGCAACCACAAGAGGAGCAACACCCACTTCCTCACCTCCATCCAAGGCCCCAATTATTCCGCATCTGACAGAGATTCACCTGCACTTCATCTAACCTCATCTACTATATCTGTTGCTCCCAACCTGGCCTCCTATATACTAGGGAGACCAAATGCACATTCAGGGACTGGTCTGCGGAGCATCTCTGACCTACACGCACCAAACAACCCAACCTTCCAGGTGCCATCCATTTTAACTCCCCGTCTCCCTCCCCTGGTGTCATGTCCATCCTTGGTCTCCTCCACTATCAGAGTGACACCGACAAACTTGAGGAACAATACCTGATATTTTGTTTTGGGAGCTTACAGGCCAATGGCCTGAATTTTGATTTCACCAGCTTCCAAATCTCTCCACCCCCAGCCTGTCCATCTTCCTACTAATACTTCCTCCCCACAACCCCCTCCACCTGCATCCACACATCTCCATCTCACCTACCCTATCCCCAGCCACATCCCTCTCCCCCTCCCCAGTCCTGACAAAGGGCTTTGGTCCAAAATGACTTCTCTGCTGCCTGGATGCTGTCTGACCCGTAGTTTTCCAGCTCCACATGTTGTGATGTGGATTAGTCTTGCCTTATTTTGCCATTCCAAAAATGTGATATTTCAGATGCATGTAAATTAAATCCATCTGCTACTCTTCAGCCCACTGGCCCATATAGTCAAGATTCCATTGTACTCAGAGATAATCTTTTTTCATAGTCCATGACATCATCTTTTTTGCCGTTATCTAAACTTACTAACCATGCCTCCTATCTTCACATCCAGACCATTTACATAAATGGCAAGGTGCCGTGGACCCAGCACTGATCCTTGCTCCATACCTTGCGATCACAGGCCTCCAGCCTCCAAAACAACATTCCTCTACCACTGTTTCCTACCTTAAAGCCAATTTTGTATCCAAATGGTTTGCCACTCTCACCAGGATCCCATGTGATCTAGCTCTACTAGTCTACCATGCAGAACCGCATTGCATTCCACAATGTCTGCCACTATCTTCAATTTTTTTTAAAATCACTTCTTCAAAACTCACGTGAAACAATTTTTCCACGCACAAAGCCATATTGACTATCCCGGATCAAATTTATATAAGTCCTGTCCCTCAGAATCCCCTCCAACTACTTCACCACTGATGGCGAGGTCTACAGTTCCCTGGCTTCTCTTAAATAATGGCACCCAAATGGCCAACTTTCAGTCTTCCAGCACCTCACCTGTGGGTGTCCATGAAACAAATATCTCAGCAAGGGACCCACCAATCCCTTCCCTAGCTTCATACAGAATCCTGGGAAATACATGATCAGGTCCTGGGGATTTAACTACCTTTGTGTTTTAAGACCTCCAGCACCACCTCTCTGTAGTATAAATTCTTTAAGACATTAATATTTGTTTCCCCAAGTTCCCTAGCTTCCAAATGCTGCTCCACAGTAATAACTGACACAAAGTATTAGTTTAGTATCTCATGTCTCTTGTGGTTCCACACAAGGCCACGCTGATCTTTAAGGAGCTTTATACTCCCCCTAGTTATTCTCTTGTCCTTAATGTATTTATAGAATCTCTTTGGATTTTCCTTAGCTTTGACACGTAAAGTTATCGCATGTCCCCATTTTCCCCTCCTGATTTCCCTCTTCAGGATACTTCTATTGCCCTTATACTCTTCTCAGGATTGACTCGATTCCTGCTGTCTATACCTGACATTTTTCTCGACCACAGCCTCAATTTCTCTAGTCATCTAGCACTCCCTACACTTACCAGCCTTGCCCTTCACACTAGGATTTAGTGTCTTTGGAATTCAAAGCAATGAATGCAATATCTTTAAATATTTTGAAGGCAGAGGTAGACAGATTCCTGCTTTCCTAGGGGGATGGAAGATTATTGGGGATATGCCGTAATGTATGAAAATCAGACCAAACACGATTGCATTGAGCATCCTCCGCCATTCAAAGGGCTGAGTGGCTTCCTGTTGTTCCTTGTTTTTATGTTTAACATCTCACCTGAAGGGCAATGGGCTGAAGGTAACTGATAAAGAAGCTCATCAAAACTTGCTCAACTCCCCAGTAAACATACGTGAATACCACAAACAGGTACGCAGGGAATCCCAACTCAATTACTGACATACCATTCCACTCCGTCTGAGGCTCTTCTTCCTTTGAGACGGCTTCGGAAGCATTCTGCCGAGTGTCTGGTGAAAATCACGTGAACATTTCAGTTCCTCAACAAGCCATCAAGTACTCAAACGCCCTAAACAATGTGTGGATTAAACTGCAACTTATGCTGTCATACTTAAAATTCATTTAGAAACCAGGGAGAAACCAGGTTAAGAAGAGTGCCATGAAAAGGGAGAAGTTAGGAAACAAAATTCTCAGACTACTACTAATTATTTTACAAATGCAAAACTGTAAATCAGGTCATTTTCAGGAAGGTCTAACTTGGTAGTTACGCAATTCCAATCAGCCACCTTTACACAGCTAGATCCTTGGACAGGCATACATCTGACAGATATGTTAACTGCACTTAGGAAAACAAAAGGATCTGTTCAAATTACATCAATCTTGATTTGATGACATTTGGGAGATAATGAACAGTTTTGGAACACAACATTAGGGACATAAAGGAACCTAAGACGACACACAATTATTTCACAGGGATGATACGAGAACTGAGGTTATTGCAATCAGCAAAGGGTCAATGGGTGGGGAGGTCTCTTTTCAGAGGAGGAGGAGAGGGGGACATGCCCTGATAAAGGTAACATTAGAAAAAGGGTTTACGATGAAAAAAATTTTTACTCATTGACAAATTCTAAACGTGACTCAACTTCTACAGAAATGTCTTTAGACAGTAATAACAATTTAGAACTGTATGTAGGAATTGAAGCAAACAGATGGATTTGTGTGTACAGTAGGGGCGCTAAGGGGAGATGTGGTGATAGGTGAATTGAGGTAGGATAGGGCTCGTGCAGAGCATAAATACCCGTGGGCAGCAGATAGACCCTGGAATTTATACATCTATCGATGATGACCTTGATTTTCAGTTTGCACTCCAGCTCAAGGGCTGACTGATATCACCCAGAGCCTCAGTCATGACCAATACACTGCTCTGCTATTCAATTTACATCGCTGCAGGTGATAACCGTGCACGACTGATAGTGTACTGGGTATTGGAAGGCTGACAGATGCAGCCGAAAGAGTAGACTTACTAAATGAATTTGACACACTGCACTCTGTTTGTCAGTCAGCCCTTCCTGCGAACTTCCGCTGGTTTCTACAACCACATACAAATGTAAATGTGGAAGTGCCAACCTTGGGGTACTGACTGGGCTGTTGGCTGGACCGGCGAGGGTGGGGGCTCTGGCTGGCTGTTCCGGGGCTGCAGGAAGGGGCTCCTGAGCTTCCCTGGCAGGAAAAAGCAAAACGCAAGCAGGAAAGAGAACATACAATAAGCAGCACTGTCATCACTACACTACACACAGCAACATACTCAATGATATTAGAGGCAAGCAACATAAGTAGCACAAGCGCTGCTTTATAAATGCACTTCCAAGTATGGTCTCAAACACTGAAAATACTAATTTGAACAAACTAGTGAAATGTGATTCTGTGTTGCTGCACATACCAGAATTGACTATTTTCATTTACCTTAAAGACAGCTTATTAAGGCTGGCATTTATTGCCGCTCCTGAATTGTCCTTTAGAAAACAGCAGTGATTGATTTCCTCGAACCACTGCAGCACTGTGCTAAAGGAAGTTTTACTGTGCTGTTAATGTGAAGTTTCAGAAATCTGACCGACAAAAAAAAAGTGATGATACATTTCCAAATTGGGGTGGTGAGACACTTGGGAGGGGCGATGTATCTGAGCACCAATTACCCTCAGCCCTCAGGCCCATGGAACAACACCCAGAATCTACATTGTTAAAGTTCTGACCAGGTCTCCATCCTGCCCATCCCCACTCAAGTTTATAACAAAAGCAGAATGCACAATGATACAACACTGCAAACATGGCAACAACAGGAGATGGGAACAAGCAAGGAACAGCTCTGTCAATAACAGCCGCAATTTTTACAAACATGAGGTTTAGATTCTGTTGCGATGTGGGAGATGTGGGGAAAATCAAATTATATACTGCAACAAAGAGCATTCTTCCCAACAGCCATTTCTCAGTCCATGTGCCAAAAATTCAGTGTGCTTTATCTGGAGATCAGTTTGCAATTTGTCCACCTTGCATTATGAGGTAGCTGAGGTATCAAATACCGAAACTTCTTTATGGCAACAAGACTGCAATGAGACTACCTCTTCCCTCAGACAAGTGTAGAGGTCTGGATGGGAACATTTTACTAACTGGCAGGTTTAATGCCAGAGATTCAAAAAAAAAATCACAGGGGTTGGGATAGATTGAGAAAAATGTGTTTCCACAAACAAGGTGGTCAACAGCTAGAGGACACAGATAGCTGGGGCAACAGTAGATGTGAAATTCTCCTGAGTTGTGTTTTAACAAGGAAAGGAACTCACCTCACGTCAGCCTGTGAGAACTGAATTCAAATAGGGTTAGTTATTCATCTGGAGAATGTGTCTATTGCGAAAGGTGCCAAGGTTTCAGATTAGTTAGCTTAAAGATGTTTTAACCCTTAGATGGTGCGACTATAAATAAACAAGCAACAGCTATTCCTGCACTTCCAAAATCTTCACAATGCGAGGATAGGCTTCCCCAACACCATCCACATTACAACTCATGTTCTGGTCTAGCAATCTGGCCATGCAGTCATAAGGAAACAGGACAAGACTAGCTGCTGGGTAACTGTAAAAGTCTGGGTGATTTGCTCCTGTCTGCGTGCTCCTTTCCCTCAAAAGGAAGACTGTTAAGCCAGGGTCGTGCGGCAAGTCAGAAAGCCTCTGTGGCCATCAGACAGAGGGTCACTTCACAGACCCAACTTTAATGAATTTTTAAAAAAAATTACTTTCAATGGTTGAAGATCAGTGACACAAATCCTGTCTGTGAACAGGGTGTTGGGAGCAGAAACATGAGCTGAAGACTGCCTTCACTGTTACCTGGCTGTGTGCTTCCACTGAAGGAAGAGGAATCTCCTGCCATACCACGTTCGCGTTCCTTGAACAGTTCCTTTGGATTCACCGATCTCTGGGAAATAACGGATGCAGCTTCCTGCAATGACATCAGTAACGAGTGGTGGAAACAGAGTGCTACATCTGAAAGGGAAGCTCTATAGACAGCACAATCTATTGTCCACTGTTCCACTAGCCCCACCTGTGCCTTGCCATATTTTCCTTTTCCTGGTAAGGAATAAGTTGGCAACACTTATTTCTGGTATCTTTCAGGTGCCAGCTGTAACTGAGCCACCGTATACTTCCACAAACCTTGCAGGTCCCATCGTGAAGACTGATGGTTTAAGTTTCAAGTACTTGAATTCAAACATACCAGGGCGATACTGTGCACGTGATTTGGTGCACACAGGCTCTTAAATCCTCCTTCTCATGTGGGACTTCCTTACCTGTATTATGCCTCAGCCAATGGCACCAAACACACATCAAGTGGCCAGTTTATCACTGTTGCCACATTGTGGGGAATTGCTGCATTTAGACTGATTGCCACATTTACTCAATTTACAGCAGTAACTGTCCTTCAAGGTCATTAACTGACTTCATACCTTAACCGATCAGATCAGAAATTTTTAAGCATCCCTCTATCCCCAAGTAGTTTTTTTTGGAGGACGTATTGGAACTTGCAACAGCTGTCAATGAACAAGCACAGACTCAGATCAGCCTTGACCAGTTGCAGCCAATGACAAATTCTGCCATTACTCTCAAAACTCCCCATCAGCATCTTTTTGGATCCAGTCTGAGCTTCTTGGTGAACATTCCAAAATGCTTTCACATGAGGGTTGCAACAGAACCAGATTTCCACAGACAGTGCAGCAACAGGATAGTGTAGCAAGCAGAAAGTCTGCATACCGTCGCCTTCTCGATGGATGGACTTCTCTTAAAGCCTTTGCGCATCTCCGCCTGGTATTCCTGCTCTTGCTCTTTCTGCAAGAACATCAAGATGGTATCAGAGGGGATAGTGTGACTTAGAGAAGTACCATTAAGCCAGAGAGACTACCCTCGCATCAAGTTCAGAAAAGCCCAGGAAGAAACCCGATCAAAGAACAGTAAATGGAGTTAAACAGCTGCACATCAACAAGGTTTGGAGAGTTAGTACCAGTGACCCTAGTCCCTGGTGTCAGTGAGTTAAGACTTAGAGTGTTTGATGCTAACAGTGTCAGGGGAATTTTATTCTATCTAACCACAGCTTCACCTGCCCTGAGTTTTTTTTTAAAACCATGTATTCTTTCACGGGATGTGGGCATCACTGGCTATGGCAGCATTTGTTACCTATTCCCAAATGCCTTTGCAAAGCAGTTGGTGAGCCACTTATGAACTGTTCCAGTTAACATGGCGTAGGTACACCCAACTGTTATTAGGAAGCAAAGTCCAGGATGTTGATCCAATGACAGTGGAAGGAATAGCAAGAAGTCAAATGGTGTGGGACTACAAGAGAAACCTGCAGGCCTCCATACCTGCTGCCCTTGCCCTTCTAGGTAGTATTTGGAGAAGGACTGGTGAGTTGCTACAGGGCACCTTGTCACGTTGCATCAGGTGGAAGAGGGAGTAAACGTTTAAGCTAGTGGATGTGGTGCCAATCAAATAGACTTTTGTTTCAAATGGTATCAAGCTTCGAGTGTTGTTGAAGCCTGTACTCATCCAGGCAAGTGGGGAGTATTCCACCACACTCCTGTGCTTTGTAGATGGCATTCAGGTGGTGGGCTATTCAATGTAAAATTCCGAGCCTCTGGCCTGCTCTTATAGCCAGCGTGTGTATATATGTCTTTACTTATTCATTCACAGGGTGACTGTCACTGGCTAGGCCAGTATATACGGCCAATCCTTAATTTGCCCCAAGAGCAGTTAGGAGTCAACTACGTTGCTGTGAATATGGAGTCATGTGCAAGTCAGACCAGGTAAAGTTGGCAGTTTCTTTCCCTAAAGGACATGAATGAACCAGATAGCTTTTCCTACAATGGATTCATGGTTATCATTAGGCTCTGAATGTAATATAAATTTGGAATTAAAGTTCCACCATCTGCTGTGGTGGGATTTGAATCTGGGTCCCCAGAACATTACCTGGGTGTCTGGATCAACAGTCCAACAATAATACCACCAGGCCATCACCTCCGCTTATAGCTAGCCCAGTTTAGCTTCCAATCAAATGTAAGCTCCAGGGAGATGGAGGGGTGGGGGAAGAAGAATTCATTGCATGTCAGGGGATGCTGATTGACTAATCCCTTGTTGGAGATTGTCATCGCTTGGCCTGTGTGGTGTGCCACTCATCAGTCCAAACCCAGATATTGTCCAGGTCTTGCTGCATTTCGACTTGGACTGCTTCAGTATCTGTAGTAGTTGTAAATGGAGCTGAACAGTGTTTGTCAACGGTTGCTCGTTCAGCTTCTGACCTTCTGATGGAGGCACGAACATTGATGAAGATGGTTGGTCAGAGGACACCAACCCTCGCAACTCCCACAGAGAGATGTCCTGGAGCTGAGATGACTGACCTCCATAGACATACCCAGCTTCCTGTGTATAATATGACTCTAGCCAGCGAAGCCCTCACAATCCCCCTTAAGGATAGTCATTTGTTGAGGTATATTTACTCTGCGGTGTGTATAGGACACACCGGGCAAATCTCCACATTGCCTTATGAATATCAAAAAATGCTGGATGCAAAACATGCCATGTGTTTATCAACAGTGCCATTAAAAAATACACCCATTTCTAACAGAAAGTTACTCATCAAAAGCTCAGGCAGACAGTCAATGCCCACTTTCAGCTTATGTTTACACTCCTCAGCAATGTTTATTATAGAATGGTAACACTCACCCAACGCTGTTTCTCATACTCTCTGCTCTGTGACTCTTGCTTCTTCTGGAACTGCCTACAGTGATCAAAAACAACATACGAGGACCACAAAGGGACAAATGTTTTCCACCAAGGAGATTGATGACTTGAAGGCCCCACTTGGAAATAGGCTGATTTTCTCCAAGTGTTAATTATAAAGACTCACCTTAAACTGCATGTGGCACTATTTCAGTGAAAAGCAGGGTTTAGTTACTCAACAGGAACTGATTATGTGTAATTGTTACTCTTCCCGAATCAATTTCAACCTCTTCTGTAAGAGTTCTACAGATTGCTTAGTAATTGTATGATTGGTAATTGTAATGATTTGTTACACTCTGTGTTTATAAAGTGATATGAAACTGCTGAGTGTCTGCTGCCATCCCATCTCCCTTTCAAAACTCATCCGAGATTGCTGTAAACCTTCACATTTTTGCCTGTGATCTTCCAATATGTCATAAGTGGTGAGGTTTCCTCAGATCTACTCAAAACTCTTCATTACCTTTCAAATTTAGAACACTCGAGACATATCTTGACAGATGAAGGAAAAGGCAGGGAATAGAAGGATATGGACCACATGGAGTCAAAATGTTTTAAACTTCAAAAAAGGCATCATCTGTCAGCACAGGCTTGGCAGGCCAAAGAGCTGTTCCAGTGCCGTATTATTCTTTAAATTTTACCGAGATACTGCTCTAGCAAAAGCCAAAGTGTTTTCACTCCTGGGTGATGCATTTCAATGTCAAACTTGGGCAAATTCTGCTACTTCAAGCTGGCATGATGCAGTGGTACACACAGCCTGGTTACCAGGAGCTCGTAAGGGTGTAAAGAGACTTAAAGGAAGATGACAAAGCTAGATGCCATTGCCAGCAATCAGCAATAACTTCAACTGGCAGTGTAGGAGAACTACTATCATGAGGATTGCAATGGTATAAAACTGGTGGGACAAGGAATGTTTGAGAAGTGGAGTACAGAGGCATTGAAGCAGAAGTTAGTTAACAAGGGAAAAGATGCAAGGGTGGGGGAGTGAGAACAGGAGACCAGCTGGGTCAAATGGCCCATTTGTGCAAGACACTTTATATGAACATGCATGGAAAGAATGAAGTGAAACCACAACATGACAGCACAAGTGTTGGGCTGAAGGGTCTACTTATGTGATGATACTATGGCTTTAATAGGTGTATTTTGTGCAGGTTCTTTTTAAAGAGAAGTTTTAAAGCAGAGGTGAAGAGCTGTCCACTCAGCCATTTAAGTAGACAGTTTCAGGCTTTGGGTTTTTTTTGTAACTAGAAAAAATAGAAGTAGGCTGAATGGGTGAGGTAAGCTCGAACAGAACCAGGATTTTGCCTTTTAAGTTGTTGCTGCTGGGGTCCTGAAGCTGCAGCACACTTGTCCCTACTACTTTCTTCGTTTTCTCTTAACGCTGCTATAATTGTATTTTTCTTAACTTGCCTTTTGCCAAGGGTCTGTTTATGGAATGTTATTATATTGGTTCAGTTGTTTGATAGTAGAATAACAGATTATTCTATTACATTTCCTAATGGAGTTCAGTTATTCCAATTTCTTCTTTCTTTTGTTGTATTTTAACTATAGTGTATGAATAAAATTATGTTTTGCTACAAAAGGACGCAACATCTTGCGTTTACCCTTAAAATAAGAAAAAGTTAGATCTAAACTACCTTCTGAATATATTTTGAGGGGGTCTGGTCTGGTCCGGTCCATAACAAATTGGGGGCTCTTATTGGGGCCAAAATCAGAGAGAACTGAGTGGGGAGTAGCGGTGCCTTTCGCTTCAGATGTCGCATTCAGTTGATGTGTCAGTGTGCTGCCTTGTGTAATAATGGCTCTTTCAATTGCTATGCATTTCTGGGAAGTGGGAAGAAGTTACTTAGAGTTCTGCAGAAAAAGTGAAGCTTCTGGAATCTGTTATCAAGCAGGAGCTGGGGTTGCTAGTGTCTGTGAGCACAGGGGAGATGGCTGCAATTTCATTGAAAATGAAGATGCTTGAACATGAAAAGCAAATCAGTCTGAATTATGGTTAAAAGCTAAGGAAAAAGAAAAGAGCAAGCACAGAAAGGGAGAGTATTTGAATGTCAGTGGTTAGAATTGAAAACTCAAAATCAGCTTAAAATGGCACAGTTAGAAGTGAAGCATGGTTGTGATAAAGGACAGTGATAGACAGCAATCCCATCATATCCACAAGCCTGGTGGGAATCTATGCAAGTATGGCCCAGCACTACCCAAGTTTAATGAGAAGGATGTAGAAGCTTTTTTCATTTCATCTGACAAAGTGACTAAGCAAATGAAATGGCCAGTGGCCACGTGGGTATTGTTGATCCAAACCAAGTTGGTAGGTAGGGCTGAGAGAGATTTGCATCACTAGAAGAGGTATACAAGGTGAAAAATACCACCTTAAGTGCATAGGAGCTAGTACCAGGATCCTCCAGACAACGATTTAGGAATCTAAGGAGGGAGCCTGGTCAGACGTACAGAGTTTAAAAGGATCAAAGTAATTTTGAGTGATAAGGGCATTGAAAATAGAAGAAACACGCTTCTCTCCGAGATAATTGTATTGGAGGATTTTTAAAAATAAAATTACTTCCTGAAGTAGTGAGAAATCATGTGGAGAGCGGAGTTAAAGCGACAAAATTAGCAGCAGTGGCGGACGATTAAGAGTTGATTCAGAAATCAAAGTTTGGTTTCTGACATCAATTTCAATCTGCGAGGGATAGACTTTGGGGTAAGGAGAAATCCTCAGGTATTAAGGGAGAAGGTGATCTCACTGAAGGGAGGTGATGGCCTAGTGGTATTATTGCTGGACTGTTAATTGAGCGACACAGACAATGTCCTGGGAACCCAGGTTCAAATCCTGCCACAGCAGATGGTAGAACGTGAATTCAATAAATACAAATCTGGAATTGAGAATCTAATGACAACCATGAATCAATTGTTGATTGGTGAACCAGATGGGCTTTTCCTGACAATGTGCTTTAGGCAAGGAAACTGCCATCCTTACCAGGCCTGGCCTACATGTGACTCCAGACCCACAGCAAAGTGGTTGACTCTTTACTGCCCTCTGGGCAATTAGGGATGGGCAATAAATGCTGCTTAGCCAGCAACACCCTCATCCCACGAATGAATAAAGGAAAAAAAATTCATCTCAGGACTGAAAAGGAAACCCATGAGGGGGGACAAAAGTAGTATAAAAAGTGCAGAGATAATGGGAACTGCAGATGCTGGAGAATTCCAAGATAATAAAATGTGAGGCTGGATGAACACAGCAGGCCAAGCAGCATCTCAGGAGCACAAAAGTGGATGAAGGGTCTAGGCCCGAAACGTCAGCTTTTGTGCTCCTGAGATGCTGCTTGGCCTGCTGTGTTCATCCAGCCTCACATTTCATTATCGTATAAAAAGTGCAGTTGTTTGCCGTGCAATAATAGTAAGCCACACAATGTCACAGTGTTGGTGGTTTAGAAAAAGAACTGGGAAGATGCATGTGGGAAAACAGTAAGTTTCGTTGAAGTGGTGAAGGAAAGCACAAGGGAAGCTAAAAAGCTGCAAAAGACTGTACAGCTTGATCAGGGGTTGGTTGGGGGAGTAAAGTGCCAGATCTCTCTGAAGAATTTACTTGCATGGATAAGGTTTACTTATGCATGCCAGGAGGAGCAGGCAAACAAATGAAGATGTTGAGAGATACGGGAGCAAGTCAATTTTCAATGGTGAGACATGAGGAGATATGTAATTCAGAGGGCGCGTTGCCAGAAAAGGTAGTAATATGCGAATTTATGGTGAGAAGTACAGTGTTCCATTATATACAGTGATATTGGAGAGTCTGATGAATAGTGGTGGTAGGAATAATAGAGAAATTCTCAATACCAGGAATACAGTTTATCTTTCTTAATGATGCAGCTACAATCTCAGGTGAAAGTGATGCTTTCCGTGGCTGAAAAGTCAATTAGGAAAATCAGGCAACTGAGGTCTTAAGTATCACGACACTGAGTTATAGTCTAACAGGTTTACTTGAAATCAGTCTTTGGGAGTGCTGCCCCTTTGCCACTTCACCTGACAAAGCAGCAGCACTCCAAAAGCTTGAGATTTCAAATAAACCTGCTGGACCATGACTTGGTGCCATGTGGCTTCTCACCTTGCACACCCCAGTACAACATTGGTGCCTCCACAGCATTACGTAAAGTGCTAAATAAAAACCAAAAGAATTGCAGATGCTGTAAATCAGGAACAAAAACAGAAGTTGCTGGAAAAGCTCAGCAGGTCCACTTGCATCTATGCAGACGGGGGGAAAAAAAAAAATCAGGTAACGTTTGGGCCAACGAAGAAATCAAAGAATGAGGATAAGGAAGCTGAAGTTCTATTTATCAGGAACTTATTTTTCTCAACCATTTGATCAAACAAAGAGCAGGTGGAAGACGAAGTGGATATGTTTAGTTCAGATAAATTCACTGAATTACTGGATGTAGGGACTGGGGGCATTCTGGCGAAGTTTGCCGATGATACAAAGATAGGTGGACAGTCAGGTAGTACTGAGGAGGTGGGGAAGCTGCAGAAAGATTTAGACAGTTTAGGAGAGTGGTCCAGGAAATGGCTGATGAAATTCAACGTGAGCAAATGCGAGGTCTTGCACTTTGGAAAAAAGGATACAGGCATGGACTATTTTCTAAACAGTGAGAAAATTCGTAAAGCAGAAGTACAAAGGGATCTGGGAGTGTTGGTCCAGGGTTCTCTAAAGGTTAACTTGCAGGTAGAGTCCGTAATTAAGAAAGCGAATGTAATGTTGTCATTTATCTCAAGAGGGTTGGAATATAAAAGCAGCGATGTGCTTCTGAGGCTTTATAAAGCTCTAGTTATGCCCCATTTAGAATACCGTGTCCAATTTTGGGCCCCACACCTCAGGAAGGACATACTAGCCCTGGAGCGTGTCCAGCGGAGATTCACATGGATGATCCCTGGAATGGTAGATTTAACAAACGATGAACGGCTGAGGATCCTGGGTTTGTATTCATTGGAGTTTAGAAGGTTGAGGGGAGATCTAATAGAAACTTGGAAGATAATGTATGGCTTAAAAAAGGGTGGATGTTGGGAAGCAGTTTCCATTAGGTGGGGAGACTAGGACCCGTGGGTGCAGCCTTAGAATTAGAGGGGGTAAATTTAAAACGGAAATGAGGAGACATTTCTTCAGCCAGAGAATGGTGGGCCTGTGGAATTCATTGCCACAGAGTGCAGTGGAGGCCGGGACGTTAAATGCCTTCAAAGGCAGAGATCGACAAATTCTTGATCTCACAAGGAATCAAGGGCTACGGGGAGAGTGCAGGGAAGTGGAGTCAAAACGGCCATCAGCCATGATTTAAATGGCAGAGTGGACGTGATTGGCTGAATGGCCTTACTTCCACTCTTTCGTCTTATGGTCTTACAACAAAGATCACAAAAGCCCAAGTCACGTTACTGGACATGGACAGATGGTCTCACTAGATGTGAAAACAAGGGCCATTGTACCATCGAAGAGGGAAGTACCAAGATTTATGGGACTGCATGATTTTCATCAGCAGTTTGTACCAAACTAAGCAGTATGGTTGCTCCACTGACTAACTTATTGAAGGAGTACAGAAAATTTCAATGGAAGGAGAACTTTCAGAAAGCATCTGACACCTGAAAGCAGTGATAATCGCTACCCCAGTGTCAGCTACACCTAATTACACAAAACTATTCAAGGTGGCTATCAATTCAAGTGATGTGGGCATTGGTGCTGTACCATTGCAAGAAATACAGGAAGACAGAAAGACCTATTGGGTATTTTACTAGAAAATTGAATATCAACATAAATATGCGACCATTTAGAAGGAAACCTTGAGCTTTGAAGGAGGATTCGGTGCTTTCAGCATGGGAAAAACAGACTGGGAAGGACTACATGTACTAGTTCACATCTGCATGCTCAGAGTCAATGTAATGCGTATGTATTGTACTGGACTAACAGCATGAGGCTAAAGGTTTTTAAAACAAAGCTATTGCGTGTTGAGGGGATTTTTTTGTGGAGGGTGGCAGGGAAAGAGGCACAATGCTATTATGACTTTTAGGCATATTTTGTCCCGTCTTTCTTCGAAGAGGGGTTTTAAAGCAGAGATACCAAACTGTTTGTTGAAATCCATTAAACCCATTTTCAGGTCTTGGGGATTTTTAAAACAAAATATAGGAATAAGTAAAGCAGCCTGAATGGGTGTGGTTGAGCTCCCACAGGACTAGGATTTTTAGTTTTTAGTAGCAGTTGCTGCTGCAGTCTTGAAGCTGGGTTTGAAAGCTGCAGTACATATCTCCCTGCTTCTCTTGGTTTTCGATTTTTTTTCCTTTCGGGGCTGGAGAATTACCTGAGAGATCATCTATTTTTAGAACATTGCCTTTTTCCAAGGGTGTCTTTATGGGGTATTACTATATTGGAACAGTTAATTGGTACCAGTTAATAATCTTTTATTCCTTTAAGTTTTCCAAGAGAGTTGTTATTCCAATTTCTCCTGTTATATTTTAACTGAAGTCTATGAATAAAGTGCGTTTTGCTTCAAGTCTGACAGTTTGACAAGCTGAATTGCATCTGGAACACAATCCCTTACACTTGCCTTCAAAATAAGAAAACATTATGGTCTAGACTATCTTTTGATTATATTTTGAGGGAATTTCGTCTGGTCCATAACATTTTAATGCTGTAAATCTAACAGCGGCAGGCCCTTTTGCTCTCATCCACAGAAGTAAAGATGACAAGATGCTATAACTCACTTTTGTTGGTCAATCTGACTAGATCTCTCCATGAAGCGCTGCTCCCTCAGTTCAGACTCTCTGCGTTCCCTCTCCTTCCTTTCCTTTTCTAAGCCCTCTTGTTCCAGCGCCGCCTTCTTTTTATCTTCTTCTCTTCGCTTTTCTTCATCTATCTGTGGTACAAGGTATGAGCTGTTAGTTTTTTATTATTTGTTTGCTGCAAGGTTGTCCGGTTACAGCTCAGGTTCAAGGTTTCAAGCACGGCCAGGGGGTAAAAACTGCTCCAATCCTACCACCTTTCACACTAGAAACAAGGAATAGGCATCCACTAACAAGGCCAGCATTTCTTACCTCTGTCTCACATACTGCCTCAGCATTCAAGCCTTCAACACTGCTGGGACAGCAAGTAGGTGACTAGTTGAAGCTGTTGGCGTGATGATAGAATTACACATACGGTAAGAGCTCAATAATCCCACTACTTTAAAACCAGCCTCTTCCCAGAATTTTCTCACTCAACCCAGATGGCCAACCCACTGTAGTGGGATTTGAATGTACAACCTCAGGATTAGTGATGACCTGTAGTCACATGTCCAGCATCAATCCTATTGTGCACATAACCAAATCCTTACCTGGGTCTGTGCCCAAAAACTCGCTTTGTTCGCACTTTGTATTTCTGACATTGCATTAGTCTTCTTATAAACAGAGCCCTGAAGGAAGAGAATAGCAGAGAAGAATGCAATTGTAATAATGAATTGCTAATCCATATAATCATCAGCGTGAACCCACTTTCTGTTGTTGTCACTGGCCAGTTAAGAGGGTTGGGTCTGAGAAGGGACAGCTCAGAGCATCAGGTTTCTCATCATCTAATCATTAATCCTTGCTGTCAAACAAACAGTTGTAATCATGTCCTGTGCTCAGATCTATACCTTCTGCCAGAGGAATCACAGCAACTGCTATGTACTCTCAGGCTATGAGGTGAGCGTGTGCTGATGACAAGTCTGACAAATACCATCTCAAGAACGGTACGAGGCACCATTACCAGCCCTCTTGCCCCTTTATGTTGTAGACTACAGGCTCATGTCCTTCCAGTGGATGGGACAAGGGCTGGCTTTTACTCAGCACTCCATCAAAATATCTTTCAAATACTCAACATAGAGTCATTGAGTTATACAGCATAGAAACATACCCAGTGGTCTAAACTGTCTGCACCAAGTAGGCATCTTAGTCTAACCTAGTCCCATTTGCAAGCATTTGGCCCATATCTCTCTGAACACTTCCTATTCATACACCCTTCCAGATGCCTTTAAAATGTTGTAACTGTATGAGCCTCCATCACTTCCTCTGGCTGCTCGCTGCATAAATGCACCACCCTCTGCAAGAAAAAACCTATCAGATCCTTACGTTGTCCTAACATTCTATACCCAATAGATGAACTTAATTTGTAGTATCCAGAATGAAATTCAAAAATTCAACATTTTTACATATGAGGCGGAATTGTTTGTACATAGTATTTAAATTTTTGCCCCATCAGGTGGATTGATTCCATGATGTCGTGCAGTGTTCAGTTTGTATTACGTTTGTGCAGTTCTATGTTCAGTACATAATTCTGTGACTGGTCTGCTTTGAGATGCTAGTAATTGTTTCTGTGCTGCTGTGTGTCGAATCTGTAACTGAATACAGAACACATAGGCAGACAATCTGTAATGGTCTATCTAGTCACTTTGCATACGAAAAAGTGCAGAGTATCATCCTGGAAACTCAAGGTTAACATCACAGCAACGTGTATTGGAGGGGGTCAGGTAGAACTCAATCACAGAATACCAATCTCTCACCTGCTTTTACTTCCAATCATTACATTGAATACCAAATCCTAAATACCTCCAACCGTCATTTAGACTCATTTTGCGCACGCCCTTTACAAGAGAAAGCAGGACAAGACAAACTCACCACAGGGCCCTGTGGCTGAGTATCCTGGAAGCGGGAGCTCTCCTTATGAAAACTGTAGTTAGCGCCCGAGGCCTTGGCCACTTTATTAACAATGACCTCAGGTTCAACATCCTCATCAGCACGGGCATTGATAGTAACATGGGCACCCTGGAGAAAAGTAAACATTTGACACCAACTCACATTAATGAAGTGAAATGTGCCAAATAGTTTCACAGGAAGGTAAACAAACTAAATTTAAACACTGAAAAATGTAACAGTCATTGGTCAGGTGGGCCAAAACTGGGTCAAAGAGGTCAGTTTTGAAAGGCAGATGGAATTTTACAGTTTAGTGACTAGGTGGCTTAAGGCAATAGAGGTGAAGGAAATCAGGGACGTGCATGAGACATGAATTGTAGAAACAAGATATCTCGATGGTTTGTAGGGCTACAGGAGTTCAAGGAATTGAAAAAATGTGAGACAACAGGGGACTGGAGCTCAAGGATAAGAATTTAAAAGTGGAATTTTGCTGGAATGGAAGCCAGATTTGGTTAGCAAGCACTGGAGTGATAAGCAAACAGGACTTGGTTAGAGCTGAGATAACATAGCAGTTTTGGAGGAGTGAGGTCAACAATTGAGTACCAAGTGGGAGGTGCGCAAGGAGGGCATTGGAATGGTCCCAATTAAAAGGTAACAAAAGTGTGACCGAAGAGGAAATTAGCCAAGGCATAAACAAAAGTCAAACAGACAAACATTCGGATCTATATTGAACACCTTGCACTGCCATATTTGACAGATTAAAAACTTGATTACACTTTACCTTTAGAAAGTTGGCCACAGTACTGACATGATTGGCACACAACCCCTTCCTGGCATCTTTCACTCCTTCACCAGTCTGAAGAAAGGCAAAGTAAATAAGGGTGGATGTCAATGTCTTGTGCAGTCTGAATCACATTATCATTGATAAAACACTACGGACCAAACCAGACCCCTCAACATATTCTGAGAAGGTTTAACTTTTTAAAACAAAAGTCTGCAGCTTGGGTTGCAGTGAGAGTTGTTGGCTGGTTTGCCGAGTTGACTATTTTTCATGCAAATATTTTGTCTCTTTTCTAAGTGACGAAGTCAGTGCTGTGTAGCCTCTGTTGAAGCACTGTTGTTCTGTCCAGCTCTGAATTTATATGGTCAGTCTGTCATGGTGGGCAGCCTTGTACCCAGTTTTATGCCATAGGCCTCCAGGAATTCTTGCGTGTCTTTGTCTTGCTCATCCTTGTAGTGTAACTTTGTCCCAGTCAAACTATTGTCCTTCTCGGTCAACAGTGTAATGAAACAAGGGAGAGTTGGCTGTGCCATTTTGTTGCGAGTTCATTTTCAATATATCCTGGTGGTGGCTTTCCTCCATCTGTCCTATGTAGTGCTTTTCGCAGTGTTTCGTGGGGCTCAATACACTAGATACCCTACCCTACGTTAGGAACACATCAGAACTGACAAGACTCCTATGACCTCTTAGAATAAGAGCAGCACACAAACCTACAGCCACACTTCGCCAGTTACTCTCAAAGACTAAGACCCCATACACACAATAAGCAAGACAAATGCGATATACGAAACACCATCCACATACCACTCAGGTATAAAACTGGAAACAAGACTGCCCACCATGACAGACTGGACCATACTAATGCAGAGTGGGCTAGAACAACAGCACCTCAAATGGAGAGATAATGGGAACTGCAGATGCTGGAGAATCCAAGATAACAAAGTGTGAAGCTGGATGAACACAGCAGGCCAAGCATCTCAGGAGCACAAAAGCTGACGTTTCCGGCCTAGACCCTTCAGAGAGGTGAAGGAGGGTCTAGGCCCGAAACGTCAGCTTTTGTGCTCCCGAGATGCTGCTTGGCCTGCTGTGTTCATCCAGCTTCACACTTTGTTATCCAGCATCTCAAATGGAGGCTACATAACATTGATGTTGTCACGTTTGCATGAAAAGCAGTCAGCTCGGTGAACCAACGAACAACTCCATTTTGAGATGCTATTTCTTTAGATGTGAAGTGCTGTGTTCCAAGTGCAATATGGATGGTCAAACTACTTGATGTTAAAAAAAAACACATTTATTTAAACATTGTAGTAAAAACACGAACAAAACGAAGATAGAATTTAGGATAACAACTTTTGGTAAACTCACAAAACATCACTAAAGATTCAGGTAAAGTAGCAGCTAGGAGACATTAACTAAAGCTTCCAACTCTTTTGAAACCCCAAAGGCTTCTGCTTAAAACTGTTTTTTTTTAAATTTTCAGTTCAAACTAGAAAGCCTGGTCTGAGAGAGCTGACCACATCAAAGTTGACTCCATTTGTCCCAACTTTTACAAATAATCCCAAGGGTTCACAACAGTTTCCTAATAGATCTGCATCTCTGCCTTCAACTTCTCTTCAATAAAAGGAAAAATAACCTCTTCAAGTGACAGCACCATCACACACATTTGCAGCTTTTTATCACCTAGTACCATGTGTCCCTCAAAAATGGACAGAAAACACTGCTTTCAACATCATGGCTCTCTTGGAAACAGATTCTAAAATAAGAAAGGAGATAAAACTGACTTGTAGTGATACCATGTTACACACAGCATAAATATATGCAAGAGTAGATAACTATGTTTCTGGTAACTACACAAAAGGTTAAATCCCAGGCAACGTGCAAAGCAGGACTAGGCTCAAGAGTGCCTCTGCATTGGCACTGCATTATCAAAATTTCACATGCACAGTGACTATCTACCAATCACCTTCAAGTAAGAAAAACACACCATCATCCTTTACTGAAAACGATCAAATTAACTTGAGATGAGGGATAACAGTGCTGTAATTCAATACTTACCCAGTTGATGAGGACATATTTGGGTAATCCTGAATTGGGGTCTTTCACTCGACAAAAAGCGTACATCACTTTCCCACTGTTTAGTTCATCCACCAACTCCTCAAGGCCCCCATCTGACAAAGACAAAAGTAAACTCGGTGTAAGAGGTGTGCACAGCCACATTCTTAGATTCCTGGTCTTTCAAGGGAGGAGCTTGACACTTGGATTTAATAATAATGGCACATCCTGATAAAGGACGAGAAGGTGGCAGCCTTATCGATGAAGAAGTTACAGGGTTAGAGGCTGTAAGTCAAAGAGGACACCAAGTTTGTTAAAAAGCTTTGCTCAGCCTGAGAGAGCATGAAATTAGTGGCAATATAGCGTATGGAATGAGCTACCAGCAGAAGTGATTGAGGATAAACAACATTCAAAGGGCAAGATTTGAAAAGACAAGGACCCCGTGCAGGGAAATGGGATAAGCGCGGATGGACATTTTGGTTGACACAGACGAGTGCCGAGGGTGGCATGGTGGCTCAGTAGTTAGCACTGTTTTCTCAGTGCCAGGGACTCAGGCTCTCCTTGTGTCTTTCTGAGTTTCCTCCAGATGCTCTGGTTTCCTCCCACAGTCCAAAAATGTGCAGGCTAGGAAAACTGCCCACAGTGTTGAGGGATGTGTAGATTAGGTGAGATGCTCCGAGAGTCAGTGGGGACTTTTTGGGTCAAAGGGCCTGTTTCCATGCTCTGGGGATTCTATAAAAGTTAGGGACAAAGGGCCTGTCTCAGTGCTATGAACGGACAATTGCCCCTGCCTTCCCAAGTTTAAGTGGATATATGAGCAGCTCTTCCAAGACAGTATGCTCAGACAAGCAGTCTGAAAAGCTGCATGAAAGGGGGAACCTAATCTCATGTCTGAAAGAGATGGTTTGCTAAGAAGCTGGGGGAATCATTGATCAATGGAAGACTCACTGGAAAAGGATGTGTGGTAAAAAGAGATGTACTGTCCAGGGTTGACAAGTGAGGGAAATTTAAGTGAGCTAGATGAGGCATTAACCTTGACAGGTTAACAGTGAAGTATTATGTAATGGTCACCCACTGGTTGTTTCAGGGCTACAACAACAAAAAAAAAACGCTGATTGAAAAGATCCAGGGCACTGTTACCACTATGTAGAAGCTGACCAAAGATAGAATTGAAATTCATTTCCCTTCATCTTCACCCAAGACCATACGATATAGAAGAATGAGGCCATTCAACTCATTGAGTCTGCTGTGCCGTGGTTGATACGTTTCTCAACCCTATTGTCCTCCCTTCTTGGAACCCTTGATTCCCTTACTAATTTAAGTATTGATCTGTCTTAACTACAATCAGTAATTCCACGGCAATGAGTCCCATGGTTCACCACGCTCTGGCTGAACAAATTCCTGCTCATTTCAGTTTGAAGCATCATCTGTCTTCTGAGGCTGTCTCATTGGGTCCTAAGCCTTTTAATGGAAACATCATCTTCACATCCACTCTATTCAGGCCTCTCGGTTTTTTTTTTAAAGTCTTAACCAGATTCCCCCTCATCCTTCTCAACTTCATGGAGTTCAAACCAAGAGTCCTCAACCACTTCTCATGTCGAGACCTTAAGCATTCGTGTTCACCTCCTCTGGATCCCTCCAAGGCCAGTACATTCTTCCTTAGATCCAGGGCCCAAAATTGCTTATAATGTTCCAAATGCAATCTGACCAAAGCCTTATACAGCCTCAGTAGTGCATCTCTGCTTTTGTTTTCAAGCCCTCATGAAACGAATGTTTACACTGCATTTGCCTTCCTAACTGCCAGATGAACCGATGTTAACCTTAACAGAATCCTGAACTGGGACTCAAAGTCCCTTTATGCTTCAAGTGTTTGAAGCTTTCCCCATTTAGAAAATGGGCTACACCTTTATTCTTCCTACCAAAGTGTGTAACTTTACACTTCCCTACAGTATGTTCCATCTGTCACTTCTCTGAACATTCTTCTGGCTTGTCCAAATCCTTCCTGCTTCCTCAACACTACTGCTCTTCCATCTTTCTCCGGGCTATCTGCTTACTTAGGAACAACGCCCTCAGTTCTTTCATCCAGATGGTTAATATATAACGTGATTAATTGTGGTTTCAACACAAACCCTTGTAGAACTCCTCTAGTCACCAGCTGCCATCCTGAAAAAGATCCCTTTACCTCTTACTCTTGCCAGTCAGCCAATCATCTATCCATGGCAATACCTTGCCCCTAATACCATGGGGTCTTATATGCTTTATTCATTCATGGGATGAGGGCATTGCTGGCTAAGCAGTAGTTATTGCCCAACCCTAATTCACTTCAGAGTCAACCACATTGCTGTGGGTCTGGCATCACACGTAGGCCAGACCAGGGAAGGATGGCAGTTTCTTTCCCTAAAGGGCATTAGTGAACCAGGTGGGTTTTTCCAACAATCAACAATGGATTCATGGTCATCATTAGATTTTTAATTCCAGAAATTTTATCCGATTCACATTCCACCATTGCCCATGGCAGGATTCGAAGCCGTGTCCCCAGAACATTATGAGTCCCTGGATTTACAGTTCAGTGATAGTACCACTAGGCCATCAGCTCCACACAAAGAGCCTCCTGTGCAGCACCTTGTCAAAGGCTTTCTGGAAATCCAAACAGATCACATCCATTAGCTCTTCTTTGTCAAATTTGCTCGTTACCACCTCAAAGAATTCTAAAAGATTTGTCAGATGTGACCTCCCTTTGATGAAATCACGCTGACTCTCTCCCTGTTTTACCGTGCACTTCCAAGTACTACATAATCACATCCTTAATAATAAACTGAATGTAATCTTAGCAGTGATAGAGGTCAGAGTAAATGGTCTATAGTTTCCTATCTTTTGTTTCCCTCTCTTCTTAAACAGGGGTGCCTCTTTGCCATTTTTCAATTCTCCCGGACTCCAGTGATTCCTGAAAGATCATCACCAATGCCTCATCAATTGCGTCCAGCTATCATCTTCTGAACCCAGAGGTGTTGTCCATCTGGTCTGGGTACAATTAAACAAGTATTTCACAAAGGGACAAAACACAATTAGCCTCAGGCAGCAAGGTCTTGTTATTGCATCTGGGCAGATCAACTCTAACTAGTCCAGTGTCGAACCAAGAACTCCATTCATTTCACAGTGATGTTAACTATGTTAACCTGATAAGTACCAGCCACAGATGACAAGTAGATGAAGTGACCTCACCTCCAGTCCCTGCCACCCGCAGGTCATTGCTGTTGCCTTCATATGTAAAAAGTGCCCTGAAAAACAGAAAACAAGACAATCAGATTTCCTCTCATCCTTATAGAGAGCACCCAGCTCTTGAAAGGAAATGAGCTGCATTGACAAATGCTGCCATATGCAGCCATCACTTGGCATTATTCCAATAACACTTACATACATAGGCAATGTTGTTCACCACATTCTCAGTTAATGATGGCCAATTCAAACAGGCCACACTTCAAATGCAAACCTGCCATCTCAGTCCCCGTAAGCCAGGAAATTCTCACCTCATTCAAAAGACAGCAAACAGTGTTGCAACCACTCGATGATTAGCACTATGGGGTTTTGTTTGTCTCCAACAGTGGCCTTAATTGATACTGGGCCAACAGCCTCTAACTGCCACGCTAGATACATTAGAGGAAAATACAGGAACGAATCAGAACCGTGGCAGACTGAGTGTTCCTCTGACTTAGCATGAACTAGCCAAATTGTACAGACTAGTGTCTGTCAAACGGAGACTCAAAATTTTAAAGATCTGTCACAGCAGCTGAGTGCTGGGTGTCCACCTGCTTGTGACAAACCATTACTCAGCTCTGCTACTACTTTGCACTGGAAGGAGGAGAACTTACATGACTTCAAACAAACTGCAATTCCAGGCCCAGTAGTATCAGATTTTTCCATGTAGCAGACTGCTCAGCTTTTATTCAGTTGACTTCATGCTTGTGGCACCAAGAGAAATCATGGGCTTCATAGGACCTCCCATCTCCCCAAACTTGCTATTTTCCTGTTGACTGTGTGTAAACTAAATTTTCACACTACTTTTACCCTAGTTTTGCAAATACTTTAATTCTCAAATCATTACTCAATTCCCTTTTCCAGTCTGTTTCCAGCACTTTTTCACAGATCATAGCAGCTCTGCATTCAAAGAGCAGGTTTTATCTGTGATCTTAACATTGTATCCGCTCCTACCAGAAGGAAGTCCTTATTGACTTCCTTCTCAAAACCACTCAGAATTTTGCAGACTTCCAGACTTTAACTAAATTAACTGAGCAAGTCAGGCCAATAGAGGAGCTATTTTATAACCAACCTGTTTAAGGACCGAAGCCTTCCTCCTTAAAAACAGGCTCTGATACTTGGTCATCCCCTTCTTCACTCAAAGTAGTGTTAGGAGCTTGGTCAGGAATGTGAGCATACAAAGCATGATAAAGGGCTATTACATTGGCAGAGAGAAGTTTGAAAAAGTGTACATCACTGGAAAAGAAACATGTGGAGCAATCGCCAGGCAAGACAACAGACCCTGATTAGGAACAACTTAATGTGTGCAGATTCAACAACAGTGAGAATGCTTCATCGTAGATTCTTAGAACCATGGAGACCATTTTGCGCATGACATCTGTGCTGCCCAAAGTTTTGTTGATAATGTTACAGTGGAGAGGTTCTGCTCAGCCCTTCTACACACCTAAACTGCAACAAGGAGGCCATTCAGTGCTATAAGCCCAATAGTCTTTTAGTTAGATCAATGTCAATGCTGTCATGAAACCACTCCCAAACAGAAATCTATCATTCCTCGCACCAGCGATTTCAATTGCAGACTACAAATCCTGTTGAAGTGTTTCACACATTTCTCCAACTGAGTAGTCACATCAAGCCTCATCAGTCCGAGCTTCAACTCGATTCTCATGTCCTGGGCTTGCCCAACCAGAGGAATAGTTTACCCATAGTGTTTTCAATCATTCAACTTTAAAACATCAGAACTTCAATGAATTGATTAGTGATCAAAACACTGCCTGTGTGTGGGATCTTACTAAGCGCAAATAGGCTGTTGAGTCCTACATTACAATCATGGCCAGCAGTCAACTACTTGGTGCACTCTGAACCATTTGGGGCATAATGACATTGACAAAAGAGGGATTGACGATGGCGTGGTGCCATTAATAATAATAGTTATTGCAATCTTATTAATAAAGATTTAATAACTTGGCTATTAATTCATAACTCAGCTCATATTCTGAGCCGGGTTTGACTCCCATCACAGCTGAACTCAGTGTCTGGAATTAAGAATCTTTGGTGAGGAGCGCTCTGCATTATGATAAGAATGATGAAATGAAACCCACTTTTAAGACGGAAACTAAATTATTTTGTAATGACTTGAGCCCAGAAACAAAACTGAAGGTCTTTCGAAGGCCATCAATGACTTCAACTCACATGAAATGGAGAAATCTGGAATCTGATAGGAAACCACTGACAGGATTATCCAAGTTGAGAAGACAGGCTTGATGAACTGCACTGTTTGTCTCCATTAATGTTTTAATTCTCTAAAGCAAGTGGCATCTGCTGTACAGTACTTTAGAAAGTTAGTCAGTTGAACAACAGGGCAGAAAGCTCACTCCAAAAACCTGGGCTATGGTCATGTGTCCAATAACAAAATCTTCACTGTCTTAATAAAATTACCAGAAAACAGCACTGACAGCAAACCATAGCTGAAAAGATTTTGTGCCTCCAGCTGTGTCAAATTCAGACGACAATTGATTCTCTATTTCAACATTTGCACAGACATGTTGCTGGGGTCAAAGCAACTGAGAGGGGCAGTGAATTGTGGTTAACCATCATATAAGCACTTCACGTTTGTGAATATTTATAGGTTCACACCAGTCCTTTTGACTTACCGAGTTTTGTTCAGCATGACAAAATAATTTCACACTGCATCTCAGCTTTATTTTTGAAAGTCTTATTTAATATAACGAACGCAAAAAGCAACAGACTTTAAATACTTGACTAATACCTTGGATTTTGTTCTTTTAAAAAGGCTGAGGTGCAGCCAGATTGAGACTGTGATACATATGGACTGGATTCAGAACAATTATTTCTTCTTGAGAGGAAGAGCTATAAAATGGCCACTAAAAAATCCTCACAAGGAATTCAGAAGAAAGCTCTTATACAGAGCTTTGGGAGCATGCAAAATTCACTCTCATAGGGAGTGTTTGAGATGAATGATGTAAATCATTTAAGAAGCTGGAAGTACTCAGAGTGGAAAAGGAACTGTAGGGTTAGATAAGCTTTTTCAGTTTAACCAGAACGAATAATACAAGTTGTCCGTGTACCACAAGCACCAATGTAGACCTGTTGGTAATCAGTGATTAGGAACAGGCCCACATACTAAATTGCTTATCAGCGAATAACAATCTGAACATAAAGTAAATTGCAGATGTACAAAGCAAGGCTTTGCTCAAGCAATGGGAGTCGAGGTTAGGAGGTGGCACCAAGAAAAGTCAAACCAAAGTCACAGATGGAGTCTCTCCGTGACTCTCTTGTCCGCTCCACACTCCCCTCCAACCCCACCACACCCGGCACTTGCCCCGGCAATCGCAGCAAGTGCTACACTTGCCCTCACACCTCCTCCCTCACCACCATCCCAGGCCCCAAGATGACTTTCTACATCAAGCAGATGTTCACCTGCACATCCGCCAATGTGATACACTGCATCCACTGTACCCGGTGTGGCTTCCCCTACATTGGGGAAACCAAGCGGAGGCTTGGGGACCGCTTTGCAGAACACCTCCGCTCAGTTCGCAATAAACATCTCCACCTCCCAGTCGCGAACCATTTTAACTCCCCCTCCCATTCCTCAGATGACATGTCCATCCTGGGCCTCCTGCAGTACCATAATGATGCCACCCCAAGTTGCAGGAACAGCAACTCATATTCCGCTTGGGAACCCTGCAGCCTGATGGTATCAATGCGGATTTCACCAGCTTCAAAAATCTCCCCTCCCCCCCACTGCATCCCAAGGCCACCCTAGCTCATCCCTGCCTCCCTAACATGTTGTTCTTCTCACCTATCCCTCCTCCCACCTCCCTTTCCTACCTACTAACCTCATACTGCCTCCTTGACCTGTCCGGACTGACCTATCCCCTCCCTACCTCCCCACCCATACTCTCCTCTCCACTTATCTTCTCCTCTATCCATCTTCAGTCCGCCTCCCCCTCTCCCTATCCCCCTTTTCTGATGAAGGGTCTAGGCCCGAAACGTCAGCTTTTGTGCTCCTAGGATGCTGCTTGGCCTGCTGTGTTCATCCAGCTCCACACTTTGTTATCACAGATGGAGCGTGCTCATGATTGCATTTTGGCAGTTAAACTAAAATCCAAGTGGCGACATGAACAAATCAGCATAAAGCATGCAAATTTTGCCATGTGGCTGGTGTTGTGCAATCACTAGTTCCTGATTTCCTGTTCTTCCTGTTTGTTTAACAGCTCAAGTTCTTCTTTCACAGTCCTTGACCAAAGTCAAACATCTTTCAGCTTTCTTTGCTTCTAATAAAACAGATCTGATTTCTTTAATCTATCCTCATATCTGAGATTTCTCAATCCTCGAAACATTTCCAAAAACATCTTCTGCACTATCTCCGTCTTTACATCCATTCTTAAATGCAGCACACTGAACTAGATGCAGTACTGCAAGCTGAGGCCAAACTAGCAACTTATCCAAGTTCAACACAACCTACTTGCTGTTGTACTCTATGTCCTGTGAATAAAGCCTTGGATACTGACTGCTTGAGTATTTTTTTCCTCAAACTGTCCTGTCATCTGTAATGATTTTTCCACCTATTCATCCAGTTTCTGCTGTTCCTGCACCCCTTTTCAAGTTTTTTTTCATTATTTTTCCATGTTCTTCCTACCAAACTTTACACATCTCTACACCAAGTTTCATCAACTGCCTATCAGCACATTCCATGAATTCTTCCGTCATTTTGAAATTCTACACCATTCTCCTTGGTTAAATATGTTTCATAGTTTTGCATCCTCTGCAACCTTGGTAATTATGCCCTTGCACAAGACGGCCTACACTTGTAACATATCTCAGGGAATGTCCCAACATAAATCCCTAAGGCATGCTTTATGACACTGTCTTCCATCCCAAATATGTGCATTAATCAATACTCATGGTTTTCTGATAAACATCCAATTCTTTATCAGTGTCCTGGCATAACTCTTTACACTGACTTCCTGTTCCACAGTTAAAAACGGAAAGAATTGTATATGCCTTCTTATAGTACCTTACTTGTTCTGTCACTTACAGGGATCTAATTGCATTGGTTCTAAAGTCCCTTTCTTCCTCAAGATCTATATCCAATCCCTTTCAAGATGGTGGCTGAATAGCATGCACGTGGGCTGCTGCTCCTGCAAGGTATTTGGCAGCAAGAGCAGCCGCAGGCTGTTAGGCAGCAAGTACTGGCAGCCCAGGGTAGCTGGCACTCCAAGGCGGAAGTGGGAGCAGGAACAGCAGCCAGCCCAGAGTAGTGACAGGGGAGAGGTCAAGTCATTGAGTGCAAACTCGAAGTGGCCAGGTCCTTATGGACTATTGTGTTTAACTATTAACTGTGTTCCTTTGCTTTTCTACTTCTTACAAAGGAGGACAGTAATGTTTCACTTTTTATAAAACTTTGTTTTCTTTATTTTTCTGCTTTGTGCTAAGATTCTATACCTCACTACCTTTGCACCTACAATAGCACCGCAAGTGGCAAGTTGTAATCTATTAACATTCATGTGAACAAGCCAAACTTAATTCAAACAATTCTACTCCACCCCTTAAATTTGTTTGCTTTACCCATTCACATATCTCATTTATTCTTTAACATTTAGTTTCACTCACCAAGTCAATGCACAGCATCTTGCTATCATTTACAACTTACGCTGCATCAACTACATGGCCAATTTAGGCTATTATCAGCAATTATAACCACTTAATTTATACTCAAATGTAAATACAAATATACACCTCCTGGTCATTCTCATAAGCTAAAGCCCAACAGAATTTATTATTGGATCCCATTAAATTATCATCCATCTACCATGTAGCTTTGGCACAGCTCTTCTGGAAATACAAGTGTATACTCCATAAATGATTCTGGGGATAAGAATTTCAGTGAAATAAGATTGTGATTGCAAGTGAGTGACTGCAGACGTAATTTTCAGAGAAGACTGGAAGATGATTTGACAAAGGTATTCAAAATCATATTCAAAATCCAATCCCAAGTCTGGATAAAAACAAAAAAAACAATGCAACTAATGGAAGCCAGAGGTCACAGATTAAACTCATTGACAAAAAAAACATCAAGAGGAGAACTTCCTTTCATGCAGCAAGTGGCTGGCAGCTAGAACCCGAGTGGGCAGTGGAGTTAAGGTGACTGGAGACATTCAGATAAGATTTTTGACTGTTGTCTGGCAGCACGGTGGCTCAGTGGTTAGCACTGCTGCCTCATGAGGGACCTGGGTTCAATTTTACCCCCCAGGCAACTGTCAGTGTGAAGTTTGCATATTCTCCTTATGTCTGTGTGGGTTTCTTCCAGGTGCTCTGGTTTCCTCCCACAGTCCAAAGATGAGCAGGTTAGGTGGACTGGCCATACTAAATTGCCCATAATGTTCAGGGATGTGTAGATTAGGTGGGTTTATAGGGGGATGGATCTAGGTGGGATGCCGAGAGGGTTAGTGTGGAACTTGTTGGGCTAAAGGGCTGTTTCCACACTGTAGGGATTCTCAGAATGTGTGCACAGGGAGGCATGGCAACAGTACAGAGTCAAAGTCTGATCGGGAGAGGCACCATAGACACAACGGGCCGAACAACCCCCGGCGTCGAAAGGCTCGAGTCCTTCTCCACACAAACGAACACCACACCCAGCAACCAAACTTCATCAGTCAATGTTACACCTTCAACAAACTCGAAAAGGAGCCTCTACTCCCGACCACCTGCAACCTTCCGCTTTCCCTTCCCCTCCTCAAAATCCAGGTTCAATCTGGAACCTACTGAATCTTCTTTCGCCCTGACCACAACTCACCAGTCAGTAGCGGCCTTGTCGTTTACCACATCCTGATAGGCAGCCTGCAGAACGGGCCCATTGCGACTGAGGTTCAGCGCCATTTTTCCTGAGCGGCAACCACGCAGGCGCACAACACACCCTTTCTCCAGGACCTCCGCGCATGCTCTGAGTACTGCAGCCACATGCCCGCCCCACAGCCGCCGGCGCGACTCCAAACGCGCATGCGCGCCGGCTCGGGGTCCGCATTTTCCCAACGCTCTGTTTCAGACAGCGACAACCCAGCAATTAATCAGAACTTCTCCGTCCACCCCCTTTCCAAAGGCAACACAGTATCTGTTAACTGAAAGCCAACCTCTAAAGTATTTTTGTCAACTAACCAACGACACCTCCTCGGCTCCATAATAAAGGGGTAAATGCGTTCGGTCAACTGAACCCAGTCTTAGATAATAAAATGTGAGGCTGGACGAACACAGCAGGCCAAGCAGCATCTCAGGAGCACAAAAGCTGACGTTTCGGGCCTAGACCCTTCATCAGAGGGGCTCTCTGATGAAGGGTCTAGGCCCGAAGCGTCAGCTTTTGTGCTCCTGAGATGCTGCTTGGCCTGCTGTGTTCATCCAGCCTCACATTTTATTATCTTGGAATTCTCCAGCATCTGCAGTTCCCATTATCTCTGAACCCAGTCTTATACCGGTGGACGTCAATCCTATCCAGCCGCTCATGGTAGGCAGCGAGGGTGAGAGGCAAAGACCTTTGCAGAAAGTCTAGCGCCGGCGTCGGGCGTCGCGCGAGAAAGACAGCACGTGCCTCAGTCTGAGTGACATATGGGCAGAGCCGTAGGAGCGCAGTTCCCGCCCCCACCAGAGAGCCAATCGGGAAGCGGGGTGGGGACGAACATAGTGCGGATTGGATGACGGACTGTTTCCTCTAATGAGATAACAAGGTGTGGAGCTGGATGAACACAGCAGGCCAAGCAGCATCAGCAGAGGAGTCGCGAGGCTGATGTTTCGGGCCTACTCCCTTTTCCGCCAATGAGCCGGGAGACGGTGTGTACGCCTCAGCGAATGGGAAGAACATCTCGGCCGAGGCCTTAAGGGGTCGCGGTGGTTGGGGGTGGGAGCACGCGGGCAACGGTCGTTTGGATGACGGAGTTTTTTTTCCTCCAATGAGTGGAGAGCTAGTGTGTACCCCTCGGCCAATGAGGGGCGGCAAGGCGATGCCGGGTGTGTCCTCCTGTCGCGGGCTTTGGCGCGGTGCTTGTGGCGAGTGGCCGTGGGTTTGTTGGTGAGGGGAGAGTTACCACCGCAACTACTGTCCCCAGGGTGGGACGGGCCCAGGGGCGTGTATCCTCAGTCTGGGTATCCTTCCCTAACCGATTCGGAATTAATAGGTCAGAGCGTTGCTCGTGGTGCCGGGAGGTACCAGTTCTGTGAGGGTCTACATTCTGGTTTTGGCCCAGTGAGCAAGGGAAAACTCTTACAAAAGGATTGTTAGCTGGGTGAAGATCAGTGTTCAGTTGAAATGAAAAACTGCTTTTAATTTTCCTTTTACAAACCCCAAAGGCTAGGAGATGGCAAGGACTGCAGATGCTGGAAGTATGAGTTGATAAAGTATGGAGTTGGAGGCTCGTACCAGGTCAGACAGTTTCTGAGGAGTAGGAAAGGGCCCCAACCTGAAACGTTAGACTTTCCTGCCCCTCCCAAGATTAGTCTTTGGTCTGGCTTTTACGTTAAAGGAAAGGTGGATGGTGTCAGGGAAAGGTTGCCAGCAGCATAAAAACAGATTGGAAGAACTTTGGCAAATACTTCAACAACTGGTAAAAAAAGTAACGAAAGCTAGTGTTAGTCTTCCGGGGACGTCTGAGACTTTGAACGCATGGTTTGTAGCTGTCTACTTGTCAGGAGACTGGGGAAAGTCTTCCCAAAGATAAGCAAACAGTCACGAGGTGATAGGGAGGAATGCATTTCGAAAAAATGTAATCACTATCACCAAAGCAAAAGTGCCAGGATCCAATGGCCTATATCCAAAGATCTTAAAGAGAACTGGCTGCACAGATAGAGATAATGGGAACTGCAGATGCTGGAGAATCCAAGATAATAAAATGTGAGGCTGGATGAACACAGCAGGCAAAGCAGCATCTCAGGAGCACAAAAGCTGAAGTTTCGGGCCTAGACCCTTCTTCAGAGAGGGGGATGGGGTGAGGGTTCTGGAATAAATAGGGAGAGAGGGGGAGGCGGACCGAAGATGGAGAGAAAAGAAGATAGGTGGAGAGAGTATAGGTGGGGAGGTAGGGTAGGGAGGGGATAGGTCAGTCCAGGGAAGACGGACAGGTCAAGGAGGTGGGATGACGTTAGTAGGTAGATGGGGGTGCAGCTCGGGGTGGTAGGAAGGGATGGGTGAGAGGAAGAACCTGTTAGGGAGGCAGAGACAGGTTGGACTGGTTTTGGGATGCACTGGGTGGAGGGGAAGAGCTGGGCTGGTTGTGTGGTGCAGTGGGGGGAGGGGACGAACTGGGCGGTCACCCTCAACAACTTCTCTTTTGACTCCTCCCACTTCCTACAGACTAAGGGGGTGGCCATGGGCACCCGCATGGGCCCCAGCTATGCCTGCCTCTTTGTAGGTTACGTGGAACAGTCCCTCTTCCGCACCTACACAGGCCCCAAACCCCACCTCTTCCTCCGGTACAGTGATGACTGTATCGGCGCCGCCTCTTGCTCCCCAGAGGAGCTCGAACAGTTCATCCACTTCACCAACACCTTCCACCCCAACCTTCAGTTCACCTGGGCCATCTCCAGCACATCCCTCACCTTCCTGGACCTCTCTGTCTCCATCTCAGGCAACCAGCTTGTAACTGATGTCCATTTCAAGCCCACCGACTCCCACAGCTACCTAGAATACACCTCCTCTCGCCCACCCTCCTGCAAAAATTCCATCCCCTATTCCCAATTCCTCCGCCTCCGCCACATCTGCTCCCACGATAAGACATTCCACTCCCGCACATCCCAGATGTCCAAGTTCTTCAAGGACCGCAACTTTCTCCCCACAGTGATCGAGAACGCCCTTGACCGCGTCTCCCGCATTTCCCGCAACACATCCCTCACACCCCGCCCCCGCCACAACCGCCCTAAGAGGATCCCCCTCGTTCTCACACACCACCCCACCAACCTCCAGATACAACACATCATCCGACACTTCCGCCAACTACAATCCGACCCCCACCACCCAAGACATTTTTCCATCCCCACCCCTGTCTGCTTTCCGGAGAGACCACTCTCTCCGTGACTCCCTTGTTCGCTCCACACTGCCCTCCAACCCCACCACACCCAGCACCTTCCCCTGCAACCGCAGGAAATGCTACACTTGCCCCCACACCTCCTCCCTCACCCCTATCCCAGGCCCCAAGATGACATTCCACATTAAGCAGAGGTTCACCTGCACATCTGCCAATGTGGTATACTGCATCCACTGTACCCGGTGTGGCTTCCTCTACATTGGGGAAACCAAGCGGAGGCTTGGGGACCGCTTTGCAGAACACCTCCGCTCAGTTCGCAACAAACAACTGCACCTCCCTGTCGCAAACCATTTCCACTCCCCCTCCCATTCTTTAGATGACATGTCCATCATGGGCCTCCTGCAGTGCCACAATGATGCCACCCGTAGGTTGCAGGAACAGCAACTCATATTCCGCCTGGGAACCCTGCAGCTTAATGGTATCAATGTGGACTTCACCAGTTTCAAAATCTCCCCTTCCCCCACCGCATCCCTAAACCAGCCCAGCTCTTCCCCTCCACCCAGTGCATCCCAAAACCAGTCCAACCTGTCTCTGTCTCCCTAACTTGTTCTTCCTCTCACCCATCCCTTCCTCCCACCCCAAGCCACACCCCCATCTACCTACTAACCTCATCCCACCTCCTTGACCTGTCTGTCTTCCCTGGACTGACCTATCCCCTCCCTACCTCCCCACCTATACTCTCTCCACCTATCTTCTTTTCTCTCCATCTTCGGTCCGCCTCCCCCTCGCTCCCTATTTATTCCAGAACCCTCACCCCATCCCCCTCTCTGATGAAGGGTCTAGGCCCGAAATGTCAGCTTTTGTGCTCCTGAGATGCTGCTTTGCCTGCTGTGTTCATCCAGCCTCACATTTTATTATCTTGCACAGATAGAGGATCTTTTCTTTGTAATCTCCAACAATTTCTTCCATTTTGGGAAGGTACCAGAAGACTGGATTTGGAAACAAGGATATGTTCAAATCTTAAAAATCAGTTACCTTAAAAATCAGTTGTCAGAAATATTGTAGATCCCATTATTAAGGAGGTTATATAAAGTTACTTGGAAAATGGTGTTATCCAGCAGACCTGACACTATATGAATAGGAAAGCCTGTTTAATCAAGTTCTGAGGAAGGGTCTCCGGACCCAAAACATTAACTCTGATTTCTCCGTCACAGATGGTGCCAGACCTGCTGAACCTTTCCAGCAACTTTGTTTTTGGTCCTGATTTTACAGCATTTGCAGTTCTTTTAGTTTTAAAGTGACTCTCATAATGGATAGATGGAAACAAGTAGTTATGGTGTCTTTAGATGTCCAATTGTAATTTTATAAGCAGCCAAATCAAACAGCTTGTGGTGTAGATGGTATCAAATAAACATGTCTGAAGATTTGATTGGCTTACAGGAAGCAGAGAATAAGACAAGATTCTTTTTGGGTTGACAGTCATGGGTCTCCACTGGTTTCTCAATTGTTTATAATACATATTCATTTTTTCAATAACTGTACCGAACATATGCGATCAAAAGTTGATAATACCAAGGGAGGTAGAAAAGTAAAGTTGCCAAGATGAGGTAGATCTGCAAAGTATTATAGCAAGGTGAAGTGAATGGGTACAAGTTTTCAGAAGGGATATAATGTAGAAAGTTAGCAACGTTTTTATTTTGGCAGGAAGAATAGAATAGCAGTATGCTATTTAACTGATGGTAATGCAGAATACATCTGAGTGTTGTGGTACAAGGCTTTTAAAATTAAGTATGTAGACACAGCAAATGATTAGGAAGCAGGATGAAATATTGTTCATTGCAAGGGGAATATGATATCCAAGTCAAAGTTTAACTGCAGCTGTATAGGATATAGTTTTCTTCCACACAGTTCAGAGAAAGTTAACTTAGCTCATTCCCAGAACGAAGGGCTTATGAGAGGTTGAACAGGTTGCTGTGTTAGCATTGAAGTTTAAAAGAACAAGAGGTTACCTTGTGGAGATCTGATCCTGAGGGAACTTGGTAGGGTGGATAACGCGAGAATGTTCCCTCATGTGGGGCAGACTAAAATCTGATGAAGGGCCTAGCCCTGAAACGTCAGCTTTTGTGCTCCTAAGATGTTGCTTGGCCTGCTGTGTTCATCCAGCCCCACACTTTGTTATCTAAGAGTAAAAGGTCCCTGGGTTTAGATACATATGTGAAGTGAACTTTTCTGTCCCAGAAAGCAGCAGAGGCTGCATCATTCAGTATCTTGACAAGGTTAAGTTAGGGTGGTTCTGATAAAGAAGGGATCAGCGGTTCTAGTGTGTAGTCAGTAAAGTTTATTTGAGATCAGCCATGATCGTGTAGAGGATTCGAATGTCTACCACCTGCTCCTCAGCCTTGTCGGAGATGTGGAGGACAGCGAAGAAGGTTACCTCAGTACAATGAGATCTTTATCAGATGGGCCACTAGGCCGCGAAGTGGCAGATGGAGTTGAATGTGAGCTGCTGCGTTTTGGAAAGACTACTCAGGGCAGGACTTAATGATAAAGTTCTGGGGAGTGTTGCTGAACAAAGACACCTTGGAATCCATGTTCATAGTTCCTTGAAAGTGGAGTTGCAGGGAAACAGGATAGTTACGGCATTTGCTATGCTTGCCTTTATTGATTAGTGCATTGAGCACAGGAGTTGGGTGGACATGGAGCCAGCTGTATGGGACATTGGTTCGGAACTATTGGAATAGTGTGTGCAATTCTGGCCTCCCTGTTGTGAAACTTGAAAGGTTTCAGAAAAGATGTACAAGAATGTCGCCAGCGTTGGAGGGTTTGAGCTGTAGGGAGAGGCTGAATAGACTGGAGCTGTTTTCTCTGGAGTGTCAGAGGCTCAGGGTGACCTGATAGGGGTTTGTAAAATCATCAGGGGAACGGATGGGGTAAATAGACAAAGTCTTTTCCCTGCAGTGGAGGGAGTCCAAACTAGAGGGCAGAGGTTTAAAGGTGAGAGCGGAAAGATTTAAAGGGCAACCTCTTCACGCAGAGGGTGGTGCATTTAGGGAATGAGCTGCCAGAAAAGTTGGTACAGCCTGGTACAATTAGAACATTTAAAAGGCATGTGGATGGGTACACAAATAGGAAGGGTTTAGAGGGCTATGGGCCAAATGCAACTAGATTAATTTAGGATATCAAGTTGGCAGAGATGAGTTGGACCTGAAGATTTGTTTTCTGTGACCCTTTATTCCTATGTTTATTGCTGTTCAATGTGGAGACTGAGGAGACAGGCTGACCATACAGAAGTCTCTGAATGTCTGCCTTTATTTCCCTCCTTCCATCTTCCACTTCAGTAGGTCTTGCTGGATGACACAGGCTGCAACTTAAGGTGGTAGAGAAAGTTTGACTTGTTTGAAACTAAACTTGGTTATGCTGATAGATGGGTCTCTCGAAAATAATTGGATTCAGCGCATTTGAGAACATTCAGAGAGAAGGGTACAACGTAGCCCGCACCATATGTCATTTCTTCAGCTGTTTTTTATTCATTTGCAGAATGAGGGCATTGCTGGCTCTGTGAGGATTCGTTGCCCAGAAGGCAGTTAAGAGTCAGCCACGTTGTTGTGGGTCTGGAGTCATATTTCGGCCTGGCCAGGTAAGGATGCAGTCTCATTCCCTAAAGGGCAGTAGTGAATTAGATGTGCTTTTCCAACAATTGATAATGGTTTTGCAGTCATCTTTAGACTCTTAATCCCAGACTTTTTTTAAAAATTGAATTCAAATTCCACCATCTGTAATGGCAGGATTTGAATCCGGATTTCCAGATCATAATCTGGGTCCGAATAGCCCAGTGATAAAATCTCCAGGCTATCATCTGATTGAGAGGCACGTTGCCAGTCTCAATACTCTTCGTATCCAGGAGTAGACAAAAACTTGCCACTTGTTTGCCTTCCTTTTTGTAGGTATTGCCCACAACACAGCAAGTTGTCAAGTGGGATTTCATTTCTCTGCATTTTTTTTCCAGCTGAGAGCAGACCAACTCTAATCTGATGACTTCAGTAGATGCTGATTGCTGTCGCTTGAGACTTTTTCTCAGCTATGGTAGACAATACAACAGGTCAATCACACTCACTGTTAGATTGATTTCAAGCGCAAAAGGATAAACCAAGGGTGCACATGTTGATTTACTACTTCAGGCATGGATTTGGGGAAAGCACATGTAATGTTGGGAATTATTTCAAAGGCAATTGAATATAACAGTAGGAAAGCTTTGCTAAAAATTGTAAAGGCCCTCATCAGACCATGGTGAGAATTCCAAGAACAGTTTTGGGCCCATTGTCTAAGAAAGGGAAATTGGCACTGGAAACAGTCCAGAAAAGGTTCACTTGGCTGGTCCTAGATGTGGAGTGACTGTTTTTCTGAAAGATTGAGTAAATTGGGTGGGCATTTACTGGAATTTAGAAGAATGGTGCACAACCTTATTATACAAGATTGTTGGGGGACTTGACGGAGTAGATACGGAAACTAATCTATCCTTGTGCAAAAGTCTAGGACCAAACAGCTTCATCTCCGAGTAGGAGGTCACACGTTTAAACCGATGAGTTTCTTTTTTGGTGTGCACCTGTTAAATTCTGCATCAAAGGACTGTAGAGGCTGAGTCAGTAAGTATATTCAAGGCTGAGAAAGCTAGATTTTTTAATCAGATATCAAGGGTTATGGAGATAAGCAAATTAGGCATGTCCATGAAGACTCTTATCAATTTTTGTAAACGCACTGTAGAAAGCATTCCATCTGAATGCATCCTGGCTAGGTATGGCAACTGCTTTATCCAGATCCTTAAACTACAGAAAGTTGTTAATACAGCCCAGCCTGTCACACAAGGCAACCTCCCATCCATTGACTCCTTTTATACTTCTCACTACCTTAGAAAGGCAGCCAACATAATCAAAGACTCCTCCACCCTGGTCATAATATTTTCCATCACGCAGAAGATACAAAAGCTTAAGCAAATGTACCAACAGATTCAAGAACAGCTTCTTCCCTGCTGTTATTAGATTTCTGAAGGGACTCTCAAATTTTAAATGTAATGTCGAGCTCTCTGTTGTGCACCTTCTCTGCTGCTGGGACATTGTATCCTGTGCTCTGTTCTATTACTCTGATCCATTTTGTATGATAAGATGTGCCTGTACTGCACGCAAAACAAAACATTTCCCTGAACCTAGGTAAGTGTGACAATAATAAATCAAATCGAAATAAGACATGAAAATAGACTTGAGAATGATCAGTTCAGTCATGACCCCGTTGAATATCAGACTAAAAGGCTGAATGGCCTCCTGTTCCTACGTCTTACGCACTTTCCAGGCTGATGTTCTCTTGCATTGGAATTATTCCCAGATTCTCCTTGGGATCTGTATCACACTTTACTCAGGCCAAAGATACTGGAAAACAAAGCTGATGGCAATTCTGCTGCCACAGAAAATCTTGAGGGGTAGAAACAGAAATTTCACATGAGTTGCAATGACTGTCAGTGGCCCATCTGTCTCTTGGCGTCACTTATAACTATAGTTATAAATTTGAAGATGGAAGCAATTGCACATATACTTAATCATTGCTGTGATTAAATGTGGTTATCCAGCAAAAAAAAGCTGACAAACTGGGCATGTATCCAATAGAGTAAATGAAGCAAAATATTATTGAATGGAAAAAATTCTGAAGGGACTTGATTGGGAAGATGTTCCCTCTTGTGGTCAGACTGGAATTGGGCAGTACAGTTAAGAATAAGAACTTTAATTTTAACAAACAGGATAAAGAATCTTTATTTTACCTTAGAGGGAAGCCTGGAATTCTTAGAAAATCGTGAAAGTTATTGAATGGTGGAGCAGGCTCAAAAGTTGAATCGTCTGCTTGTACCTCCAAGTTGGAGGTTCCTAGGAAACATGTTACAAAGCTGTGTGGGGAGGAGGGAGAGTGGAAATGTGTGCTTAATGGGCTGAATGGCCTCTTGCACTGTATGATTTTTCTGAATCGCAGGGCATCAGTTTTAATGATCACTCGAAGCAACATGAAATTTCAGAAAATTATTGCTAAGGCCAGAACAATGAAACTGATGGCAACAGTAACAACTTGTATTTTCACAGCAACTCTAACCTAGTCCAGTTTTGCAAACATCCTCAGATGAATCACAAGATCCAAAGATAGTTGTACAAACACTTGGCCAAGAATTACAATTTTATAAAGCACCCAAACAGAGTGAAAACAGCTGAAGGGTTGAGAGAATGAATTTTGGAGCTTAGGTCCAGAAGGCTGAAAGAGTGGTCACCAATTGTGGAAAGATTATTATCAAAATAGAGGAAGGCAGGGCTAGAGGAGATTACAATTGAAGGTTATAAAGACAGGGAGGGTCTTGGACTCGAGGAGGGTACATTGATTGGGAGGGGCTTAGGGTGGAGCAGATTACAGAAAATTAGGCTCTAACCATGAAAGTAATTCTGAAAGAAGGATAACTTGACATTTCACACCAGCCTCGGTGTTCATAGTAGTGAATACCATAATAGTGGTCACAGGGCAACAGTGTGAAAGACGGGCTGTGTGACAATGCTCAATGTTGCTGCCATTTTGCCTCCTGGGCAGGAAGCATGCGATCATTGTCATTTGGAGAAGATCAAGTATAAAGGAGAATGACAAGGGTGAAATATGATGATGACGACAACGACAAATGATTTGTAAATGAAGGCAGTGCATAATTAAATGTTGGAAAGAACGTGCCCGGTAAGAAATATGTCAAGCAAATCTGATAAATCTGCAGTCGAACAAACAAGCCAAGATAGAACACTTCCAGTACGAAACTTCTGAAATAAACCCAACAAGAGACAAGTTAACTTGTGAGAAATAGCAACATCCCAAAGGTCTGAGACTGGGTTGTAATTAGGATTCAAATTTAGTGTTGCTTTCTTCTGTATCTGATTGTGCTTTGTGACCTGTTTGCTTGATCCTCAGCAGTGTAGCAGTGACATCCTGAAACATGGAGTGAGCAGTTTTATATCTGCACTCAATTTTCGATGCTGCTAGAATTTTGAGTTTGCAATCAATGTAGAATGTCATCTTGTCAAAAAAGTATAAAGTTGACTCGCTTTTTAAGTGTGCTATCATCTTGCATGTGCCCCTCGGATGTCTCTCACTGTTTGAGAGCACCTGCGTGATTTGCACATATTCTCATGCTTTGCTGCACACCTTATTTCAAATTCTGTCTCATCCCTACAATCCTGTGAGGCATGTAACACAAAAAGCTTAAGGAGAATGAAGTCCTTGCATGATATGCAGAATTTGCTTCACTGACTTCTTTCAATATCTGGAGAGGGAGAGTTTGTCTTTCCTTTTACCCCACTCTCCAAATTAAACATCTTCAACTTCAAATCACCCTTCTTATCCTGCTGATTTAATCAAACTTCCTCTCACCTCCAAGCTCTGAGTTACCTGATCACTCCATCATTCGATAAGGAACTAGCGCTGGATTCTCAATCTAATGTCATGGGCTTGAACTAGCATTGTGATGGAGCTAAACCAACAGTCCAATAGTTGAACTGTGGTGCTGTTTTCAGTCGGCTGAGTAATAGTGTCGTTGCAGACTGAGTGCCATGAGGTTTCTGTTTTGACTCTAAATTTTTTTTTGGCTACTTTAGTTCTTTGTACATGAAAATCACTGTAATTGATAGGTCTTTTTCCTCTTCAATGAACTTTCGTTGTGAAGTTTTGCATGTAGACAGTCAGAACCATTTTCCTTGTGGAACTTGCGAATTTGGCTCAAGCCAAGATGCTCCTTTACAATGTTAGGTTGTTCAGAAAGCAGGCTGTCATTTTTATATTGAAGTAGTTCATGTGCTTTTTGTAAAAGAATAAGATAATTTGCATTTCTGTTCAATGTGACTGACTCCAGCACCCAAAGTGCTTTGTGCCAGTGATGTACTTTTGAAGCGCGTTCTCTACACCAGTCCTGATAATCCGTTTTACTTTGAGGGAGCTACTTTGTTCCTATTCAGAATAGTGCCGTGCAACCATTGTTGCCCTCTTGAGGGCAACTGAGGCCTTTGTCTTTCAGATGAGACAGTAGACAGCATCTCTGGAAGTCCTGCAGTCTTTAACTCCGAACACTTACTGTGTGTAAGATTAGATTAGATTCCCTACCATGTGGAAACAGGCCATTCGGCCCAACAAGTCCACACTGCCCCTTGGAGCATCCCATCCAGACCCATCCCCCTATAACCCACACACCCCTGAACACTACAAGCAATTTAGCATGGCCAATCCACCTAGCCTGCACATCTTTGGACTGTGGGAGGAAACCAGAGCACGCTGAGGAAACCCACGCAGACACTGGGAGAATGTGCAGACTCCACACAGGCGGTCACCTGAGGCTGGAATCGAACCTGGGTCCCTGGTGCTGTGAGGCTGCAGTGTTAACTACTGAGCCACCATGCCACTCTAAGAGATTGTAGGAAGTGCAGATGCTGGAGATTCTGAGATAACAAGGTGTAGAGCTGGATGAACACAGCAGACCAAGCAACATCAGAGGAGCAGGAAAGCTGAAGAAGGGTCTAGGCCTGAAACATCAGCTTTCCTGCTCCTCTGATGCTGCTTGGCCTACTGTGTTCATCCAGCTCTACGCCTTGTTATCTCACTTATTGTGTCAAACCTTTAGTCTCATGACTGAGTTGTTGGTATGAGCTACTCAGCCGGGGCTAACATGCAAAAAGCTTCCAGAACTGATCTAAGTGCTGTCCGCGTAGAGCACTGGGATGTTAGAATGCACTCTCCTTGTTTTGCAGGTTCTGCCCTGCCTCCACGATGTCAGATCGACCTAGTCTCCCTTTCCGAGGCGGCCTGCCTCGTGCAGCTCTTGACCCTGATCTCCCTGGATGTTGCCAGCAGCCAGTGCAGGTATCAGGACCAGCCTTGGCAAGAGGCAGGACAGTCCCAAGTCTGCGACCCCTGGAGTCTGAGTCTGTGCAAGATTACCCACTGCAAGATGAGCAACTGGCAGCCAATCTTGGATTTACCCACATAGTATGTATGGCACACTGTTCAGGCAGAAGTTGCAAGTATTGCATAGCAGATGCCTCGATTTTTTAAAAATATATAAAGTAATGCTCAGTTTAAATTTTCTGTGGGATATGTTGATTGGTGTGAAACTTTACGAGAACATGATCTTCGATCCTATCAATCCATTCATGTACATCATGTCTCCTTTTAAGGCCACAACGTACCGTTGAGCAGAGTTTTCCCAAGTGTTGAAGTCCAAGTAATGATTCCCAAGCAAGTCTTGAGAATATATTTCCCCTGGCTTAGTTACACTAGAAAAATATGTTTGAAATGAATATCTGCTTGATTATTCCCTAACGTGCAATCTCAATAATAATCTAATTCAACTGAATGAAGTTCTGGCCATGTTTGCCCATTATTTTATAGAAGTACTTTATAGAAGTACTTTATAGAAGTTGAACATGATTCTCATGGAAAGTAGTAAACCTCTGAACTTGGAAACTTTTGAGAGTTCAAAGCCCATTCTGAATAGGATTCAGATTTGACCCAATTTTTACTGTTTATCTCTGCACGGATGCTGTTGATTATTTCCAGTAGTTTGGTTATCTTTTCAGATTTCTAGAATCTATAAATAACGAAATTCGATCAAAAGTATTCAAACTGTGTGAGGATGTCAGTAGTTTTCTCAGAGGTTTGCTGAAAATGTTAAAAGCTGCAGAGCCTTACAGATGAGCTGAAACCTGTGTTAAATAGAAAAGCTTCTAGAAGGAGAAACATGAAAGATTGGATTAATAAATCATTTCACATCCTCCAAATGTCCCAAAGCACTCCATAGCTAATGAACAACTTTGAAAGCATTGTCACTGTTTACATCGTGAGGAACGTGGTCAGTCAGAGTCCATGACGAGCATTGTAAGTCGTCTGTTAGAAGCAGTGACCTCAAAACAATGAAATGTGAGGCTGGATGAACACAGCAGGCCCAGCAGCATCTCAGGAGCACAAAAGCTGACGTTTCGGGCCTAGACCCTTCATCAGAGGTTTCTTCACTGATCATATCAGGGTACTTTCTGCAGTACCTGTTACACTCCTTAAGAGGGCAGTGTCTGTACAGGTACAAACAGCAGTAAGTAGATTAAGCATTTTAACTGTCAGGAATCTGCTCCCGCATTGTCACTGGTAAGGATCCTGGCATTTGTGTTGTGGTTGTTTGGCTTTCTGAAGCTGAGTAATTGAAACTGCATGGTCAGGACTTGTGTCAGATTTCACATACTGTTCCCACAGTGTGGACCCAGCCCAGTCGTCCATCAAGTCCACACTCTCCCTCCAAGAGCATACCACCCACACTTGCACCCCCCCACTCTACCCCCTCCCCCACTCTGCCTTGTAAACAATATAACCTGCACATCCCAGGACACTATGGGCAATTTGGCTTGGCAGGTCCACCTAATCTGCACATCTTTAGACTGTGGAAAGGAACTGGAGCATCGAGAAGAAACCCATGCTGACACTGGGAGAATGTGTAAACTCTGCACAGGTAATAGTCGCCTGAGAGTGGAATCGAATCCACGTCCCTAGCACTGAGAGGCAGCAGTGCTAACCACTGAATCACCATGCTGCTTGTGGTGAATAGTTGGCTGTAAGTTTTGAAACACTTGGTTCGCACGATACACAGCTTGCATAATAACTTTGTAGTGATGTCCGAATGAGGAAAGTGCATCGCAAATCGAAGTTATACAAAAGGCAAAACAGCACAGGAACAGGCACTTCGCCCCTCCAAGCCTGCGCTGACCCATTTTGCGCTTCCTCACTGAAACTGTTCTGACTTACAGGATCCTTAACCCTCTATTCCTTTCCTATTCACATATTTGTCCAGGTGTTTGTTAAATGCTGCTATTGTCTGCTTTCACGACCTCCTCTGGGAGAGCATTCCAGGCACTCCTCACCATTTGTGTGAAAAATGTGGCTCGTACATCTCTTTTAATTTGCCCCTCCCCCTGCATCTTGAACCTGTGCCCTCTAGTAATTAACCCCTCCACCCTAGGGAAAAGTCGGCCTCCTTTCCACGCTATCTATGCCGCTCACAATCCTTCTGTCAGGCCTCCCATCAACCTTCTGCATTCCAGTGAAATCAAGCCCAGCCTATCCAATCTTTCTTCATAGCCAAAATCCCCTAAGCTACGCCTGTTTCTGTACCATGTCCACAGCATCTGCATCCTTCTGGTAATGTGACCAGAACTGTGTGTGCAGTATTCCAAATGTGGCCTAACTAAAGTTGTATAATGCTGCAGCATAATTTGCCCATCTTTATACTCCGTGCCTCTTCCAGTGAAAGCAAGCATGCCATAGGCCTTGCTTTTTACTACCTTTAATGAAGCACAAAAGGAGATCATTTATTGCATTGTGTCCTTTCTGGTTCATGGGCTCTCCAATTAACCCTTTGCTCTAGCCCTGCAAATGTCATAGAGAAAGGGGGCATGCATACAGACTGTTCGGTTCAACTGGTCTATGCCAACCAGATATCCTAAATAAATCTAGTCCAATTTGCCAGCATTTGGCCCATATCCCTCTAACCCGTTCCTATTTGTCTACCCATCCAGATGCGTTTCAAGCGTTGTAATTGTACCAGCCTCTTTGACTTGTAGCAACTCATTCCATATATGCACCACCCTCACTGAAAATGTTGCCCCTTGGTCCCTTCTAAATCTTTCTCGTCTCACCATAAACCTACGTGCTCTAGTTTTGGCCATTCTGGCTATTGCATTGGCTGGTGTTGAAGGAGCCACTAACCACACAACACAACCATTCTTTCACTCTAGTATTACACAGCCTACTCCATAAACAAGGCTAACCCACACAGATTATCATTAGGGAAATGCTGTACTGTTAAGCATGGACCTAGGTTTGATATCTGTCTTTTTTGATGGCATTCTCCACAATTGTTCTGGCTTTTTCCAGCAGCACCACAATGAAATGAATTGTCTAATCAGTTATCATCTTTTGTTGGATTTTACTATGTGTTGATTAGCTGTGATTTTTTTTTTCCCCATACGACAGTAGTCTTGATATCTTAATGGGCCTCCTGGTTATGAAATGTTTTTGCAAGATGCTGGTGTGGTGAAGGATGCTGCAAGAACGAGAGGTGATAGACATGCAGTTTCTTCCTTTCTAATTATCTCTCTGTTTTCTTAGCCACTGGGCCGTTCAACTGGACGGGTTCGAGGCCTCACCTCATTGTTGCAGTTTGAAGCCTATGGACGAGGAGATTACCTTGGCAAGTGGATTTGTCCTTCAGCTGAGCTAAGATTCGATTTCAGGTGTTTGATCCTATGTGTTGACATGCTGCACAACTGTTGTTTGCTGCCATTTCCTCTGTGTCTTGGTGGTTTTCTTGACCCTCCTCTGCCATGCACTGGCTTCAGAAAACCTGCCTTGCAGTGGCTTGGAAGATGTGACAGTCTATGACTTGCCTGTGGTAGCAGCACAGGGCAAGTTATCACTGTGCAGTCAGGTTCAGTGGATGTGGATAAACAAGTCCCTGTCCCATCTCTCTGCATGTTCACTTGTACCTGACACAATGTTGTAGGGACTTTTCCCTAAAGATTGGATATTTCTATTGGGTTGTGCATGTTCTGGCTGAGAGAAGTCATGACCCCTTTAAAACTTTGACTTTCTGCACAGATGCTGGTGAATCTGCTGAATTTTTTTCTGCACTTAATGTTTTTATTTAACATTTCCAGCGTCTGCTAGATTTTGACTTTTCTGTTGCTGTGAATTCATATCGCTTTAAAAGATTGCTGCCTTCATGTCCCTTTCATATTTGGATTCGAAAACATTTTCAATGAGCAGGATATCAGGGTCACAGGACAACGTGGCTAGCAATAAATCCAGTCAGGTATCTGGCAGAGTAAGGAAAATCTGGAGCACACGGCCACTGGAAGTGGTTAAGTTGAACAGCATCATTTTATTTGAAAGTACACTGGATAAGCACGTGAGGGAGAATGGAGGAGATGATACCCCGATGACGTACAGCATAAAGATAAACATGGACTGGTTCGACAGAGTGGCCTCTCTGGCTTAAAAAATGGGGTGGGGGTGGTCTGATTGTTGGCATGAAAACCCTGGGTAAGGGGAATGCAAATGTTGCCTGGTGTCTGCATTCGACCGTGTGGCAGGATGGGGCTGGGGGAGATAGTAGGAACTGGAGAATCTGAGATAAAAAGTTGTAGAGCTGGATGAACACAGCAGGCCAAGCAGCATCTTAGGAGCAGAAAAGCTATTGTCTCAGGCCTAGGGTCTAGGCCTGAAACATCAGCTTCTCTGCTCCTAAGATGCTGCTTGGCCTGCTGTGTTCATCCAGCCCCACGTTTTGTTATCTGTGGCTGGGGCATTCTGCAGGGAGAGTATGTGGGGTAAGGTGGCTTGCTTTTATTGTTCCTCCAAAAATATGTCACACGGAATGGAAGTACTTCGATAAGAACAACTTATGTAGTACCATTACCGTAGTAAAATGCAACAAGGCCCTCCCTGGAGTGTACCGACCAACAGTGATATTGGAACTGAACCAAACTTTGGTTAAAAGGTTAGATTTTCAGGAAGTGACAGAGTTGCACACGAACATGAGACGAACTGTAGATCTTGTGTAGTTATTTCTTCCTATTTAACTGTTTCATGTGATTGTAGTACACTTTCAACACACAAAAGGCGATGTATGAAACTCTTTGACAAATAGCAGCGAATGTAAGATAACAAGGTGTAGAGCTGGATGGACACAGCAGGCCAAGCAGCATCAGAGGAGCAGGAAGGCTGACGTTTTGGGCCTAGACCCTTCAGATTTTTCTGAAGTGGGGCCTCGGCCTGAAATGTCAGCCTTCCTGCTGCTTGGCCTGCTGTGTTTGTCCAGCTCTACACTTTGTTATCTTAGATTCTCCAGCATCTGCAGTTCCGACTATCTCTGAAGCAGTGAATATAACATCTGTTGTTAATTTTAAATCTGAAATTAATAAATTCTTCAGCCCGTATCCCTTAATACCTTTGCTTAAGTTAGCTAATATAGGGTTAAGCCCCAGATCAGCCATGGTCTCATTGAACGATGGAATAAGCTTTGGAGGCGGAATCCTCTATTCTGTTCTTGTGTTCCTAGAAGGCTGACATTGCTGAATTTGTGTTCTTTTTTTCCATGATAGGAAGAGGACTATTAGGTAGAGGAATAAGCAGCAACCTATTTGGAGTGTTGAAACATGATGCAGCTCAGGCAGTTGGAGATGCCTTTGCAGAAAAGGCATCAATACCGTACAGTTCTGAGCAACCCAGGTAAGGACAGCTGTAAGGCTGACATTGCTCCACTGCTTGAACTTAATCTGTGCTCCACACCTCTGGTTATGTTTTTGTTTCCAATCTGTTGCATACTCATTGCCACCCTGGAACAACTCTAGAAGTAAACCAATTTTTGTTGGTGAGATTTTTGTGTTTTACCTCCTGTGGCTCCCCCAGAGGACAGTGGATTGCCTTGAATCTGCTCTTGCCAGGCGTTATACTGAATAATGGAGCTTCTCTCAGCATTCAAGCCTGCCCACCACATTGAGGTGTAGTGTTTGGAGATGCTAACCAGCAGCGTCTTGCCCAAAACACCTGGGGCAGAGTTTTGGTGTGTTATTTCTCAAGTTGCCAGGGCATCTTCCATGAGTTCATTGCTTAGGCCAGACAGATTGTACTATGCGCCCTCTTGTGAAGGTGAAATGATCTCCACCTCTCGGCAGTAACTATGTGCCATCGCACTGGAAGCTGTATCCAAAAGGCTGTTGACTGGTTGTGGCGCCTAACATGCAAATGTAGTACTTGGAAAATGGACTGTCGGTTTCTCCTTCAGACAAACTTAAAGGCTTGTGTTCTGGACTCCCATTGTCCTTTGAATGAAAGACTGTTTTCCTCAAACATTGCGTTATTCTTTTAAATTCACACCTTCTCCTAGCCACTCATAATCATGCAGCTCAGCTCACTTGCCTCTCAGTCTGTGTCACAAAGATAGCAGCCTCCACCAATTTGATTTTTTTCCTCCAAACTGAAACTTTCCGTTCTGGGCAACATGCCTTCAGTATCCTCTCTGGTGTACTTTCTTAGCGTCTCCTTGTTACGATGTGTGATTAGTGTCTTTCCTCTCCCAGTTTTAGGGTTAAAGGGACAGCTATTGAGCATCCATGCTCCAACGTTGAAGAACTGGCAGCTGAAGTGAAGGGATTGCAGTTAGGACGAGCATTGCTGGGAAGGAGCAGAGCTTTCCATCATTCGCCAATCCTTTCACCCGGAGCCAGGAGATTTACTCTCAGCAAGGCTGTCGCTGGAACACTAGAGAAGGGGAGTCAAGGGTGAGGCAGCTGAAGGAACAATCTGGATGCATTAAGGCACAGTGCTATTGTTTAACCCTTGCCATGTCTCCTCTCTCCATGTGGGGGTCTGTTGTTTACCTCTTTCTCTCTGCCTTATGAGGACTACCATCTGCCAATGTCCTGTGTGGTCTGTCATTTCCACCCCCACATCTCGCCCTGTGGAGTCTGTCATTGTCCCCTTGCTGTACGGGACTATAGGTTCTCCAGTTTATTACTGACTATTAGTCCTGGCTCCAAGTCCAGATATCCCCACATACTTCACATAGGTCCCTGAAAATGCATTTTCTTTGCAAAAATATTTTGATAACTCCTTTCGCTGTTAATCAATGAACTGCAGCTTGAATGAATTTTGTACTGCTGGGTCTTGTTAACTCCTGATGTGTGTTTTTATTTAGGGAGCCAGCCTTGAAGAAGGGGTCATCAGGAACATCTATACCTCTGGCAGTAAACCTTACCAAAATACATTGTCAAAATGAGGCAGTTTATCAGTACCACGTCACCTTCAGGTAGCTGACTCCAGTCTTTGTACAGCTGTGAGTGGCTGCAATCACATATTGTGGCATTGAAATCTGATCTTTGGACATGGTCCTGACTTTTCAGACATGACTTTTTTTTTAATCAGCTGAGCAGCCTTTTGGACCAATAGCTGTTCCATTCACTGTACATTCTTATTAATGAATCTGACCATGCAACAAGGCCTCATGCCACATTGCTGACACATGTTGCACTCTCCGTTTTTATGTTAAAACAAAACAGTGAAATGTGAAAATATCAGAGATAATGGGAACTGCAGATGCTGGAGAATTCCAAGATAATAAAATGTGAGGCTGGATGCACACAGCAGGCCAAGCACCATCTCTGGAGCACAAAAGCTGACGTTTCAGGCCTAGACCGTTCATCAGAGAGGGGGATGGGGAGAGGGAACTGGAATAAATAGGGAGAGAGGGGGAGGCGGACCGAAGATGGAGAGTAAAGAAGATAGGTGGAGAGAGTATAGGTAGGGAGGTAGGGAGGGGATAGGTCAGTCCAGGGAAGACGGACAGGTCAAGGAGGTGGGATGAGGTTAGTAGGTAGCTGGGGGTGCGGCTTGGGGTGGGAGGAAGGGATGGGTGAGAGGAAGAGCCGGTTAGGGAGGCAGAGACAGGTTGGACTGGTTTTGGGATGCAGTGGGTGGGGGGGGAAGAGCTGGGCTGGTTGTGTGGTGCAGTGGGGGGAGGGGACGAACTAGGCTGGTTTAGGGATGCAGTAGGAGAAGGGGAGATTTTGAAACTGGTGAAGTCCACATTGATACCATATGGCTGCAGGGTTCCCAGGCGGAATATGAGTTGCTGTTCCTGCAGCCTTCGGGTGGCATCATTGTGGCAGTGCAGGAGGCCCATGATGGACATGTCATCTAGAGAATGGGAGGGGGAGTGGAAATGGTTTGCAACTGGGAGGTGCAGTTGTTTGTTGCGAACTGAGCGAAGGTGTTCTGCAAAGCGGTCCCCAAGCCTCCGCTTGGTCTCCCCAATGTAGACGACATTCCACATTAAGCAGAGGTTCACCTGCACATCTGCCAATGTGGTATACTGCATCCACTGTACCCGGTGTGGCTTCCTCTACATTGGGGAAACCAAGCGGAGGCTTGGGGACCGCTTTGCAGAACACCTTCGCTCAGTTCGCAACAAACAACTGCACCTCCCAGTTGCAAACCATTTCCACTCCCCCTCCCATTCTCTAGATGACATGTCCATCATGGGCCTCCTGCACTGCCACAATGATGCCACCCGAAGGTTGCAGGAACAGCAACTCATATTCCGCCTGGGAACCCTGCAGCCTAATGGTATCAATGTGGACTTCACCAGTTTCAAAATCTCCCCTTCCCCTACTGCATCCCTAAACCGGCCTAGTTCGTCCCCTCCCCCCCACTGCACCACACAACCAGCCCAGCTCTTCCCCCCCCCCCCCACCCACTGCATCCCAAAACCAGTCCAACCTGTCTCTGCCTCCCTAACCTGTTCTTCCTCTCACCCATCCCTTCCTCCCACCCCAAGCCGCACCCCCAGCTACCTACTAACCTCATCCCACCTCCTTGACCTGTCCGTCTTCCCCGGACTGACCTATCCCCTCCCTACCTCCCCACCTACACTCTCTCCACCTATCTTCTTTACTCTCCATCTTCGGTCCGCCTCCCCCTCTCTCCCTATTTATTCCAGAACCCTCTCCCCATCCCCCTCTCTGATGAAGGGTCCAGGCCCGAAACATCAGCTTTTGTGCTCCTGAGATGCTGCTTGGCCTGCTGTGTTCATCCAGCCCCACATTTTATTAAATGTGAAAATATCTCTGCCAAGGGGAGAGATGTAAATGGTAGACTTAGATGTTTGCAGGGTGAGGCACAAAAGTTACAATTTCAGCTTGGGTACAAAGCATTTTGACTTTATAAAAAATAAATGAAACCTCATGAAATGTGACCCTCTTATTGTTACCTGTCCAAATCCATACACGTTGCTCTGCCGTGTTGGACATCTGCCCGATCTACTGTTTGGCACTCAAACATGAGAGCACACTGTACAAGTGTGGTGGTCAGCTCTCTGCGCTGTACTCAAAAGACAAGAATGCGGGTTATGGCTGATCATGAAAACACCCTCATTGGATCATATAACTCCCTCAGTTGTAACCTGTAGTTGAAAGTTGACATCCAGATTTGAAGGTTATGTCCTCAAGAAGTTTTGCACTGTTTAGTGTGTTTGACTGTGATGGACAATTCTTAGTGTTGGGAGTCATTGAATATTGCTCTCTTTAGTTGACTTCATTTTGGCTAACATTGCTGTTTGGTTCAGTCCTAATATAGAATGTCGCAATATTCGCTATGGAATGTTGAAGGAGCATCAGCCGGTTACCGGCAAAACTACGGCTTTTGATGGCAGCATCCTCTATCTGCCTGTCAGACTGCCTGAGGTATGGCCATTTATTCCACTTCAAATCATTTGTTCCAGTACACTAAACATTAACTTAGCAATGCCTCAGTTGAAGGGTCTGCATGTCCCAAAGCACAGTGGTTATTGCACTTCAGCTCATCACATGAACCAAATGGATTAAATAGAGAATTAAAAGCTTCTATCATTGGCAACTATGAAACTAGTTTATGTTCATCAATATCCTTCGGGTTCACTGAAGTCCCTCAAGTAAGGTAATCGGTTGTGCTTGCCTGGCCTGGCCTGGCTTTTATGTGGCTTTGGACCACAGCAATCCACTGGGCTCTTGTTTGTCCTTTGAACTCAGTTGGACCAAATGGCTGGGCTCCAGGCAATTCGAGCATGTGGCTCATTTAACATGGGAATTTAGGGTTGGGCGATTAAATGCTGATGTTACCGGTGACTTGCCACCTAAATGAATAGGAAACAGAAAAATAAACATTTGAGTGAGAAAATCTGAAGTTCAATCCAAAAGTAGGTGGAGAGCCTGGTAGTGTCGAGGAAGAGGGGAAGATGCAGAAGGGAATGAACAGGCTAGGAAATTGGGAAAAGTAGTGGCAGATGAAACACAATGTGAGGTTGCGCACTTGGGTAGAAAGAACAGAGACATGGACTGCTTTATAAATGGACAAAGGTATCAGAAGTCTGAAGCACAAAGGGAAGTCGGAGACCTAGTTCGGGATTCTCTTAAAGGTCAACACTCGGGTTAATTCGGCAGCTAGGAAGGCAAGTGCAGTGTTGGCATTCATATCAAGAGGGAGATGTTCTGCGGAGGCTATACAAGGCTCTAGTTAGACTGCATTTGGAATATTGAGAGCAGTTTTGGTCCCTGTAGATATGCTGTCCTTTGAGGGCGTCTGGAGCACATTTACAGAAATTATCCCAGTTTTCAAAGGCTTATCATTCGAGGGTGGTTGAGGACTCTGGGTCTGTACTCGGTGGGGTTGAGAAGAACGAAGGGAGTTCTGATTGAAACTTAGAGTACTGAGAGGCCTGGGTATAGTAGAATTGGAGAAGAACATAACATTAGTAGCACAGTCTTGAACCGGGGAGGACAGCCTCTGAGTGAAAGGGATGATCATTTAGAGGTGAGATGAAGAACTTCTTCAGCCAGGGTGGTGAATCCGTGGAATTATTTGCTGCAAGAGGCTCTGGAGGCCAAGTCGTTGAGTGGATTGAAGACAAAGATTGGTTCTTGATTGGTAAGGGGTTACAGGGAGAAGGCAGGAGAATGGGTTTGACAAACATATTGGCCATGATCAAATGGTAGAGCAGGCTTGATTGGCTGAATAGTCTAATTTTGTTCCCATATTATTTGGTCTTGCACCTGAACTGAATTCCAGACCAGTGTTCGCACTGCAATGATGAAGGTGCATTGCACTGTTGGAGGCTGCTGTCTTTCGGATCAGATTTGAGCTTCGTTGTCAGGTATTGAATGAGACTCAGGCGCTCAAGAAGGCGTTTATGTCGCTGACTGGTCCCGATATTTGCCTTGCTTGAAGCTCACATTCGTCCAATGTTTCGTGTTAGGTGGTGGCTCTGAAATCACAAAGAAAAACTGATGGCATGGAAGTGGACATCAAGATTCAATTGACCAAGATTCTCCAACCAAACTCTGACCTCTGCATCTCCTACTATAATGTGGTATTAAGAAGGTAAGATGGCTGCAGTCTCTCAGTCAGACTAGTTCACACTCTGCTTTTCTTTATTTCTGAGGTTGTTCTTATTTTGCTTCCTTCAGGGATGGTGCAGGAGGGAGGGTTTTGGATTCTTGGATAATTGGTGCTCTTTCTGGGGTAGGTGGGACCTCTACAAGCAAGATGGTCTTCCCCTGAACCAGAGGGGTACTGATATCCTGGGGGGGAAATTCGCTAAGGCTATTCGGGTGGGTTTAAATTAATTCAGCAGGGGGATGGGAACCAAAATTGTAGTTCGAGCATAAAGGTTGAGAGTAGGGAGGTCCGAAATAATAAAGTTTCAGGAACGCAAGATGGCACCAGCAAGCAAGACGTTGGTTTGAAGTATGTCTACTTCAACACCAGGAGAGTCCGGAATAAGGTGGACGAACTTGCAGCATGGGTTGGTACCTGGGACTTCGATGTTGTGGCCATTTCGGAGTCATGGATAGAGCAGGGACAGGAATGGTTGTTGCAGGTTCAGGGATGTAGATGTTTCAGGAAGAACAGAGAAGACGGTGAAAGAGGGGAAGGTGTGGCATTGTTCCTCAAGGACAGTATTACAGTTGCAGAAAGGATGTTTGGGGACTCGTCAACTGAGGTAGTATGGACTGCGGTTAGAAACAGGAAAGGAGAGGTCACCCTGTTGGGAGTTGTCTCTAGGCCTCTGAATAGTTCCAGATATGTAGAGGAAAGGATAGCAAAGATGATTCTCGAGAGGGGTGAGAGACAGGGTAGTCATGGGGGACTTCAACTTTCCAAATATTGACTAGGAACACTATAGTTTGAGTACTATAGATGAGTCAGTTTTTGTCCAGTATGTGCAGGAGGGCTTCCTGATACAGTATGTAGACAGGCCAACAAGGGGCGAAGCCACATTAGATTTGGTACTGGGTAATGAGCCCGGCCAGGTGTTAGATTTGGAAGTAGGTGAGCACTTTGGTGATAGCAATCACAATTCTGTTATGTTTACTTTAGTGATGGAAAGGGACAGGTGTATACCACTGGGAAAGAGTTATAGCTGGGGGAAAGGGGAAGGAAACTGCAGGGGATGGGCACATTAGAAATGTGGAGCCTATTCAAGGAAAAGCTCCTGTGTGTCCTAAATAAGTAGGTACCTTTCAGGCAGGGAGGAAGCTGTAGCGCGCGGGAGCTGTGGTTTACGAAGGAAGTGGAATCTCTGGTCAAGAGGAAGAAGAAGGCTTATGTTAGGATGAGATGTGAAGGCTCAGTTAGGGCGCTTGAGGGCTACGTGGCAGCCAGGAAAGACCTAAAGAGAGAGCTCAGAAGAGCCAGGAGGAGACATGAGAAGTTGCTGGCGGATAGGATCAGGGTAAACCCTAAGGCTTTCTATAGGAATTTAAGGAATAAAAGAATGACAAGGGTAAGATTAGGGCCAATCAAGGATAGTAGTGGTAAGTTGTGTGTGGAGTCAGAGGAGATAGGGGAAGCACTCAATGAATATTTTTCAACAGTATTCACTCTAGAAAACGACAATGTTGTCGAGGAGAATACTGAGATGTAGGCTACTAGAGTAGGTGGGATTGAGGTTCACAAGGAAGAGGTATTAGAAGTCCTACAAAGTGTGAAGATAGATAGATAGATAAGTCCCCTGGGCCGGATGGGATTTATCCTCGGATCCTCTGGGAAGCCAGGGAGGAGATTGCTGAGCCTTTGGCATTGATCTTTAACTCGTCATTGTCTACAGGAATAGTGCCGGACGACTGGAGGATAGCAAATGTGGTTCCCCTGTTCAAGAAGGGGAGTAGAGACAACCCTGGTAATTATAGACCAGTGAGCCTTACTTCAGTTGTTGATAAAGTGTTGGAAAAGGTTATAAGGGATAGGATTTATAATCGTCTAGAAAAGAATAAATTGATTAGGGATAGTCAGCATGGTTTTGTGAAGGGAAGGTCGTGCCTCACAAACCTTATTGAGTTCTTTGAGAAGGTGACCAAACAGATAGATGAGAGTAAACCGGTTGATGTGGTGTATATGGATTTCAGCAAGGTGTTCGATAAGGTTCCCCACGCAAGGCTATTGTACAAAATGCGGAGTAGTGGGATTGTGGGAGATATAGCAGTTTGGATTGGAAATTGGCTTGCTGAAAGAAGACAGAGGGTGGTAGTTGATGGGAAATGTTCATCCTGGAGACCAGTTACTAGTGGTGTACCGCAAGGGTCGGTGTTGGGTCCACTGCTGTTTGTCATTTTTATAAATGACCTGGATGAGGGCGTAGAAGGATGGATTAGTAAATTTGCAGACGACACCAAGGTCAGTGGAGTTGTGGATAGTGACGAAGGATGCTGTAGGTTGCAGAGAGACATAGATAAGCTGCAGAGCTGGGCTGAGAGGTGGCAAATGGAGTTTAATGCAGACAAGTGTGAGGTGATGCACTTTGGTAGGAGTGACCGGAAGGCAAAGTACTGGGCTAATGGTAAGATTCTTGGTAGTGTAGATGAGCAGAGAGATCTCGGAGTCCATGTACACAGATCCTTAAGTTCCCACCCAGGTTGACAGGCTTAAGAAGGCATACAGTGTTTTTAGCTTTTATGAATAGAGGGATCGAGTTCCGGAACCAAGAGGTTATGCTGCAGCTGTACAAAACTCTGGTGCAGCCGCGCTTGGAGTATTGTGTACAGTTCTGGTCAGCACATTATAAGGAAGATGTGGAAGCTTTGGAAAGGGTGCAAAGGAGATTTACTAGGATGTTGCCTGGTATGGAGGGAAGGTCTTACAAGGAAAGGCTGAGGGACTTGAGGCTGCTTTCGTTAGAGAGAAGAAGGTTGAGAGGTGACTTAATTGAGACATGTAAAATAATCAGAGGGTTAGATAGGGTGAATAGGGAGAGCCTTTTTCCTAGGATGGTGACGGCGAGAGTGAGGGGGCATAGCTTTAAATTGAGGGGGTGAAAGATATAGGACAGATATCAGAGGTGGTTTCTTTACTCAGAGTAGTAAGGGAATGGAACGCTTTGCTTGCAACGGTAGTAGGTTCGCCAACTTTAGGTACGTTTAAGTCGTCATTGGACAAGCATATGGACGTACATGGAATAGTGTAGGTTAGATGGGCTTGAGATTGGTATGACAGGTTGGCACAACGCCGAAGGGCCTGTGTTGTGCTGTAATGTTCTATGTTCTTATTTTGCTTTTGTTCATCCCTCCTTTTCACACTTGGATTTTTCTTTTGGAGGAAATATGAACAAGAATTGCATTTAAATATTGAAATTTTTAAAGCATACAGTATCTGTGTCCTCCGCACTGTCCAAGCATTATAGCCCTGGTGCTGACAGCTCTGGCAAAACTATTGTTACAAAAAAAACCCCCCTGTGTTGCCTTTACTATGTTTGACGGGCTCGCCTGATCTAAAGGGCCAGAAGGTGTGGGCCAGAGGGACTGATATCCAGGGAGGACCCCAAGTCTGGCCACTTCAGCACAGTCAAGGCTACCTATGGTCTCTGCACTCAGGACCACCCTCCACTGTTGACCAAAAGTGGAGAAGCATCAGCACCTGCTGAAAGGAGTACTTTGAAGATCTCCTAACAGAGTCTGTCTTTAGTGTGGGTTTCCACAACTCATCACTACATGAACGTGAATCCCCACTTGGTGTGAGGTAGAAAAGGCCATTCAGTATTGAAAGAACAATGACATTAGGATTAGGTGGAATTTCTACCAAAGCACTAAAAGCAATGTTTAGAGGCATTTAGACAGAGATGTGAATAGGCAGGAAGTGGAGGGATAAGATCATATGCAGCTGAAGTCATTAGTTTAAAATGGCACCATGATTGAAGTAGACATGGTGGGCTGAAGGACATATTTCTGTGATGTATTTTTCTTTGTTCAGTAGCAGAGTAGCTGTAAGAACACAATGCATGTAACATTTCCCTTACCTTGAAGGAGCTAAGTTTGTCAGGAGAGTTCAGAGATACGATAATGGTAATCATCTTCATGAAAGGTGGCAGGTCTGACTGTGGTAACAACACAGGAGTTGTCCTGCAGCTGAATAGATCCTAGTTGTGATGTTGATTCCACTCTGAGGGCAGAATGAAATGATCTTTGCCACGTGAGGGATTATAGAGTTCTCCACTTTGGCTCCGTCCAAAAATCTGTGCACTACCTCTTCCATGATGACATGGAAGCTGTGGTTTGAAGAAGCAGATCCATCACAGACTTGATTTAAGTTCAGAGTCTACTCAGAGCTCTGACACAGCAAGAGGGCAGAGAAATTATTTTGAGGCCACCCAAGGTGAGTGGGTCCAGGGTAAAACTTGTGGCAGCAGTAGTGAGCCCCTGTTTAATTTTCTGTGGCAAGCACAGGACCTGGGGTCTGCATTGGTGGCTACTACATTGACAGGTGAAAGATGATGCCTGAGGATCAGTAACGTGGCTGTTGTTTGGGTCTGGTACTGGCAGTGGTGAAGTGGTGGTGGAATGGTAGCACAATAACATGAAGGTGGGCAAGCAGTGAGAGATGTGACTCTGACATTGGGGGGGGTCCAGCGCAGGTGGTGGCGAGGCAGCTGCGGAAGAGAATTGGTTCAGCGACGGAAGATGGTGCCTGAAGAGTTCAGTGTTTATTGGATCCACTGTTGATGAAAGCGAGGTGTTGAGAAGGGATGGCAGTGCAGGCATTGTTGATGAACTGGCATGGGACTGTTGGAGTCCCTTTCAAGCTATACCTTTCTGTTTGTTTTCGTATTTTGAAGTACTCAAAACAGTGGTGGATTGTGGTGACAGTGGTACTGTATCTTACTGATTTTCTCACTACAAAATAGCCGTGACAGTAAAATCCATCATTCATACTGGCACAAATGGAACCAATGAGACATAATGAGGGAGGGATTTACCACAGCAACAGAGGGCTGAGGAAAGGCAGAGAATGGAATGTAGGTCTGAGTGCATTACCAGGCTGTATTTCAAAAGATTTTCAGTATAGTGTGCAATTGCTGTCGTATAATTTGATTTTTGAAGTTACCTTGAGCTTTATTTTGAAGTACTTTCCAAGAGAATACTCAAGCATGCTGAGAATCTTGTTGCATTGATTTGCTGCTCCTTTCTCTTTTTTTCTGCAGAGCTATGAGGCTTTTGGAATTAAAATTAGTCGGACGAAATTTCTATGACCCAACAAGCGCGATTGTTCTTCCTCAGTACAGGTGGGCAAGATTAAATGAAATGTTATCAGTTTCCAAAATGCTACTAATAATGTAGTTGTGGCTGTCTTCTCCGGATCTTAAGTTTAAAAAAAAAACGAAATCATTGAGCTTTCACCTAAATGGTAAATGGGCCCTTGAGTCAGGTGGGATGCATCCCAGAATCTTCAGGAATTAAAGCAGGAAAATTGTGAAGCTTTGAGAGTTTCTTTAAGAGCCCACTGAAGTGCTGGAGCACTGTGAGGGCAGGAGGATATGAGGCGTTATTGCAGTTGTTGGAAAATGACAATAGGCTGTTGAGCTTAATTTGGAGGAGAGTTGCTGAATCCCTTCTCCTTCACCATTCTTTTGGTGCTGTCCACAAGCCTGCACACCCCACTCCAAAAAGCGCGCAGGCATTTAATTTTGAATAGAAGCTTGTGAGATTCTACAAACACAATAAACGAGCTGCTTCATCAGCAAATCCTGATTGTTTTCTCCATTCCCTTACCTGCAGACACCCCTGTGACTATAGAAGAAGCAATGCTTTCTTAGGTTAGTTCTCAACTTGCTATTTACAGTTGATTCATCTTTCCATTCCAGTAATTACCTTCACCTCCGTCAAGTGACTATATTCCCCTGCCGTTCACACATCTGAAGAACTTGTTAACATTTGCTCATTTCTCAACTTTCTGACTTCTGCAAGGAATGCAAGAAATTGTAGCACTTGGACTGGTTTACAGAGTAGTTATGGAAATGGCCAATGCCATAACGTGCATCTTTATGTGAACAAGTCCATTTTGGGAGGAAATGTAAAATGAAAGTCAAGAATACCAGAGGTACTGAGAGAGAATGGCAGGGGTGTCATAAACTTATAACGGTTCGTAGTAGCAGGAAACATTGAAAGGACCTTTTCAGAAAGGATGCTAGGAGTCTGTGTTTTACACCTGGTGCATTGAATATGAAATAAGCTCATGAAAGTGAATATATCATGATAGTTCAAATCATATGTTAGGCGACATCTAGAGTATTGTTTGCAATCAGTACAGGTCGTGTGACATCAGTAAAGATTATCTACTTGATCTTTGTGATAATCAGTAATGTGAAACAAATTTAGATTTGCTGGGTTTTCTTGCCCAAGGACAATGTACACTTGCTTCTTTGTGTGTCTAAGAGGAGTTTCTTTGTACAGGTTGCAGATATGGCCAGGATACTCTGCAAGCATTCGAAGAACAGATGGAGGATTAATGTTACTTGTTGATGTGTCCCATAAAGTAATTCGCAATGACTCTGTCATTGATATTATGTGAGTATGTGTTTTATGACCATGTATATTTAACATGAGTTGTGAAATCAAGGTGTGTGAAGGGTCTCTGCCCAAAACATCAGCTTTTGTGCTCCTGAGATGCTGCTTGGCCTCTGCTGTGTTCATCCAGCCTCACATTTTATTATCTTGTGTTCTTTGTAACTTGGCTTATCATCACTTGGTCACAATCAATTGTACTTGCATATGTCATGTTCAGCCATGCTTTGCTTAAGTCGAATTGAATCCACTTGCCACTGTTTGAGTCTCAGAACTTGCTAACTCCACCAAGGGGAGCAACAGTGAAGCCATAATTCAAAGGGAAAGCACAAGATTCTGCCAACACACATGGCTTGTGCTTTCTCCTCTATTCCACTGCCACTAGTTTCTTGAACCTGCTGTTTCTTATAGGGCTGGCTGGTATAAACTCGGTGTTGTATTCTGTTGCGTATGGAAAATTTAATGATCTGTAATCTGCTCAAAACATTGAAAAGTATTTACTGGAAATGAGACAGTCAGTGCGACAGAATGGTGTTGAGACACAGATCAAGCGCTATTGAAGTAAAGAGTGGACAAACCTGAGGGTTTGAATGATGCACCCTTACTGTGTTATCTTGTGGTATTTGTCAATAATTGCTCCTTGAAGGTTTTCCATAGGAACGTTGCTGGATTAGTATCTCAGCAGCAGTTCCTGTCCGGTGAAGATGTTGGGAATGTCTCAATGTGTTTGGATGATCTGCTTGGTTTATTTGTAATTGTTCTAGAGTCAAATGGTGAGAAGAATCTGGGCTAATA